>NC_133411.1:181666136-181977954 GCF_049350105.2 Macaca mulatta
AAACACACACAGACACACACACAGACATACAGAGACATGCATACAAACACACACAGACACACAGACATACAGAGACACGCATACAAACACACACAGACACACACACAGACATACAGAGACACGCATACAAACACACACAGACACACACAGACATACAGAGACACGCATACATACAAACACACACAGACACACACACAGACATACAGAGACATGCATACATACAAACACACACAGACACACAGACATACAGAGACACGCATACAAACACACACAGACACACACAGACATACAGAGACACGCATACATACAAACACACACAGACACACACACAGACATACAGAGACACGCATACAAACACACACAGACACACACACAGACATACAGAGACATGCATACAAACACACACAGACACACACAGACATACAGAGACACGCATACATACAAACACACACAGACACACACACAGACATACAGAGACACGCATACAAACACACACAGACACACACAGAGACATACAGAGACACGCATACAAACACACACAGACACACACAGACATACAGAGACATGCATACATACAAACACACAGACACACACAGACATACAGAGACACGCATACATACAAACACACACAGACACACACAGATACACACACAGACATACAGAGACACGCATACAAACACACACAGACACACACAGACATACAGAGACACGCATACATACAAACACACAGACACACACAGACATACAGAGACACGCATACATACAAACACACACACACACACAGACATACAGAGACACGCATACATACAAACACACACACACACACAGACATACAGAGACACGCATACAAACACACACAGACACACACACAGACATACAGAGACACGCATACAAACACACACAGACACACACAGACATACAGAGACACGCATACATACAAACACACACAGACACACACAGATACACAGAGAGACCTCTAGAGACACACAGACACACAGACATACAGAGACACGCATACATACAAACACACACAGACACACACACAGACATACAGAGACACGCATACAAACACACACAGACACACACAGACATACAGAGACACGCATACATACAAACACACACAGACACACACACAGACATACAGAGACACGCATACAAACACACACAGACACACACAGACATACAGAGACACGCATACATACAAACACACACAGACACACACACAGACATACAGAGACACGCATACAAACACACACAGACACACACACAGACATACAGAGACACGCATACAAACACACACAGACACACACAGACATACAGAGACACGCATACATACAAACACACACAGACACACACACAGACATACAGAGACACGCATACAAACACACACAGACACACACACAGACATACAGAGACACGCATACATACAAACACACACAGACACACACACAGACATACAGAGACACGCATACATACAAACACACACAGACACACACAGACATACAGAGACACGCATACATACAAACACACACAGACACACACAGACATACAGAGACACGCATACAAACACACACAGACACACACAGACATACAGAGACACGCATACATACAAACACACACAGACACACACAGATACACAGAGAGACCTCTAGAGACACACAGGCACACAGACATACAGAGACACACGCATACATACACAGAGATACACAGTTATACAGACACACAGAAAGGCATACAGAGACACACACAGACATACAGACACACACAGACACACACATTCATGCACACACACAGAAACACACATGTAAACACACATAATACATTAGTAAACTGAACTGCCAAATTGTCAGAATAACAAATTCCAGAATGAGCTAAGTGTTGACGAAATTCTTCCTGTAGAAATGAACAGAAGGGGTGACACCAGGGCTAACCTACTCAGTGATGACCTGGGTAAGGTCTTCCTAAGACAAGCTGTCACAATCTTCCCACAGAGAGAGAGACTATGCCGTTATGATTAAAATAAAGGGATATTTCCTTGACTTCTCTCCCCCCATTTTCCTAGGCAGAAAGCAGCACAGTGACATTCAGATGCAAGGACACATTAGTTTTCACCTCACACGCCACGTGGAGGGCCCGCTCCGACCCCGGCGGCCAGGAGAAGCCCAGAGCAATACTCCAGCCAGGCTCCTCACCTAGGACCTTTCATGATTCCCGCCACCTGGGTCCCACCTCCAGACTTCTGATGTCACTCACCTGCGGGAGGCCTGGGCATGGGGACTGTAAACATCTTCACAAGGATCCCAATGTACAGTCTCAGGGCTGCAAAGTACTGACTTAAAGGGTTATCTTTCATACCCAGCATACATTATGGAGTGAAAATAGCAAGTCAAGGAATCCGCACGGTGGTTGGCAAATAGTAGGTGCTCAGCATATGTTCACTGGAGGGTTGAAGTATCAGCATGGATTCCTTCCTGTTATTAGACTTGCACTTTTCCATGCTTATGCTTTCTAGCTTTGGCATTCTTTACTCCAAGCTTGTATGCTTTTTTTTTTTTTTTTTTTTTGAGACAGAGTTTCACATTTATTGTCCAGGCTGGAGCGTAGCCTGGACACCGCAGGCTCACTGCAACCTCCGCCTCCTGAGTTCAAGCGCTCCTCCTGCCTCAGCCTCCCAAGTAGCTGGGATTACAGGCATGCACCACCATGCCCCCCTAATTTCATATTTGTAGTAGAGACGGGGTTTCTCCATGTTGGTCAGGCTGGTCTCGAACACCCGACCTCAGGTGATCTGCCCACCTTGGCCTCCCAAAGTGCTGGGATTACAGGCATGAGCCACCGCTCCCGGCCACTTGTATGCTTTTTAAAATCAATGATAATGGAGAGGATTTGCCAGCTGTTCAAGGACCCACAGGTCAGTTTCTTTTGCTTCCTTTTTCTTTCCCTATTCAAGGGACAGGAAATGCTCATAAATAGCCATGGAAAGGAAACACCTCAGTGGGGGCTGAATCTGTGAGCTGAAGCCGGCAGGGCTGAGCTGCTGAGCCCTCCAAAACCCCTTCAAGAGTCCCTGAGCAGCCTGGATCCCGCCGTGGGTTGTGGTAACAGAAAAGCTGGGGAGGCCCTGGGGGCTGGTGGCACTGGTGGGGGTTGGGGGGTGGGGGTGGGGGGTGGTCCTGGGTTCCTGAGTCAGCTAGCCTTGGCACTCCACTAGATCAAGGTCGTGGAGACAAGTCATTCTAGTGAGCTCACACTGACACAGCCACCAGGCCCCGCCTCTGGGTGTTTCAGAGAAAACTCCAGGCAGCGGGTACGGAGAACGCTCCAAGGGCTGTTATCTAGGGTAAAAGACATGTGGCGCTCTGTGAGGGCCAGATCAGGGTCCTTGGGCTGCTGATAGGGACACCAAGGCCAGGCTCAGGGTCCCTCAGTGCTGGTCCTAAGCCACACAGGCTCCTGAATTTTAGGACTCTGAAATTCCTGGCATCCTGAGGCTCGGCTCCCCTCCCGCACCGTCCTGGGACTCTGCCTCGGGCTCTCCTGGCTAGACACAGAGCAGGAGCCAGGTCACTCTACAGCCTAAGGAAGACCCCCTGGAAACCTGAAGCATGGGAAAGCAGTGGGAAATCCCCACTCCAGCCCTAAGCCTGTTGGAGCAGGGTCCCAGCAACTGCTTCCCCAACCAGAAGCGTGGCACCTGCCAGGCCAGGAACTTAGAGAAATGAAGGCCTCCCCCAATCCCGGGAGGCAATACTATTATTTCTCCTGTTTGTGGACAAGAACCATGGGGCTGAGCCATTTGGTCTCATGACCAGGGCCCTCCCTGCCAAAGGGGCAGAGCCAAGTCCCCTGACCCCGACGTGCAGGCCTCACAGTGCTTTCAGAGCGCCTGAATGGTGGAGGGGGCTGAGGGCTTTCTTCCCAGCCCTGGTCATCTCGCCCCAGGCCTCAGCCTTAGGCATCTACCCAGGAAGGCCAGGAGAGGCAGGCCTGGAGAAGAATCTGGAAGAAGGACGTCCAACATAGGGCATCAAATACTTCATTTCTACGCTGAGCCAAGCTGGGCTGTAGGCCAGGGGCCCCTCGAGGGCAAGCCTCTGGGCCAGGAGCCAGGCTGACCTCTGCCCACTGAGGCCAGGATGAGTATGTCCTTTTCTGCCTCCCTCTTTCTTAGAAGTACTCTCAGCCCAGTACTTCCTGAGATTTCTGCTGCAGTGCCAAGCAGCCTGCTTAACCCCTCACCTCCCACTCCTTCTGAGGAGACTCAGAACCCAGAGGGAAGGGTCACAGGTGTACAGATGCCCAGGGGTTGCAGGGAAAGAAAGCATGCATCTGGGACCCTGGAGGGCTCTATTTCAGCTTCACCTCTTAGCCTATGCCTTAGATGAGCCACTTCACCCTTCAGAGCCTCAGTTTCTTCAGCTGTCAAGTGGAGTTGGCAGTGACAGCAGCCTGGTAGAGCGTGCTTGCAGCTGGAACAAACACAGACCTAGATGGGGCACCAAGCACCTTCTCTGGGCCAGGCACTGGTATTACTGATTGACGTGCATGTCCTATTCATTCCTTGCAATCACCCAGTGAGGTGGAAATTAATATTTCTGTCATTTTTATTTTCATGGGACTAAAGCACAGAGAGGGAAGGTAACCGTCCAAGGTCACACGGCTGGCAGGTGGTAGAGCTGGGGGTAGTTGAGTAGAGACAAAAAGAAGTCTCATTGGCCTCTGATTAGTATTCTCAGCACTTTAGGGGCTTCTGGTAGACTGTGGCTCACACAGGGGTCAGGCCTGGCCCATTCACCGTGCATCCTAGCACCAGCATCTAGCAGGATGCCTGGTGCAGTCGGTACTCTGAATGGCAAGAGAGCAACAGTGCAGACATAGGAAGGAAATTCCCTGGGCTCTGGAGCGAGGACTCCCCTCCGTCCCCCCATCCCCACTGTTTGCCAGCCCTCTTACTTCTCCACTCTGTTACTGCCTGATTGCTTCTGCCTCTTGGAACCTCCGTCTCCTCATCTGTAAAATACAATCATAATATAGTACCACAAAGGGGATTGTGAGGATTCCAGGGCAAGAGGCACGTATAACGTCCCCCTACACCTGCAACGCTTAATAAATGGTACCTGCCATTATTAATTGGAAATGGGGAAGTGTCTGCAAAGGGACTTTGAAGAGCAGACCCAGTGTCTTCGGATATGTTTTGCTGCCATTGAACTTCCTGAGTTCACAGACAGAAGGAGAACTTTCCTAGGTCAGGATGAAGGTGTGAGGGCCTCAGCTCAGAGGAGGGACTCGTAGGGATATTTGATGTCACCTTGTGAGCCAGCGTATGATGGGGCCAACCAAGGATCCGAGACACGGCCTGAGACTCGGGTGGGGCCAGCCTGGGAGCAGGCTGCCTGCTCTGGCCCAGAAGAACCCGCTGAGGGCTGCCCGCTGGATTCTCAGACCAGAGCCCAAGGCTGATGCCAGCCAGGTCGGGGGCCTCAGGCAGGTCCTAGCCCCACTGCCGTGGCCCGCTCAAAGAGCCTGCCAGGACCACCCACACCCACACCCAGCTGCTTCATCCTGATAGGGAAAAGCAAGGCCCAGTGAGGGGCAGGGACTGGCCTAGGTGCCCAGCAGGCACTCAGCAGGGACCAGGATGCCTGGCTCTTGACCCCAACCATGCCCCTCACCTGGCTGGGCACTCCAACTGAGGCCACCCTGCCCACCTCCAGTGCCCAAGAGGGGACAGACTGTGGACAGGTTGATTTCTGCCCCATGATTGCCAGCACCAAGCTGGTCTTCCCTGGTTCAGGCCCTGGCATGCAGTACTGCTTGGAAATACCTGCTGTGCAAGCGAGACCCTACTTGGCGCTGGCGCAGGGGGCAGGACCCTTGGAGCCTCACAGGGCTGCCCTCAAGGAAAGCTTGAGGTCACAGAGCTGGAAACCATGTGAATCAGTGAGGAGGGTGACACAGGCATGATTTATTAGAGTAGCAGGCTTGTGTGGAGGGTCATGGGCTTTGGGCCACACTGTCCAGGTTTGAATCCCAGTTCTATCAGGGACCAAATGTGGGGCCTTGGGAAAGTGCCTTAGCCTCTCTGTACTTCAGTTTGCTGGGTCCTGGAGTGCTGACCCCATAGGGTTGCCATGAGGATTAGTGAGATGTATGCACTTGGCATGGCCCAGAGTAGTCAGCACTCACCCAATGGTGGCCATTGTTGCCCTCCACCATCATTGGCTCCAAGCCTATATATGCATGTGCGGTCCCAGAGAGCCACACTGCTTCCAAAGAGGAGCTGTTACCTCGACTCACTGGGGCAGAGCTTTCTGAAGGGCATCAGCTTTCCCTGCTGCTGCTGTTTTTTTAATTTTTATTTATTTATTTATTAGACAGGGCCTTGCTCTTGTCACCAAGGCTGGAGTGCAGTGGCAATCCTAGTTCACTCCATCCTTAAACTTCTGGGCTCAAACAGTCCTCCCACCTCAGCCTCCCAAGTAGCTGGGACTACAGGTATGCACCACCATGCCTGGCTAATTTTTTTGGTTTTTTGGTCTTTTGCAGAGACAGGATCTCACTATGTTGCCCAGGATGGTCCTGGCCTCAAGCAATCCTCCCACCTTGGGCTCCCAAAGTGCTGGGATTACAGGCATAAGTCATTGCATTTGGCCTCTGCTGCTACAGTTAATTCCCTCTGGATCTTTCCAGATGACTTCAGTCCTTCTGAAGCCCCTTCATTCCTGTCCTGGGCTGTCACCCAGCAATTCCTGGGGGTGGGGGCACTGAGGCCCATGAGCCTCCTTACTCTAAATGGTCCCTGTCTGCTGGGTGAAGTGGGGTCAGCCAAGAGCCCTGGGCGGTGGAGCAGGGCTTCCATCCTGGCTCTGCCTGTAGTTTGCGGCAGCCTCGGGCGGGGCATCTCTCCCCTCGGGGCCTCCACATTCTCGTGGGTAAGGTAGGGGATGATCTAAAATAAGATTGTGATCTCCACTGCCTCTTTGATGGCACAGACTCCGTTATTCTATTTTTGTGTTTTCCGTTAATAGCATCGTTATCCTCAACAGTAACGAGCATTTATTGAACACATGTTATATGGTGGAGACTGAACTTGGTGGTTTGTATCACGGTAGCTATCAGTTACTGCATGCTTGGATCCACCAGCCATGAGCGCGTGGCATGAGCGTCTTACTTAATCATTACAACTCCCTTCTGGGGAGGAATTATGATCATCCCTGCCATAAGGATGAGCAAAGCAGGTTCCACATGATGAGATGCCCTCATTCTGCCAATTTGGACGTAATCACCGAACCATGCCCAAATCCCACTGCTCTGTGAGGGAAGAATTTTCATCTCCCATTTACTGATTAAAGAAAAACCAGAACCCGCTGCCCAGAGAGGGGAAGTGACTCAGCCCACATCCCGCTGTTTGAGATGATGGCCTCTGAGGACATTCTGCCTTTACTCTCTATCTTCTTTGATGCCCGTGGTCTCAGCTGAGGCTTCAAAGAAATGTGCCTGGGCTTTGTGATTCCCAGTTCCTCCTCAGAATTCCTGTTCAGTTACTCTGGGCCTACAGTGAACTCCAGGTAACTAAGGGTCTAGCCTTTGGCCAGAGGTCTGACCGCCAGATAAACTTGAGCTCTAGGGAAGAAAGGCGCAGATCATGGAAGGCCACACACTCTCCACTGCTCCTTCCTCCCTGAAACCCAAGCAGGGGCTTCATCCCACCTGGGCCACCTGCTCTGTGCTGCACCCACGTTATCTTCTTTGTGGCCTGTGACAATTTGCCAGCTCGGGATGAAGATCTTCGTTTTGCAGATGAGGAAATTGAGGTCGAATGGTTTATCTAAGCAGGGAATCACTGAGTGGTGCCCCAAGCAGATAATATTATCAAGGACGCCTTTTAAAATTCCAGCAGACTGGAGAGGGTGGTTGGTTTTCCAGTTTTGGGTAAGGAATTTGGACTTCAGCCTGCAGGCCCTGCCTTCAGCCAGGCAGAGGAAAAGGTCACGTGAGAGATGCGTGGTTCAAAGGTCCACGTGAGAGATCACTGAACCACGTGAGAGATCACTGGTTCAAAGGTCCCTCACGGAGAAGCCTTGTCCTTCCAGCAGCCGCCACGGAAGGCCGACTTACTTGCTCTTTTCAGGCCTCTACTATCTATCACCTTTTACCCCCAAGAGCAAAGAAAAGAGGAAGCTGCTGTTTGCTTTCCGAAGGCCCAGGCAAAGTGAAAATAGGAGCACCGAAGAGAAAGATGGTGACTCATTCCCTGACGGAGGGACCAGGCCAGCTACAGCAGAGGGGCCTTGGGAAGACCTGGGCTTTTGTTCCTTTTGGGACCAAAATGAATCACTGATCTCATTAAGTCACACCGGCCAGTCCCCAACTTTCCCGGGTAGAACCACTGCAAGCATCAGATCTTAGGTGAGGCCCCATCTATGGGCATGAACAGGAGCAAAAAGGCTGAGCTTCTCCTCGCCCAAGAGGCCAGATAAGACCTTGTTCTCCTTGGAGAAAAGTGGTAGCTGGACCCAGAAGAGGGAGGTCAGGCACGATGTCTCAAACAAGGCCAGTCAGCAAGCTGGTGGCCCCCTACCTGGGCACGCTAGTGCTTTGGGACGCCTTGCAACACGCCCACTCATTTGCCCATGGATTCAGACAGGTAGTCAGCAAACATTGACAGGACATCTAGCTGCTGCCAGGTGTTCTACACGCCATCGCTTCTCCAGACCCTGCGTAAGAGGAAGAGGAGCCTCATTTCACAGACAAGAAAACCAAGGTGACTGGGTGCAGTGGCTCACCCCTGTAATCCCAGCACTTTGGAAGGTCAAGGCGGGCTGATCATCTGAGGTTAGGAGTTCGAGACCAGCCTGGCCAACATGGTGAAACCCCGTCTCTACTAAAAATACGAAATTAGCAAAGTGTGGTGGCAGGCACCCGTAATGCCAGCTACTTGGAAGGCCGAGGCAGGAGAATCGCTTGAACCCAGGAAGTGGAGGTCGCAGTGAGCCGGGATTACACCACTGCACTCCAGCCTGGCAACAGAGTGAGACTCCGTCTCAAAAAAAAAAGAAAAAAGAAAACCAAGGGACTGGCCTGGCTCACACAGCCAGGAATCCATCCCAGGGTGGCTGACCCCGAACCTTTGTTCTTTTGATGCTTTCTCTACAGAGACCTACTCTTCATCGGCAGGCACTGAAGGCACATTTCACACATCATCATCTGCGTTGGTCTAGGAGAGCCTAGAAAGCCAGAGATTTTTCTCGACAAAGCAGCCTGGGTTATTTCAGAGGAGGAACCTGCTGCATGGAGAAGCAGAAACTTGGGCCCATCCTCCAAGGCCTCAGCATTCCAGAGGCCAGATGTGTGAGCCTGACGTCACCCACCAAGTCGTGGCCCCATTCCAGGCTGCGCTCCGATGGATTGCGACCCCTGTTCCTCCATGCTCTCTCCTCCTCCCTTTCCTCAGCGTGAAGGAGACTGACTGGTGCTGGCAGCCATTCCCCAGCATCTGGCGGAACATTCTGCCCCATAGTTGAGCTCTTCTCACTCCCCAGCTTCCCCTAGGGATGGCTAGTGACTCATATTTCCATTTTCAGTGTGGGGCCAGGAGCCCGATCTTTCCGTGGCCACCAGGACTGGCTATATAGTGTCGGAATCAAAGACATGAGCTGTGACATCGGATAGGTCCGAGTTCAAATCCTTCTCTATTGCTTGTTGGCTGTGTAATTTTAGGCAACTAACTCATCCTCTCTGAGTCTCTGTTTCCCCATTTGGAAATGCAGACCACAATGATCCACTCTGATGTCTTCCTTCTTGCAAAAGTCCCTTCCCTTTTGCCTGAAGCTCTGAAAAATGAACCGTTCCCTCTATCAGCTTTCTCTTTTAAATATTTACCTTTCATAAGCTAAGGAAAGAGAAAGCTGATGTTAGATTTTTTTGAAATGGAACAGTAATATTTATATGCCATTTAATATGTGTAAAGGATCTATTATCAGGTGTTATTATTCACCCCATTTTATAGGTGAGGAAACTGAGGCCCAGAGAGGCAAAGTAGCTTGCCCGAACCAGTAAGTGGCACAGCTGAGATTCACAGCCAGGCTGTCTGGCTTCAGAGTCCGTGCTCTTAATCTCGATACAGAGAAATGCAAGCAAGACGAAATGGGGAAGGCCATGGCACAATGCTAGGCCCACAGTGAACTCCAAGTAAGTGTTTGCTGCTAGTACTATTACTGCTATTACTATTACTTCACCAGCGTTTCTGAGTCTCTCCTTGCACATGAGAAGAAGCAGGGCAGGGATCCCTGCCCTTCTGGCCAAATCCAGCAGTCAAGATGCTCTTGAGTTAAAGAGGGCCAGTTGCTCACCCCAAATGTGGGGGTCCCTTGTATGCCAATGGAATGTTCTTGTCATGTGGCCTGCCAAAAGGGGATGCTCTCCCTTGTCCTCAGGGTGGAAACAGGAGAGGAAGTGCTGGGTGAATATTGCCGCCCCACAGATGTCAGCAGATTGTCAGGTGACCCTCCAGCCCAGGCAGCTCCACTCCAAGAGGCCAGGTTTCACCACTGGGCTCTCTGCTTCCCCGAGAGACCACTCCTGTCAAAAGGTGAAGCTTGCGATTTGGGCCCCCAAACCAAAAAGCCAATGAGATGCTGGGAACAGAAGCCCTCCCGGAGACAAAGCATCCCTTCGAGGTTCCAAGTGAAAGGCTGGGCACAGGAGTATCAGGAAAAGACAAAAAGAAAGCAGGGCTAACAATATGGATGACAAACAAGACTTTGTTTGAGGAGAATTTGAGGAGAAAAGCATGAAATTGAGGGACAAGGGGACCTCTTTGTCTCCATGTGCCACCTCCAACTGGTCTCTTGAAGGGGTGGCCTGCCCCTCCACACCTGTGGGCGTTTCTCCTTAGGCGGAACGAGAGACTTGAGAAAAGAAGTGAGACACAGAGACAAAGTATCAAGAAAGAAAAAGTGGGCCCAGGGGACCAGCGCTTAGCATACAGAGGACCCACACCGGCACCGATCTCTGAGTTCCCTTAGTATTTATTGATAATTATCTTTACCATCTTAAAGAAAAGGAAGTGGCAGGATAATAAGATCATTATAGGGAGAAAGTCAGCAGTAAGACATATGGATAAAGTTATCTGTGACATGAATAAGTTTAAGGGCTGTGCCTTGATGTGCATATGCAAACATCTCCATAAACCTTTTTAGTGCATAAAGAGCAGCATTGCGCTAGAACCAGCAAGCTGCCTTCAGGCACTTGTTTAACAAAGCACACCCTGCACAGCCCAAAATCCTTTAAACCTTGAGTCACCATAGCACATGTCTCTTGCAAGGACAAGGTTGGGGGTAGGGTCACAGATTAACAGCATCTCAAATACAGAACAAAATGGAGTCTCTTATGTCTACTTCTTTCTATATAGACACAGTAACAGTCTGATCTCTCTTTCTTTTCTCCACAGTCTTTCATTTTTATTATCCTTCGTAGACCTGTTCCACCTCATCAAATTCTTCTGTGACCCCTTCATGGCCAAGGCCCGCCCTCTTCATGCCCCACAAGAGATAAGCCAGCCTCCAGGCCTCCCACTGCTGCTTGGTTTCCTTTCTCGGGGACTGCTGGGAGGTTGGGATCCTTTTTTTTTTTTTGAGATGGAGTCTCGCTCTGTCACCCAGGCTGGAGTACAGTGGCGCGATCTCGGCTCACTGCAAGCTCCGCCTCCCGAGTTCAAGCAATTCTCCTGCCTCAGCCTCCCGAGTAGCTGGAACCACAGGCGTGCAACACCATGCCCGGCTAATTTTTGTATTTTTAGTAGAGACGGGGTTTCACCATGTTAGCCAGGCTGGACTCGAACTCATGACCTTGTGATCTGCCCGCCTCAGCCTCCCAAAGTGCTGGGATTATAGGCGTGAGCCACCGTGCCCAGATGAGGTTGAGATCTTTACTGCTTGGTCTTCTTTGACCAGACAGGGCCATTGTCCCCTTTCTCCCCCTGTTTCCGAGGTTCCAACTCTGCCTGTTCTCAGGACACTAGGGAGCTTGCCTCCCCGAAGGAGTGAGAGCGAGGGTGGACACCCAAAGGCCCTCTGCCTAGCTCTTTGCTCACACAGCTGTCTCCAGCACTGGTCTTTGAGTGCAGGGCCTGGCCCACAGTAGATATCCATAAATGCGTGTTGCATAAACTCAATTGAACCCTTAGTCTATAAAATTTTGTTACTTTAACTTGAAAAAAGTGATGAGGAGGTCTTATCTGACAGTATTCATCCTAAGCGATAGAGATCATTCTAGAAAACTTCCTACCGAATGTTTTCAGCTAGAAAATAAGCTCACTGGAAGCCCCCAAGCCCATGCCTGTCCCTTACTTCCTTCATTCAACGAGCATTGATCAAGATTGCTACCAAGCTGTTGATGTTGTAAGAAATGCAAAACTGTGTAAGGCTTCAAGCTGCTACCACTATAGAAAGGACAGGAAGTCCTCCAGCCATGGGTCGATGCCTATGGAACATCAGCTATTTGCTCCCAGATATCGATTACATACAGTGCAACAGGAAACAGAACGCTTCGTGGAGCTCACACTCTCCAGTGGGGGGTGACAGACGTCAAAACCATAATCACCCCAAGCCCCAGTCTCCTCAAATTCTGTCTTGTCTGTCATCCATATTGCAAGCGCAATCACCCCACGCCCCAGTCACAGTGCCAGGCACCCCATGCAAACAGCCGCCTTTCAAGACACTCTCTTCAGAGTCAGGTTCCGCTGGCTGGCACCTCAGCTGCATCACTTACTTTGTGTGACCTTGAGCAAAAGGTATAAACTCCCTGAGGCTTAGTTTCACTTTCTGGAAAATGTAAATAATACTCACTTTCTTCTGGGGTCATGACAAAAACGAAAAGCAATGACCCAAATAGCTGGCATATCATTATTATTATTATGATCATCATTATGATAATGATCATGATAATATAATACCAGATGAATGGCACAGAAATGGGGGAGGGAGGGAAAACTTCTTCCTGGAGAGAGGGTGGTGTGAGGATAATTTTCGGGAGAAGGTGGGTGTTGGTGCTGAGCCCTAAAGGAGGGGTTGGATTTCTATACAAGGAAGTGGCAAAGAGTGAATCAGTTCAAAAGTAGAAAAATGAATGATTCAGAAGGTCATTAAAATAAAACAAATAAAGAATCTAAACCAAATGACTGGGTTCCTTAAAAATAGGACATTGCATTGCCGAACTAAGAAGCATTAGTCAGGCGGAGGAGGTCGTTACTGGGAAATTTCCCCCAGTTCAGCATTATTGAGAAGTTGTGGGTTCCTGAAGCTTTCAGTGGGAGTTGTGCAATCCAGAGGGGTTAAGGTAACACAAAGCTTGGTCCAGCGAGTGAAAGGGAAGTGTTTAGGTTGGGTCAATATTAGAAAAAAGCTCCTTGAAAAGCAGAGTGGTCTCCAGGGAAAGTGGTTAAGCGTGTTGGAGGAGTCCGGGGCGGAGCCATGACAGAGAACATCTGGAAGGCAAGGACGCAGCCCGGGGTCTGCATCTAACCCATTCATTCTCCCGGCAGTGTCTTGCAGTCTCGCCTTGCTTCTCTGCGTGCTCTCCTGCGACAGGCACACTCCACCTTCCCTGTCCAACTGGTGGAGCTTGGTAGATGGGGCTCAAACCCCAGCTCTGCCACTCATTTGCTGTGTGATGCTACGCAAGTCGCCTCACCTCTCTGTGCCTTCATTTTCCATCCGTAAGAAGGCAGATCATAATATCCACATCACAGGATTCTGGTGAGAAATAAATGAAACATGCCTGACACATATAGCTCAGAAAATGTTAGTTCCAGCACCTTCTCCCATTCTCCTCTTTGTCCTGGCCTCATCCTCTCCTTTACCTCTTCTGATGATTTATTGCTGGAAGTGACCATGGATTCTATAGGCAACTAATTGAACACCTCCAGTCTGGTGTCCTGCCAGAAAGTCATTGATTCATCTGTGTCATTCGACTTACATTTACAAATAACTATAACATGATGATGAGCATCGTTCTTAGAATTAAAACAAAATATGATACGCAGACAAATGGACGAGATGCATACGAGAGATGGAGAGGAAGTGGCCAGGGACTGGGAAGGGAGAAGCCAACATCTGCAGTGCCCTTGTTGTGTGCTGGGCGTGGAGAAGGACCCCCAGGATCAGGAAGAGAATGGGGCCCCGCCTGGGCTTTGGAGGTGCCACAGTGCAGTGAGAGACAGATGCGCAAGCCCAAATGTTGGGGGACCCAGGACAGACTATGGTTTTACTGTCTTGGGTGAGCTGGGGAAGGCTTTTGAGAGGAGGTGATAGAGGAGCTGGGTGCCGAAGGGTGAGTATTTACCAGGAAGGGCATTTTAAACAAGAACGACCCAGGTGAAGGCCCAGTGGCATCAAAGAACAGAGTATTTGGGAAACAGTTGGGTGTCTGTTTAGAGTAAGTGAAATCAAGCCTTTTCATTTAGCATAGGACCAGACACCGAGAAAGTGCTCAGTTAAGTGATTGAGCATTGGTCTGACAGGTTGCTATTGTTAGATGGTCCATCAATTTGCCCCCAGCTCTAAGCCCATATTCCTGTGACAGCCTCATCATCTTCCAGGATGAGGGCAGCCTCAGGGTCAGAGGGAGGAAAGAAGTGAGCTCCAAACAGAGAGAGGCAGTGGAGTGGGACAGGCCAGCGCTTGTTTCCTGCTTCTCAGGGGCCTGCGCAACGTCTTTCCTGCCTGGGGCTGAATGTTCTGTTCCCTTCCCCAGACAGAACCTGAAGGTTGAGCCAGCCCACTGACCCGGGTTCAGCTAACGGGAAAGTGGGCCGCACTGGGCCCCAAGTCATCAGCTCACCCTGATGAGCCGGGCCCTGGAGATTCCGCCAGCCCCAGGCAGCATTTAGAGAAGTACCGAGTCATCAGCAGCATGCGGTCACTGCCTGCCAGGACTGCGCAGGGCGAGTGGGGAAATAAGCAGATTGCGGCACTGAGCGGTGGGAACCAAGCGCCGGGGTACTGGAGCGCTCTCCCTGGGTTTGTTACCAGAAGATGGTTATGTAATTGGCCCACTCATGCCTTCGACAAGCATATATTGAGTGCCGACCGGGTGCCAGGCACTGTTTCTAGGCTCTGGAAATATAGCTGGGACAGATACAGAGACCCTGCCTCAGGAAGGTGACATTCTGGTGGATCAATGCATGTGAACACTGTCCTCCTGCATTCAGTGTTTACTGTAAGCCAAGCTCTGTCCCAAGCACTGTGCTGGGGATATCTCATTTCACCCTCTCTGTCACTGTAGGAAGCAATCCTTATTATTATCCTGTTTTATGGAACACACTCTCCTGCCTTAAGAACCCACCAGCAAGAACCCCCTTCCCCACATCTTCCCGTGGTCCTTCTCATCCTTCAGGTCAAATTACTTCTCAAAAGGCAGTGAGGTGCCAGCACAGTGGCTCACACCTATAATCCCAGCACTTTGGGAGGTCGAGGTGAGTGGAACACTTGAGATCAGGAGTTGAAAACCAGCCTGGCCAACATGGTGAGACTCCCTCTCTACTAAAAATAAAATGTAAAAAATTTAGCCAGGCGTGGTGGCATACACCTGTAATCCCAGCTATTCGGAAGGCTGAGCCAGAGAATCACTTGAACCCGGGAGGCAGAGGTTGCAGTAAGCCAAGATCGTGCCACTGAGCTCCAGCCTGGGTGACAGAGCGAGACTCCATCTCAAAAAAAAAAAAAAAAAAGAGGCAGTGAGGTAAGGTGGGGCACAAATGATGACACCTCGCCTTACTCTCAGCTCTTGGTGATCTAATGGATCAGGAACGAGGGGCCTGGCATCTTCTGATAACAGTCAGGCCCCACCCACCCAAAGCACTCTCCTGAACTCACTGGAACTTAGAACTTTCAAATGCTATCAGAGCTTTGTAATCATGCCTTTTCCAACATTCCTTAATCATCATTACTCTGGGCTCAGGCATTTAATTGCTCATCAGTTTCTTCATACTTTCATAAATGGAGAATTTCTTCATTCTTTCAGGGCGAGTGCAGGCTTTGATCAAATTGTGCTATAGGTGAGTCCTCCCCACCCCACCGACTCTACCCCTGCCCCATAGCTAATATTCTGCCATATGCCTTCACTCACTCACATGAGCCCTGCTGTGCACCAGGAACTTGGGTCAGGAGCCCCAAGGGAAGCAGAGGAAGAAGCAGCCACCATGATCCGGGGCAGAGGGAATTGGTGAGCCCAGGGGTTGTGTCACCCTACAGGGCTAAGAAAAACATTGCCTGCCATCAGCTACATCTGAAAGGCTAATAGAAGTTATCCAGGTTCAGGGCTGTCTGGGCAGAGAGGAGTGAAAGGACATGTGGCCTTTGGGGAACCTGGACATAGCCAGGGGTGCACCACAACATGTAGGAGGTAAAGGGGCCCAGGCAGCCAAAGGGCCAGCAAAAGAGATGAGGGTGGCCAAAAGGGCAAACTCGTGAAAGGTCTTCAGAGTGGGATTAAGCATTTAACTTATTCATTCAAGAATGAATTCAAGTTGTTGAGCCATACTTCTGCCCTAGGAAACATTCTAGACCTTAGAGACTTGACTACGAAGAAGGCAAGGCCCCTGCCCTCAGGGGAGTCTACCTGGTAGTGGGAGAGTTGAAGCCAGATTGCCCCTGCTCACAAGAACAGGTTGTTTTAGATTTTCAGGAATTTGGAATGCCATGTGACGTCACATTGGTAGCCTGAAATTGGCCACAGTGGGTATGTTTGCACCACAGAAACTGGCAGATGCTATGAGACAGCCTCCCCACTACCCACAACCATCCTGCACCCAAAAGCTGATTGTTAAACATTTGCCAGGATACCACTAGGAGAGACAGACAATAAACAAGTAGGCAGATAGCAAATGTAGTAACAATAGATTGTACCTAAGGGAAAAACTCAGCAGGTCCTTATGGTACAGAGGGACTGATGGGATGGGGGTAACCAGGGAAGACTTCCAGGAAGGAAGTCACCTGAGGCTAATATCTAGATCATGAGGAGTAAGGAATCAGACTTTTATTTTGTTGTTTGTTTGTTTTGTGTTTTTGTGTAGACACAGGGTCTCATTTTGTTGCCCAGGCTAGTATCAAACTCCTGGGCTCAAGCAATCCTCCCACCCCAGCCTCCCAAAGTGTTGGGATTACAAGCATGAGCCACCATGTCCAGCTAGAACCAGGTTTTTGAAGAATTGGGACAGTGTTATAGACTGAATTGTTACCCCCTCAAAATTCATATGTGGAAGCCCTAACTCCCAGTACTTCAGCATGTGAATGTATTTGGAGATAAGGCCTTTAAAGAGGCAGTTAAGTTAGAACGAGTTGTTACAGTGGGCCCTAATCCAATGACTGGTGTCCTCACAAGAAGAGGAGATTAGGACAGACCCCAAGGATGCGTGAGCACAAAGAAAAGACTCTAAGAGGACACAGTGAGAAAATGGTTATCTGCAAGCCAAGGAGAGACCAAACCTACTGGCACCTTGATCTTGGACTTCCAGCCTCCAGAACTGTGAGGAATAAACTTTTGTTGTTTCACTATCACACACTATCCAGTGTATGGGATTTTGTTATGGCAACCTTAGAAAGCTAATAGAGACATATTCCAGGAAGATGGTACAGCAAGTGTCAGCAGCCTGGGGATATGGAAGGAGGCCAGTGCACCTGGAGCACTGTTGGGAGGAGGGGCCTTGATAAAGTACCTTTTCAAAAAAATTTTTTGTGGAGACAGGATCTTGCTAGGTTGCCCAGGCTTGACTCAAACTCCCAGGCTCAAGCAATCCTCCCACCTTAGCCTCCCAAGTAGCTGGGACTACAGCCACACACCACTGTGCCTGGCTAGAGTACCTGGTTTTCATTTAAGTGAGTTGGTGACCCATTTGGAGAGGTTTTATTTTTAAATTCATTTGTGACCTGTTAAGATGACTTTTTTGTGATCTTTCTAATATTTTCATTAAAAACTTTTCATTGGTATTAATATATAATTGTACATATCTATGGGGTACACGTGATATTTCAATGCATGCAGACAACATGTAATGATTAAATCAGGGTAACTGGCATATCCATCATCTCAAACGGTTATTATTTCTTTGTACTGGGAATTTTCAAAATCCTCTCTTCTAGCTGCTTCAAAATAAATAATAAATTGCTGTTAATTATAGTCACCCTGCTGTGCCATAGAACATCAGAACTTATTTATTCTATCTAACCATTTGTACCCATTAACCTGCCCCTCCTTACCCGCTTCTCTTCCCAGCCTCTGGTAACCACTATTCTACTCTCCACCTCTATGGAATCTGCTTTATTAGCTCCCGCTTTTGAGTAAGAACACAGAATTTATCCTTCTGCGCCTGGCTTATTTCACTTAGCAGGATGTCCTTCATTTGGAGAGTTTTAAGCAGCGAGTAACAGTATAGAGCTTAACAATAGTCATTTCTTCTTCTACCATATTACATGGGGGATCCAATGAGATGGTGAGCATTCCAACTGTTAACTGCTCTCAATATGATGAAATGTGAGAGAAATCGGGAGAACGGTAATAAGGGGGAACAATCCAACTTAGAACAAGAAGAGTCAGAGGTAGATGGTTTAATGATGGGAAGTTCTTCTTCCTCTGTAACAAGCCAAGAGGCAACACGCCTGCAGAAATCAGCTTCTAGATTCAATTCACTTCAACAAGTATCTAGTGAGCCACTCCTGAGGTGCCAGGTTTGTTCTAGGTTCTGGGGATAACCGAGACTGACAAACAGCAGACGGTCTGGGTGCAGTGGCTCACACCTGTAATCCCAGCACTTTGGGGGGCTGAGGCAGGAAGATTGCTTGAGCCCAGGAGTTCAAAACCAGCCTGGGCAATGTAAGGAGACCCTGTCTCTAAACAAAATACAAAAATTAGGCAAGTGTGGTGGCATGCACCTATAGTCCCAGCTACTCAGGAGACTGAGGTAGGAGGATCACTTGAGCCTTGGAGGTTCAAGGATGCAAAGAGCTATGATTACAAATTAACCAGGTGTGGTGGCATGCACCTGTAGTCCCAGTTACTCAGGAGGTAGATCGCTTGAGCCTTGGAGGTTCAAGGATGCAAAGAGCTATGATTATGACACTGCACTCCAGCCTGGTTGACAGAGTGAAACCCTGACTAAAAAAAAAAAAAAAAAAAAAAAAACTCCTATAAAACAAAGAACAAAACCAGCAGACAAAAATCTGTCTTGTGGAGCTGGCATTCTGGGGTGAGGGTAGGGGAGCTGGGAGACAGCAAACACGTAAGATATAGGCTATGTCAGGTGAGTGTGGTGGGAAAATAAAGCAGGGGAGCATGGGGGAGGGCGCTTGGGTGGAGAGGGGTTGCCATTTTCAACATGACAGCCAGGGAAGACGTCAATGAGAACATAACACTGGAGTGAAGACCCCAAGATGATGCAGATGCTGCAGGGCCTGTAAGCACCTGTGATATGGGGACCGCTGGAGGGTTGTGAGCAGGAGAGAGACACAATCACTCTGAGTGTTTACCAAGAATAAACTCTCACAGGAAGACAAGGAGACCGGGTGGGAGGTTACTTCATGAATCCGACAAATGCCTTTTGAAAAGATTGAATGGTTGACTGCAGGCCTGTCCAGCCCAGAAGCCACATGTGGACATAGAATCTCTTCAACCTTCAAGAATATGTTTCCAGCCGGGCGCGGTGGCTCACGCCTGTAATCCCAGCACTTTGGGAGGCCGAGGCGGGCGGATCACAAGGTCAGGAGATCGAGACCACGGTGAAACCCCGTCTCTACTAAAAATACAAAAAATTAGCCGGGCGCGGTTGTGGGCGCCTGTAGTCCCAGCTACTCGGGAGGCTGAGGCAGGAGAATGGCGTGAACCCGGGAGGCGGAGCTTGCAGTGAGCCGAGATCGCGCCACTGCACTCCAGCCTGGGCGACAGAGCGAGACCACATGCAGCCAACTTTGGAAGGGATGTCATAGATCATCACGGGCTGATGTAGCTGTCCAAGAGATAGCACTGAATTTAAAAATCAGGTTGCAGAACAGCTTAATCCACTTTGTGCATGAAAAGTGAGTAGGTGATAGATAATAATAGAAGATAGATAGATAGATAGATAGATAGATAGATAGATAGATAGATAGATAGATAGATAGATAGATGATAGACAGATAATCAGTAGATGGTAGGAAGGAAGGGAGGGAGAGGGAGCGAGAAAGGAAGAAGGAAGGAGGGGAGGGAGGGAGGAAGGGAGGGAGAGAGGAAGGAAGGAAGGAAGAAAGGAAGGAAGGGGAAGGGAACAGAAGGAAGGAAGGAAGAAAGGAAGGAAGGAAGATAGGGAGGAGGAGAAAGGAACAGAAGAAAGGAAGGAAGGGAAGAAGGAAGGGAAGGAAAGGCAGGCAGGCAGGCAGGCAGGAAGGAAGGAAGGAAGGAAGGAAGGAAGGAAGGAAGGAAGGAAGGAAGGAAGGAAGGAAGGAAGGGAGGAAGGCTCAATACCCACTTGGTACTAGCTCCTTCAGCTGCTCTCCTACTGAACTGAGGTCAGTCCCACCAGACTCCATCTCCTTCTAAACCACAAATTCAACCCTATAGCATTGCCAAACGTGTGGATTTTAAAAAGTATTTTCTTTATTATGAAATATACATATAATAAGTATATATGTTCAGGTCCACCATATTGCCAGAACCCGATGTCTCGGTCACATAGATTTTACTGCTGGTTTCCTCTAGAGATGGAGGAGTGCGTTACACCACACAAGGCCCATCAGGGCTTCTGAAAACTCCACTTAAATGCCCCTTCTCTTTTCCCCAAGCTCCTCTCTCCACTGCATCCCTGGCGCCCCACCCTGAGCTGTCTGTCAAACGCCCCTCCCAGCTCCACCGCACTCTGGCCGGCTTGCTTCTCCTTGCTCTTCCTAACAGTTCCAAAGCTAAGAGACTGAGAAATGGGCAAAACAAACAGTGGGCTGAGGGCCAAACTGGATTGCTGTGGTCCTTCAGGACGTCCCTGGGAGCCTGCTCAGACTCACAAAAACCTCTTTACAGGGGTTACTTGTGGGGAAGGCTCAGGGGCTTTAGCTTACCATTTGCCACACTTTTGAACAATTTCTTCCTTGGAGGTATGTTGGTTTTAGAGAGACAGTAATCATACCCCCACCCAGGCCTGTCACTCTCAGTTTAGGACACAGGCAAACAGAACAAAAGGAGGTCCTCAAGCCCTGCCTACTCCTTCCCTTCCCGCCCCGATCCAGCCTCTGGGAAGCTGTGTAGACAGCCCAGCCTGAACTTGCCTTGCCCACACCCTCACCCCCAAAGCTGCCCTTTGGTCATCCCTCAGCCCAAGGTCTACTCTTGTTTGGTCAGATGTGGAAAGAGGCCTAGGTAGGACCTGGAAATAGATTCGGGGATATTTGAGCAGGGAATTATGTCCTGGGTGCCCAGAGCATGGGGTGTGGAAGGGCAGAACAGGGGGAGGTTAATACTGTGTCCACCCGATGATAAGATTACCAGCATCTTTCTCCTTTCGCCTCTTCTGTATTCTGTATTTTCTATCCAGCAGAACCCTGATGATCTTTGTGTGGTCTCCAAATTGTGCGGCCACATTTGGAGGAATCAAGCTGACTACACAGTGAAGCACAGTGAAGGGGAGGCCTGAGGAACCACGAAGGCCTGTAACGCATTCTGGATTTTGTCACATCTTAGCCGGGTGCCCTGAGCAAGTCCCCTTGGCTGTCTTGAGCCTCAATCTCCTTCTCTGTAAAGCAGGAATAATAATAACCACTGTGAATAATGGCACAGAGATGTTTAAGATGTAGTTACTACTATTTTTTAAATGTCAGTTGATGCCAGGAATATTCTGCCAGCCCTCCAAGGGTGGTTTCAGCAGGCTTATTTCCTGGTCATAATCACTTCCTCCATCCCCGGCTTATGTCATGCTCAGCCCTGACCTCACCACCGGCCCGCCCTGCCCCTCCCATTGGCTGCGTCACCACTGCCTGCCCCCACGTTTAGCCCAGCCCCCAGCCCAGATCTCAGCCTTAGGTGAACAGTGTCAGCCCGCACACTTTCTGTTTTACCTCCGCTGCTCTTTTAACCTTTACCCTTTCCCTGCCCCCTTTCAGACCCTCTTACTCACCTCTGCAGATGACGTGTAAAAGAGTTCAAATCAATGTGTTACCTTTCCCGGGGTTATTTCCTTTTTAAACTGAGGTTTCATCCCCTGGTGAGAAAGCCAAAGTACCACTGCAAAGAAAGTCAGCCTGGAAGCAAGAGACTTGGATTTAAATCTTGCATCTGTACTTTCTAGTTGTGGGTTCTCTGATGACTTACTTTAGCTCTCTGAACCTCAGGGTCCTCATCTATAAAATGGAAGAATGTCCAATGCTTTGGGAGGCTGAGGTGGGAGGATCGCTTGAGCCCAGGAGTCCAGGACCAGCCTGGGCAACGTAGCAAGATCCCATCTCTACAAAAAAACCCCCACAAATTAGCTGGGTATGTTGGTTCCCACCCATAGTCCCAGCTACTTGGGAGGCTTGGGCGGCAGGATTGCTTGAGCCCCAGGAGTTTGATGTTACAGTGAGCTATGTGATCACACCAGCCTGGGCAATGTAGCAAGATCCCATCTCTAAAAAAAAAAACCACACACACACAAATTAGCTGGGTATGTTAGTTCCCATCTACAGTCCCAGCTGCTTGGGAGGCTGGGGCGGCAGGATTGCTTGAGCCCAGGAGTCCGATGTTACAGTGAGCTATGTGATCACACCAGCCTGGGCAATGTAGCAAGATCCCATCTCTAAACGCACACACACACACACACACATTAGCTGGGTATGTTAGTTCCCATCTACAGTCCCAGCTGCTTGGGAGGCTGGGGCGGCAGGATTGCTTGAGCCCAGGAGTCCAATGTTACAGTGAGCTATGTGATCACACCACTGCACTCCAGCCTGAATGACAGAGCAAAACCCTGTCTCTTAAACAAACAAACAAAAAAAGAGCAAGAGAGAGAGAATGATCGATTTCTACTCAACAATTTTGTATATCGAACCACCAACATGTGTAAGACACAGAATAGGTGTTTGGTAAGTGATAGGTATGTAACCACCCAATGGGTTCATCTTGCCTGCTGCCCAGGGGAATGGAACAGAGACAGAGTTTACACATGCAGAGCCTGCTGAACAGGAAACCGGAGTTTTATTATTGCGCACATCAGCCTCCCAGAAAATCTGGAGGCTAGGGTTTTTTAAAGACAGTTTAGGAGGCTGGGGTGTGGGTGCTGCTGACTGGATGGGGATGCAATCATAGCGGTGAGGAAAATGGTCCTCGTGTGCTGAGTCCACTTCCGAGTGGAGGCCTCAGGACTGGGTGAGTGGAGAGTCAGGGGTCCAGGTAGGGCCATCCAGTTGTCAGAAATGCAAAACTCTGAAAACACATCTTAAAAGGCCAATCTTAGCTTCTACAATAGTGATGTTATTTACGGGAGTAATTGGGGGGAAGTTGCAAATCTTGTGACCTCTGGAATAATGGCTGGTAATCATTTAATGATGTCTACACCTTAGCAGAATTCAGGCCCCTCTCATTCTCCTAAACTGGTGGCCTTTCATTAGTTTTACAAAAGTGGTTTAGTTTTTGGGAAGGGCTACCAAGGTCATTTAAACCAAGCTTGATCAACCCACAGCCCTCAGGCCACACGTGGCCCAGGACCGCTTTCAATACTGCTCAATACAAATTCGTAAACTTTCTTACAACATTGTGAGGGTTTTTTTTTTTTTAAGTTCATCGGCTATTATTAGTGTTAATGTATTTTATATGTAGCCCAAGACAATTCTTCTTCTTCCAATGTGGCCCAGGGAAGCCAAAAGATTGGACACCTTTGATTTAAACTATAAACTAAATTTCTCCCAAAGTTAACTTGGGCCATACCCGGGAATGATCAAGAGCAGTTTGGAAATTAAAGGCAAGACGGAGTTGGTTAGGTCAGATCTCTTTTACTGTCATAATTTTCTCACCGTTATAATTTTTGCAAAGGTGGATTCAGGTGGAGGCCAGATTATACAGGGCCTAAACAAGCAGATTAATGAGTTTAGACTTCATCTTGAGGGCACTAGGGAGCCATGGAAGGCTCTAATCAGAGGGTGGCACCATTAGGTGGTATAGTTGAGATATGGAAAGGTTTGCTCAGGTGGCAAGATAGGGAGAGGTAGGAGGCAGGGAGACCAGGGAACAGCCATGAGACCTGAACTCGGGCAGTGGCTGGGGAAGAAGAAACAGATTCAAGGCCCAGCCTGGAGGTGGCATCCTCAAGGGAGGAGGTGTCCTCACACTCCACTCTGCCAGCAACTGGAGGGTCTGTAAGCCCTCAGGCCAACACTGACCACCTGTATTTAGCTCTGGCAAATGAGCGGAAGGAGGAATAGTGTGTGAGAGGGAGAGAAGGTGCAAAAGAAAACAGAAACCCTGATTTTTCTGTCCCAATTTTTTGAACACTGATTTCAGCTAGAACAATCAATATATAGCAAAATAGAAGAAAAGGAAAAGTTTTTGTTGAGAAATGGTAATATATTGCTCACTTTCATTGAGCTCTTGCTGCGTGCCAGGCACGATACTAGGCGTTTGATCTATTATCTCATTTAACCATCACAGTTACCTCACGAGGGAGGTATCCCTGTTCTTTCCTTGTTAAAGATGAGAAACACAAGCATAGAGGGGTTAAAGATGTGGTCTAAGAGCAAGGATTGCAATTCAAGGTTGTCTGGCCCAAAACCCTAAATTCTTTTTTTATTTGATTTTTGTTTGGTTTTGTTTTCTTTTCTTTTTTGAGATGGGGTATCACTGTGTTGTCCAGGCTGGAGTGCAGTAGTGATATAATGGCTCACTGCAGCCTCAACCTCCCAAGCTCAAGCAATCCTCCTGCCTCAGCCTCCTGAATAGCCGGGACCACAGGTGTGTGCCACCACACCCAGCCAAGTTTTGATTTTTCGGTAGAGATGGGGTCTTCCTGTGTTGCCCAGGCTGATCTCAAACTCCTGGGCTGAAGCAATCCTCCCACTCAGACTCCCAAGGTGCTGGGATTACAGGCATAAGCCATTGAGCCCAGCCCCCAAACCTCAATTTGTTAGGGGAAAACTAAACACCTAGTGAGACTACAACAAAATGAGAGCCAGAAATGTGGGTGTCCAGTAATCGCAGGTTAGTCACCATAAGGAAAAGAAAAGCACATTACAGGCAGTGTGACTATAAGCATATTTTTAGGAAACCTATACATGGATACAACATAATATTTACAAAAGCAACCACAAATATAAAGTCTCCAAGGTAAGTCATTATGGTGTTATGATCCGTATTGATTTTCATCCACAGTTCCTGGTTCGTAATCCCACAGCCCTAATTACATTGTTTTATTACGATGTTGGGTGAGTTGGGTCTCAGGAAACAGCAACTCTCCTGCCCCCATTTCACTTACTTCAAGGAAGAACTCTAGTCTTCCCCCATCTTTTTGTCTGTGGGTTGTAAGACCCTCCCCAGAAAGTGTCCTACCCAATATCCTGGAGGAAGGAATGCTGACTGACATCACAAAGCGTCCATAAAAACCCAAGAGGACGAGGTTTGGAGAACTTTCAAGTAGCTGAACATATGGAGGTTCCCAGAGGGTAGCATACCCAGGGAGGGCATGGAAACCCCACATCCCTTACCCTATACCTCACCCTACACGTCTCTTCTTCTTGGGTTGGGGGGGGGGATGGCCAGTCTTGGGAACTGACCCCTCACCCTGTGGTATCTGACACTATCTCCAGGCAGATAGTGTTGAAATTGAATTGGAGGACACCCAGCTATTGTCCATTGCTTAGTGTATGGGGAAAATACCACATATTTATTTGGTCACGGAAGTCTTCTGCTGTGTTGATGATTGTTGTGATGGTGTGAAAGCAGAAGAAAAACATGGTTTGACAAAGTTTTTCCCTGCACAGTTGTCAAGACCTCTTTAAGAAAATTGTAAATTGTATTAAGTGGCATTAAAGAAAACCTAAATATATGGAGATGCATACCATGTTCATGGACAGAAAGGCAATTATCTTCAAATTGTCCTAATGCTATTTCTTTTTTTTCGTCTTCTTCTTTTCTTTCTTTCTTTCTTTTCTTTTTTTTTTTGAGAGGGAGTCTCACTCTGTTACCCAGGCTGGAGTGCAGTGGTGTGATCTCGGCTTACTGCAACCTCCACCTCCCGGGTTCAAGAGATTCTTCTGCCTCAGTCTCCCAAGTAGCTGGGACTACACATGTGTCCCACCATGCCTGGCTAAGTTTTGTATTTTTAGTACAGACGGGGTTTTGCCATATTGGCTAGGCTGGTCTCAAACTCCTGACCTCATGATCTGCCTGCCTCAGCTTCCCAAAGTGCTGGGATTACAGATGTGAGCCACCGCACCCAGCATCCTAATGCCATTTCAACCAAAAGCCCCAAGCTGTTTTTAATATAATTTGACAAGCTGAAACTTCAATTTATATGAAGGAGCAAAGGATCAAGAAAGACTAAGACTTGCCCAAAGCAGAATTCTGGGCAGGTAATTGACCTCCAAATATTGAGATATACTGTAAATAACCACAATTAAGACAGTATGAAAATGACATAGAGATTGACAAACAAATGATGGAACAGGATGAAGGACCTCAAAATGGATCCATACATGGATCCAGAATACCTGATTTCTGGTGGAGGATGCCCTGAAGACTAATGGGCGAAGAACAATTTATTTCATAAATAAAGCTGGGACAATTGGCTATCCAAATTGGAAAGACAATACCCCTTAACACATAAAAACTCAATTCTAGGTGGATCAAAGTCCTAAATGTGAAAATAAATCCCTAAAACTCTTAGAAGAAAATGTAGAATATTTTTATGATCTCAGGGTAGAGACAGATTTTTTAAGCAAAATACAGAAAATGCAACCACAAAGAAAAAGACTGACATTTTCTTGAAACAGTAAGCTTGTGATTAAAAAAAAAACTGGCACATTTGATAAAATAATTTCTGTTCATTAAAAGACATCATAGGTCAAGCACAGTGGCTCATACCTGTAATCCCAGCACTTTGGGAGGCCTAGGTGGGAGGATTGCTTGTGGCCAAGAGTTCAAGACCAATCTAGGCAACATAGCAAGACCCTGTCTCTACAAAAAATACAAATTAGCTGTGTGTGGTGGCATGCACCCGTAGTCCCAGTTACTCAGGAGTCTGAGATGGGAGGATCTCTCGAGCCTGAGAAGTTGAGGCTGCGATGAGCCATGATTACATTACTGCTCTCCAGCCTGGGTGACACAGCCAGACTATCTCTTTAAAAAATTTGTTTTTGGCTGGGCACGGTAGCTCACGCCTGTAATCCCAGCCTTTGGGAGGCTGAGGCGGGCAGATCACTTGAGGTCAGGAGTTTGAGAAAAGCCTGGCCAACATGGTGAAATCCCGTTTCTACTATAAAAATACAAAAATTAGCTGGGCATGGTGGTGCACGCCTGTAATCCCAGCTACTTGGGAGGCTGAGGCAGGAGAATCACTTGAACCCGGGAGGTGGAGGTTGCAGTGAACAGAGATCACACCATTGCACTCCAGCCTGGGCAACAAGCGCGAAATTCCGTCTCAAAAAAAAAATCGTTTTAGATAATAATTTAAAATACATCATAGTACATGAAATGATAAGCCATAAATTTAGAGAAGATATTTTAATATATAATGAATAAATGATTAGTATCCAAAATAAATTCCTGCCAATTCATAAAACTAAGATAATCTCATAGAAAAATAGGCAAAAGACTTAAACAGATATTTTACATAACAGGAAACAAATGTGAGAAAGGAGCTTATGACCAGATGCTCAATTTCATTATCAGTCATGGAAATACAAAATAAAACCACAATGAAATATCATTCTATACCCACCAAACTGGTAAAAACTGAAAGTCTGACAATCTTAAATGTTAGGATGTGGAGCAACTGTGATGACCAACTACTCTTGATAACACTGTGCGTTGGTGCTGCCACTTTAGAAATAGAACACTCACATCTTATGACCCAGCAATTCCAATTCTAATTACATAACTAGAAAAACTCTTGTACGTGTGCATCAGGGTATATATACAAGAATGGTCATAGCTGTTGTTTATTTAAAAATTCTGGAAACAGCTGGGCGTGGTGGCTCACACCTGTAATCCCAGCACTTTGGGAGGCTGAGGCGGGCAGATCACTTGAGGTCAGGAGTTTGAGAAAAGCCTGGCCAACATGGTGAAATCCCGTTTCTACTAAAAATACAAAAATTAGCTGGGCATGGTGGTGCACGCCTGTAATCCCAGCTACTTGGGAGGCTGAGGCAGGAGAATCACTTAAACCTGGGAGGTGAAGTTGCAGTGAGCCAAGATTGTGCCACTGCACTCCAGCCTGGGTGACAGAGTGAGACTTCGTCTCAAAAAAATAAATAAAATTCTGGGACCATTTTACACACATTAGGATGGCTATGATTAAAAAATATATATTTTTTTTAATAAAAATACCGGAAAATGACAGGTGTTGGTGAGCATGCAGGGAAATTAGAACGCTTGTGCACTACTGGTGGGAATGTAGCATGTGCAGAGACTGTGGAAAACACACGGTGAATCCTCAAGTTAAACATAGAATTACCATATGATCCAGCAATTCCACTTCTGAGAATACACCCAAAATAACTGAAAGCAGGGGTCTGGTGTGGTGGCTCACGCCTGTAGTCCCAGAACTTTGGGAGGCCGAGTGTCTCAAGTGTTCATGTGAAGAGACCACCAAACAGGCTTTGTGTGAGCAATAAAGCTTTTTAATCACCTGGGTGCGGGCGGCTGGGTCCAAAAAGAGAGTTAGCAAAGGGTGGTGGGATTATCATTAGTTTTTACAGGTTTTGGGATAGGCGGTGGAGTTAGGAGAAACGTTTTGCAGGCAGGGAGTGGATCTCACAAAGTACATTCTCAAGGGTGGGGAGAATTACAAAGAACCTTCTTAAGGGTGTGGAAGATTACAAAGAACCTTCTTAAGGGTGGAGGAGATTACAAAGAACCTTCTTAAGGGTGGGGGAGATTACAAAGAACCTTCTTAAGGGTGGGGGAGAAACAAATCACAATGGTGGAATGTCATCAGTTAAGGCTGTTTTCACTTCTTTTGTGGATCTTCAGTTACTTCGGGCCATCTGGATGTACACGTGCAGGTCACAAGGGGATATGATGGCTTAGCTTGGGCTCAGAGGCCTGACACTGAGGCAGGTGGCTCACTTGAGGCCAGTAGTTCGAGACCAGCCTGGCCTGAACATGGTGAAACCCTATCTCTACTAAAAATACAAAAATTAGCCGGGTGTGGTGGTATGCACCTATAATCCCAGCTACTTGGGAGACTGAGGCAAGAGAATCGCTTGAACCTGAGAGGTGGAGGTTGCAGTGAGCCGAGACTGCGTCACTGCACTCCAGCCTGAGTGACGGAGCAAGACTGTTAAAAAAAAAAAAAAAGAAGAAGAATTGAAAGCAGGGACTCAAACAGATATTTTATGCTGATGTTCATAGCAGCATTCTTCACAATAGCTAAAAAAGGTGGAAGCAACCCAAATGTCCATCAATGGATAAATAAATAAATAAACAAAATATGGTATATACATACAACAGAATATCTTTCAGCCTCAAAAGGGAAGGAAATTCTGACATATGCAACAACATGAATGAACCTTGCAGACATTATGCTAAGTGAAATAAGCTAGACTCACAAAAAGATAAATACTGTATCATTCCACTTATATGAGGTTCCTAAAGTCGTCAAATTCATAGAGACAGAAAGTAGAATGCTGCTTGCCAAAGGTTGCAGGGAGAGGAATGGAGAGTTATTGCTTAATGGGTGCAGAGTTTTAGTTTGGGAAGATGAAAAATTCTGGAGACGGATGGTGGTAATGGTTGCACAACAGTGTGAATGTACTTAATACCACTGAACTATACACTTAAAAATGGCTAAAATGAGGCTGGGGCTGGTCGCTCACAATTGTAATCCTGGCACTTTGGAAGTCTGAGGCAGGCGGATCACTCGAGGTCCGTAGTTTAAGACCAGCCTGGCCAACATGGAGAAATCCCATCTCTACTAAAAATACAAAAATTAGCCGGGCGTGGTGGCAGGCGCCTGTAGTCCCAGCTACTCGGAAGGCTGAGGCAGGAGAATTGATTGAACCCGGGAGGCAGAGGTTGCAGTGAGCTGAGGTTGCACCTCTGCATTCCAGTCTGGGAGACAAGAGAGAAACTCCGTCTCCAAAAAAAAAAAAAAAAGAAAGAAAGAAAGAAAGAAAGAAAGAAAGAAAAGAAATGCTAAAATGGTAAATGTTTATATACAGAGAGAGAGTATAGACATATATACACGTGTATACAACACATACACATGTATATGCTGTATGTACATGTGTATACCACAATAGAAAAATACTAATAATCATTTAACTTAATAAAATGTTCTAAAGATTAAAAAAAAAATTCCTGGAAACTACCCACGTGTGTATCAGCAGGAGCAGAGGTAGAGTGCAGTGTGTTCATACAGTGTATTCTTGTACAGCAATGACAATGAATGATCTAAACCTACACCGTCAACATGGGCAAATCGCACAAACATAATACATGAAAAGGGCAAATTGCAAAAGAATGCAATCCAATTATATATAAAGGTCAAAAACATTACATCATTTTGGGACTCTATCTATCTATCTATCTATCTATCTATCTATCTATCTATCTATCTAATCTATCTATCTATCTATCTACAGTAAAACTATATAAAGAAAAGCAAAGGGGCCAGGTATGGTGGCTCACATCTGTAATCCCAGCACTTTGGGAGGCCGAGGTGGGAGGATTGCTTGAGTTCAGGAGTGTGAGACCAGCCTGGGAAACATGGTGAAACTCTGTCTCTATAATAAATAAAAAATTAGCCAGGCATGGTGGCTCGTGCCTGTAGTCCCAGCTACTCAGGAGGCTGAGGAAGGAGGATTGCTTGAGCTCAGGAGTTCGAGGCTGCAGTGGGCCATGATCATGCCACTGCACTCCAGCAAAGGCAGCAGAGCAAGACCTTGTCTTTTTTTTTTTTTTTTTTTTTTTTTTTGAGACGGAGTCTCGCTCTGTCACCCAGGCTGGAGTGCAGTGGCCGGATCTCAGCTCACTGCAAGCTCCGCCTCCCGGGTTTACGCCATTCTCCGGCCTCAGCCTCCCGAGTAGCTGGGACTACAGGCGCCCGCCACCTCACCCGGCTAGTTTTTTGTATTTCTTAATAGAGACGGGGTTTCACCGTGTTAGCCAGGATGGTCTCGATCTCCTGAGCTCGTGATCCGCCCGTCTCGGCCTCCCAAAGTGCTGGGATTACAGGCTTGAGCCACCGCGCCCGGCCGACCTTGTCTTAAAAAAAAAAAAAAAAAAAAAAAAAAGAATGATTCGCACAAATTCAAGATGGTGACTACTCAGGGTGGGTAGGAAGAGGCGCATGATCAGAGTGGGGCGTGAGAGGGTTTCTTGGATATTGATGATGGTCTATTATTTCTTAAGCTGGGTGATGGATACACGGGTATTCATTCTATATTTATTCTTTAATTTATACATACATGTTACATACACTTTTTGGTATCTGAATGATAACACATAATTATTTTTAAATGCTATATATAGAAAAAAGCCTGGAAGAATTCTAAATATAATGGTGTCTCAGTGGTGGGACTTTCTTTTTAGTTTATACTTTTTGTGTTTTTAAAATAGTCTTTTGTACTTTTATAATGAAAAAAAGTTGCCGGGCGCGGTGGCTCAAGCCTGTAATCCCAGCACTTTGGGAGGCCGAGGCGGGCGGATCACAAGGTCAGGAGATCGAGACCACAGTGAAACCCCGTCTCTACTAAAAATACAAAAAATTAGCCGGGCGCGGTGGCGGGCGCCTGTAGTCCCACCTACTCGGGAGGCTGAGGCAGGAGAATGGCGGGAACCCGGGAGGCGGAGCTTGCAGTGAGCCGAGATCGCGCCACTGCACTCCAGCCTGGGCAACAGCGTGAGACTCCGTCTCAAAAAAAAAAAAAAGCATTAAATTACAATAAGAAAAAAAGAAACAAAGAGAGTATTCCCCTCAAATTTGTTCAGAGAAAAGGGAAGTGAGAGAAGACGGGTGAAAGCTCTGGGCTTCCCCCAATGCTATTAGCAATAAAAGATGACATTGGAATTTTGAGGCTAAATGCTACTTAGGAGATAATGAGTTTTAACCGTTATCTTGGGGAGGGAAATGTTCCTCCGAAAAGCAAATTCCCTGGTCCCTTTTCTCAGAAATTCCCTGCCAGTTTCAAGAGTGGGCAGAGAGTTTTGATGTCCTTTGGAAACAAGGGGATGTAACCAAGGAGATAAAGCCACGGGACCCAGCCAGTCCTTGATCGGACTGATTTCAAATGAAAATCTTGACACAAATCCCCTTTCAACAGCCTACAGAGCAGATGAAAGAGATAAAAAAAGGAAATAATGGAGCTAATTGAAATTGTAGAGCTGGGAGATGGCTTGAGAATATATGGCCCAACACAGGTAACATCCTTCTGCCTAGTGTGATGGCCTTTTGGCTAAATTTGATTCAGGACATCTTCGGTTTCTCTTCTTAGTACTACCATCTTATGTACCTAGTCTCTTTCCCCTCATTACTCCCAACACAAGATAACAAACTCAACCATTCTCTCTCTTGAGGCATCTGTGTGCCCCACAAACACGGATGCAGCACCCACCAGGTCTGCAAACCTTGTTCAGCACCTAGAGACACAGGTGAATGAGACAGTGACTGTCCCTTCAAGGAGCTACCCCCTCAAGGTTGGGAGGCAGATACAATGACCATTAGAATGGAATGTACAAGACATTGTGGACCATGGGGAAGGGACTAACCCAGCCTGTGGTAATAGGGAGAGCAACCAAAAGGAGATGGCCCTTGTATGAAGTCATAAAGGATGAGCTGCAATAAGCCAGGCAAAGAGGGGTGAAGGTGAGTTCTTCCAGGCAAAGAGGACTACATGAGCAAAGACACGGAGGAGAAAAACGGCATGGCACGAAGGGAACCACAAGTACTGTAGTTTCTTTCTTTCTGGGAAGGTGACCGTGTGGCAGAGCCTGGCCAGGGGAGAGTGGAGAAAGTAACGGGAGCCATGTCTAGAAGATCCTTTCTCACCAGGTAGAGGGACTTAGACTCTGTTTCTTGGGCACTGGGGAGCCATGGAGGTATTTTAACAGGGAAGTGAGGTGGTCAATGAGTTCTTTGCGTTATGACCGGTCTTCTATTTAAATGGCCCTCTTGATGATGTCAGGGAATCAAAAAAAAAAAAAAAAAAAAGAAAGAAACTATAGGCAGATTAGGTGGAGGACAGATTCATGCTAAACCTGGAGAGAAAAATCCTTGTCTGAATCCTGCCTCACTACTCACCAGCTGTGGTGAGTCACTTAAACATTCACTGAGCCTCTGCTCATCTGCAAAGTGGAGGTGGTGTGGGAGCAGCCAATGGAATGTTCCATGTGGAAGGCCTTGGCATATAGGGGATGGGTAGGTTTGTACTCACCTGATCTCCCAGATATATTGTTAACCCAGAAGTTAGGTGGCTGGATAATATGCACAATATCATTAAACTTAAAAGTCTAATGAAGCAAAACATACATGTATGTAAAATGCAGAGAAAAAAGTCAGAAGGAGTCACACCAAATTGAAAATAGGTGTTGCCGCTGGAGAGGTGGAAGGAAGCCAAGATTGGAACTGGAGATCAAAGGGAGATTTAGCCTCATCTGTAGCTTTCATTTGTACAAGGAAAATGTATTCCTACATCACTTTACTTGTGTCCTTAAAAATTAATTTTTAAAGACTGGGCGCAGTGGCTCACACCTGTAATTCCAGCACTTGGGATCACAAGGTCAAGAGATAGAGACCAGCCTGACCAACATGGTGAAACCCCGTCTCTACTAAAAATACAAAAATTAGCTGAGCGTGATGGTGCGCACCTGTAGTCCCAGCTACTCAGGAGGCTGAGGCAGGAGAATCGCTTGAACCTGGGAGGCGGAGGTTGCAGTGAGCCGAGATCGTGCACTCCAGCCTGGGCAACAGAGTGAGACTCTGCCTCAAAAAAAAAAAAAAAGAAAAAAAATTTTTTAAATAACCTAACCAAAGCCCTTGACAGAGAAAGAGTAGGTGTCCAGTCAGTGTTATCGCCTTTCCTGTCACTTACACAGTAAGGGTCTTTCCAGTTCCACTGCCTAATTTACCCTCATTCCAACTTCAGTTCAAGGCCAAGAGTTATTTCTGGCCCATCATAGTCACTCAATAAATATTCGTAGAAGACCTTCTCTGAAGAGGTCAGTTGATCTCCTGCAAGTGAATTGAAGATTGTCTTGGCAGAACCATAAGCCCAAGGCTTTGATACCCTGGAGACCACAGAGGAACTGAACTAGTCCTCAGCAGCCATCCTGAGCCATACTGAGTAGCTGCCATCCCTCTGGCCTTCTGGTAGACCCTGAACTCCCTGGGAATCGACCACTCTTGTTCCTTTCAGGATTCAGAGCTCCTGGCTGGGAAGACACAGTAATCTCTGCCTCCATTGCCTTCCCAAAGAAAGGCCAAGATTATCCCTGGCACACCAAAGAGCCCAGTCTAATAAAGGAAACCAGTATGGGTGATAAGCACCTATATACGGAAGGAGAGTTCCTGTCCTGCTCACTGAAGTGTCATCAACTTGCTGATGAATGAATGAGTGAACAACTGCTAATCCTCACAGGTCCCGGCTCTACAGTGGTGGCCTTTGCACCAGGGGAGGAGGGGGATGCCAGAAGGATTTCACTTCCTGCTTAGGGATGCTTTTTCTTTTTGTTCTTTTTTTTCCTGAGACAGGTCAAAAATCCTCTGTCACCCATGCTGAAGTACAATGGCACGATCACGGCTCACTGCAGCCTCGACCTCCAGGGCTCAATCAATCCTCCCACCTCAAGTCTCCTGAGTAGCTGGGACTACAGATGCATGCTACCACACCCAGCTAATTTTTGTAATTTTTGTAGAGATGTGGTTTTACCAAGCGTCACAGGCTGGTCTCAAACTACTGACCTCAAGTGATTGGCCCACCTCAGCCTCCTAAAGTACTGGGATTACAGGAATGACCCACCACACTTGCCTTCGTTTTTCCTGTTTGAAAAAAAAAATGTTTAAATGTTACTTTTTATTTTTTATTTAGTTTTATTTAGGTCTCTTTTTTTGAGAGAGAGAGTCACACTCCATTATCCAGGCTAGTGTGCAGTGTGGTACACACTCGCATCACCCAGGCTAGAGTGCAGCGGCACACACTGCATCACCCAGGCTAGAGTGCAGCGGCACACACTGCATCACCCAGGCTAGAGTGCAGCGGCACACACTGCATCACCCAGGCTAGAGTGCAGCGGCACACACTGCATCACCCAGGCTAGAGTGCAGCGGCACACACTGCATCACCCAGGCTAGAGTGCAGCGGCACACACTGCATCACCCAGGCTAGAGTGCAGCGGCACACACTGCATCACCCAGGCTAGAGTGCAGCGGCACACACTGCATCACCCAGGCTAGAGTGCAGCGGCACACACTGCATCACCCAGGCTAGAGTGCAGCGGCACACACTGCATCACCCAGGCTAGAGTGCAGCGGCACACACTGCATCACCCAGGCTAGAGTGCAGCGGCACACACTGCATCACCCAGGCTAGAGTGCAGCGGCACACACTGCATCACCCAGGCTAGTGTGCAGCGGCACACACTGCATCACCCAGGCTAGAGTGCAGCGGCACACACTGCATCACCCAGGCTAGAGTGCAGCGGCACACACTGCATCACCCAGGCTAGAGTGCAGCGGCACACACTGCATCACCCAGGCTAGAGTGCAGCGGCACACACTGCATCACCCAGGCTAGAGTGCAGCGGCACACACTGCATCACCCAGGCTAGTGTGCAGTGGTACACACTCCATCACCCAGGCTAGAGTGCAGTGGCACGATCTCAGATCACTGCAACCTTCATCTCTTGGGCTCAAGTGATCAGCCCACCTCAGCCTCCTGAGTAGCTAAGATTACAGGCACCGCACTAGGTTAATTTTTGTATTTTTAGTAGAGATGGGGTTTCACCATGTTGGCCAGACTTGTCTTAAACTCCCAGCCTCAAGTGATCCACCCACCTCGGCGTTCTGAAGTGCTGGAATTATAAGCATCAGCCACCACAACTGGCCTTATGTTACTTTTTAAATTAAATACATAGTATTCCTTTGATTGGATGAGACTGGGTGCATTCAGGGTAGATAGAGTATGGTATCCAGTGGAAGTATACGGGGTAGATAGAGTATGGTATGGCCATAAACCATTCTTTTAATTAATTAGTTGATGCAAACAAAAAATAAATTTTACAAATGGAAATTCTATTTTGATAACTCTGATTTAGGCCAAATGAGGGTTCTTGGTGAATATATGATTTGGGGGCTTATAGCAGAAAGAACAATGATCATTTGATGATTCTAAATATGAACAATGGTGGTATTACTTTTCTGGAGAGGAGGATACAGTTGATGTCTGTATCTTGCCCACGTAACTCCTACAGCACTCCCTGAGGCTTGGGTGAGGATTTACTGAATTTAATTCACATGGGAAGCCAAGTCCAGGGTCTGCTAAAAATGTAGCTGTTTTGTATAGGAGGGGGAAAAGTGAAGGAAGATGGGATGAAGCCACAGAGCAAGGAGAGGCCTCGGCTGCTGTCCTGACCAGTCCCCTCACTTCACCAACAAGACCATGAAACCCAGACAGGGGATGTGACTTGAGATCCAGCCAGAGTCAGATCCAGAGTTGGGAGGGCGGGGGTGCTACAATATGATCACAGAATCAACACTTGGTCCCTCCCAGCTACCTGGCAAAGTGGGCACTAACTCCATTCTGCAGAGGTGGAAACTGAGGCCAGTGTGGGGAATGGAAATTGACTGGGCTAAGCTTAGAAGCCTGAACTCTGACCCCAAAGCTCTCTCTTGTACCCTTGACCCCTTATCTTGTCCTGCAGCTCTTAAGGTTACAGTGAGCCAGTTTTTCATTTTGCTTTTCTCCAACTGAGGCACCTTGGAAAATGGGGATCTGGCTGGAGCCACCTGGAACATTTGATGATTGGGCTTATTTATATTTGTAATTATCTATAGGGTGATAAGCACTTACATGCGGAAGGAGAGAGTTCCTGTCCTGCTCACTGAAGTGTCATCAACTTGCTAATGAATGAATGAGTGAACAACTGCTAATCCTCACAGATCCCGGCTCTACCGAGGAAGAGGCTGAGGCTCAGGGAGGTGCAGTGACTTGCTTCAGAGACACAGGAATCATGCCAGGAATCGTCAGGCCTCCTTTTCTTCTCAGACAAGAAAGATTGTTTCTGTTTCCTCCTCCGTCATGCTGGGCTTGTAAACCAGCCAGTCACCGGCCCTCCCTGAGGAAGCGCAGCACAGTCACCAGCCAGGAGAACAGACCCACCTGCCCCGGGACGTCAGCACTGCCCACACACGGTGCCACCCACGCACTATGACACACGCTCACATTTGGGCCCCAGACTCCCCAGGTCCAACCAAGGAGCGGGAATGGCAGAGGAGCACGCCGCGGTGGGGCAGGCACTGAACCCCGCTGGGGAATGGAGGGGGAAACGGTGAGACAGGCCCCACCCAGCCCCAACTGTCAGACGACGGAAGAAGGGGTGCAGGTGGGCTCCGGGTTGGAGAGGAAGAAGGTGAGCCAGCAGAGCCGTCACGGCAGCCTGCCAAACCGACTGCTGAGGCAGAGTTAGCGCTGGCTAGATGAGACGCTTCACACTTCACGGCTCCTGTAAAGTGTAGAGGAAATGCCCGCACCCTACATAGACCAGAGGGCCACTATCTGCTTGAAACAAATGGCCCCTTCCTGGACATCCTTTGTTCCCCTTTAGGGACAAAATGCTACTACCTTCACTTACACCCTCCCTGGAGATCCCCCAAAGGAGGAGGATGAGGGAAGCTGCCCTTGGTGGAGTCTATGCTATGTGCCTGACTCTGTGCCAAGCTCCTCCACCAAGTCAGGTGACATGATGATATGGGCACTACTAACCCTGGTTTCCCAGTGGGCAAACTGAGGCACAGAGTGGATCAGTAACTTGCCCCGAGTCACACAGGCTGGTAAACAGGGGAGCCAGGATGGCACTGAAATGCAGGTCTAGCTCAGTCCAAAGCACATCGCGGCAAGGGTCTCGCAGAGCAGGGGTCCCAGGAATGGTTACTGTGTCAGGCAGAAAAGGGCCAGGTAAGCAAGTCTCCAGCAAGAGCCAAGACTGCACTGTACCTTGCCAAGGGCATTAGATGCTTCCAGATTTATCTGGTTTCAATGACAGAGTGAGAACTCATGAAGGAAGGATAAGGTGGGGCTCAGAAAATGAGGGTCCAAAGAACTGAGATCTCATGGGCATTGAAAATGTTAGAAAGTTGTCTCCCAGGGGCTGGTGACAAAGTGGGTTTTGACGTAACTATGGGGGAGCATCTGAGCACGTCATATAAAACGGAAACACAACCCACACACTTATTTGCTCATGTGTGCACACACTTATAGGTGTGCACTCACACGCACATATGCATATGTATCCTCCCACTGGGTGTGCATGTGTGTGGCATGCAGAGGTTGGTGCTGGAGCAAGAGGGGAACACATATCTACCGTCTGTATTCCTGTTACTAATGAGCACCTACTGTGTACGTGGAGCTTTGCCAGACACAGGTAGTCCAAACAGGAGTCACTGTGATTCCCGGCTCCGAGGTGGACTATATGTACAGGCACGAAGAGTTAGCTCTTCAGACTTCTCATCACTCTCCAAAGGCCTTGGATTGGTAGGTCGCTTTGTAGCTTCCAAAGCACTTCTATATATGTTCACTGTCAGTGAAAGGAAGAGCCCAGCATGGTGAATGTGGGAGAAAATGTGAAAAATGCCCTGAGCATCAGCACTACGGATGAGTCTTGCCTGAATCAATTACTGGGATGAGTACCAAGTGGTTTTCCAATTCCATCATTCCTTCTATGTCTATTTAGCTGGCATCCTACTGCAAGGGAGAGCTCCCCCTTCTCCCCTATGTAGTGATCCACTTGTTTATATTTGTATAAACCCAGATTCTTATTTTATTTATTTTATCCGTGATCATCATTATTGGTTTTGATGTTGAAATTGTCACAGATTGGCCCGTATATGGCCAGTGGGAGCTCCTTCAAGCTGGCTTCATGTCCTTTCACATGCACGTGACCATTACACCTTGAGCATGTCCTTACTTCTGACCTGAAAAGATGCTCCAGACTCATCTGGCACGTCCCCCCGGCCCAGCCGAAGAATCAGCTCCAGGCTGAGTAGCCTTTATCTGAAATGCTTGGGACCAGAAGTGTTTTGGATTTGGGATTGCTTTTTCAGATTTTGTAATATTATTTGCACATACATAATTAGATATTTTGGCGATGGGATCCAAGTCCAAACATTAAATTCATTCATGTATTATACACATCATATATACATAGGCTGAATAAAATTTTACACAATATTTTAAATAATTTGAGGATTTTGTTTGTTTTTAGTTTTTGTTGTTGTTGTCGTATTTTATTTGTTTATTTATTTATTTATTTTTGAGATGGAGTTTTGCTCTTGTTGCCCAGGCTGGAGTGCAATGGCGTGATCTCGGCTCATTGCAACCTCCGCTTCCCGGGTTCACGCCATTCTCCTGCCTCAGCCTCCCGAGTAGCTGGGATTACAGTCATAAGCCACCATGCCGGGCTTGTTGTTTTTTGAGACAGTGTCTCACTCTGTTAACCAGACTGGAGTGCAGTGGCATGATCTCTGCTCACTGCAACCTCTGCCTCCCGGATTCAAGGGATTCTCAAGCCTCAGCCTCCTGAGTAGCTGGGATTACAGGCATGCACCACCACGCCTGGCTAATTTTGTATTTTTAGTAGAGATGGGGTTTTACTGTGCTGGCTAGGTTGGTCTCAAACTCTTGGCCTCAAGTGATCCTCATCTCTTGCCAGGCAGGATTCACCTGCGTTGGCTTCCCATGATGCTGGAATTACAGGCATGAGCCAGTGTGCCTGGCCAGAAACACAATGTTTTTTGTTTTTAAATGGAGTCTCGCTCTGTTGCCCAGGCTGGAGTGCAGTGGCGCGATCTGGGCTCACTGCAAGCTCCGCTTCCCGGGTTCACGCCATTCTTCTGCCTCAGCCTCCCGAGTAGCTGGAACCACGGGTGCCTACTGCCACGCCCAGCTAATTTTTTTTGTATTTGTAATAGAGACGGGGTTTTACTGTGTTAACCAGGATGGTCTTGACCTCCTGACCCCGTGATCCACCCGCCTCGGCCTCCCAAAGTGCTGGGATTACAGGCGTGAGCCACCGCGCCCGGCAGAAACAAAGTTTTGACCACATCTTGACTACAAGCCATCTCATGAAGTCAGGTGCGGAGTTTTCCACTTGTGGCATCACATCAGTGCTCGAAAAGTTTCAGATTTTGGAGCATTTTTTATTTCAAACTTTCAGATTGGGGATGCTCAGCCTGTGCTTCTCCATCTAGTGCTTCCTAGATGACAGAGCTAAGAAGATATATGCATATTCACACAAACACTTTTCTCCATCTAATCTATCACCTGTCTATGCACATAGTAAAATCCACAAGTTCACACCAATACCTCCAATTCCAATACAAAACAACAAGGCCTCTTCTAGTCTTCCTTTTTTCCGTATTTGCAATTTCCATCTCCAAAGTAAGAACCTGATTCCCACCATCCCCAACACATAAACTTAATTGTTCAATGCTCCAGTATGTAGCAATCTCCCATTAACACAGGCCTCTTCTTTGGCCCTGGCCTTGCTGGACGTGGGGGCCACACAAGCCAAGTTCCTGCTGGCCCAGGTATCACTTCACTCTGATTTACATTCATCCCTTCAATAAATCTTTACCGATTACCTACTGTGTATGTGCCAGTCACTATTCTAGATTCTGGGAACCAAACATGTACTAAAAAATCCCTATCATCATGAAGCCGAGGTTCTAATGGGGAACAGAGACAACACGCAAAACAGGTAGATGAGAAATAAATGAGTGGAATTGTATGTTAGAAGGTGACGGATGCTATGAAAAAAATAAGAGTAGGGTGAAGGGGGATCAGGAGTATTGGGGAGGTATGTAACTTAAAATAAAGGGCCAGGAAAGCCTCCCTGGAAAGATGTTTGAGCAAAGATTTGAAGAGGAGGGGGCTGGACAAGCAGCCACTGGGGGAGAGAAGCAGTGTAAAGACCAGGGGCAGAAGCATCCCTGCTGGCTTAAGGTGTGAAAAGCCACTGCAACTAGAGCCGAGTGAGCAAGGGGAGGGGACCAGGAAAGGAGGTCAGAAGCACACTGAGGCAGACTCTGCAGACTGCAGGCCATCGTCAGGACTTGCCGTTTATTCTCAGGGAGACAGGAGCCTCTGGCATGTTCTGAGCAGAGGAGATACATGGTCTGACTTCGGATAAAAGGTCTGTTCTGGCTGCGATGTTGGGAACAGGCTGCAGGTGACAAGACTGAACACAGGAAACCAGATGAATAGCAGTGCCTGACCCAGGTGATCTAAGCCATATGATGATGGCTTAGATCAGGACAGCAGTCACGTGAGGTGGTTAAAAGGGCTGATTCTGGATCTGAATTTTGAAGGCCAAGGAGACTGACATCAGAGTCAGGGTCTGTCACAATTTGATGACCCTGGTAAACCTCCCTAGCTTGGGCTGTGACCCTGAAGGGGCTGTACCCTAGAAGTAGGGGTAAAATAAAAGCAAACTAGCCCTGAGCTTCAGGTCGTGTGGGTGACCTAGTAAATTTCAACCTCTGAACTTGAAATAAGGTGATCCTAGAATGCTGATTTGCCCCAGGTGCCTGGAGAAAGGGAATAAAAAAAAAAAAATCATCCCAGGCCTGAAATTATTTTTATAAATATTTTTCCAAACACAGTTTTTTTTTGTTTTTGTTTTTTTTTTGTTTTTTTTTTTGTTTTTTTAGCACATAATCAAAGACAACTAGATTTCATGAGGGGAAAAAGACACCATGAATAGTAACAAGCAGAAATGGACCTCAGGGACTCCAGACTTGGAAATCATCAGACACTGATTATAATATAATTATGCCTCGTATGTTTAAGGAGGTTAAAAGTCATGCCTGAAAATTCTGTAAGGAGACTGGAAACCATACAAAGTAACTGTGTCAGTCATGTTCTGTCCTGAACATGATGGCATAATCTAGGTGGCTGGAGGGGAGTTTAACTAAGGGATGCCTTTATTTTTATTTTCATCTTTTTTTGAGACAGGCTCTCACTCAGTCACCCAGGTTGGAGTGAAGTTGCATGATCTTGGCTCACTGCAACCTCCACCTCCCAGGTTCAAGCCATTCTCGTGCCTCAGCCCCCCAAGTAGCTGGGATTACAGGCATGTGCCACCAGGCCCAGCTAATTTTTGTATTTTTAGTAGAGACAAAGTTTTACCATGTCGGCCAGGCTGGTCTCAAACTCCTGACCTCAGGTAATCCACCCACCTTGGCCTCCTAAAGTACTGGGATTACAGGCATGAGCCTGTAATTTAGATTTATGCTTCCAAATTTATGCACCTGGTCAGATGCTTTTAACAGAATGAAAAGAGTATAGGGAAACTACAAGAGATACTCTAGGGCTAGTACCCTGGAGTAAGTAACAGTGGAGTGCTATTACTATCCCAAGGCCTGAAAGGGCAAGGAGAGGAAGTGGTTACTGGAACTAAGAAGAGTGGACGTAGGTGAAGAGTACCGCCTAATAGAAATTATGATGTTCACTGAGGGACACAATCAACCTGGATGACCACTCAGGGCAGAAGCTGGGCAAATACATACCAAAACTTCATTCTTCTCCTTCCTTCCAATCTACTGCAGGTACTCCTCACAGGCCATAATCAGTCAGAAGCCAAAAATAAGGAGCCATCAAAACAGGTCAACCTCCCAGCACACAGAAAAGGGTGAAGAAGCAGAGTTATTCTGGAGAGACAAATATTTGAAAAAGAAGCAAACGCAAATTCCAAAACTGGAAAATACAATGATAAAATTAATCATTCAATGGTCAGGTTTAATAGCAGATTCAACGCAACCAAAGAGAGAATTAGTAAACTAGAAAACACATCAGAAGAAGGTATGTAAAATGAACAGAGAATAAAAGCAAGACAAGAGAAGAGAGATAACAGGGCAAAGTTAATATTCACAAATAAGTAGTTGGTAATTTTCCAGGACATTGAAAAAACGTCAATCCACAGATTCAATAAGTCCAATGAACCTCAAGTCAACACTCATACTCATTATAGTGACTCTGTAGAGACAGAGAGGAGTCAGGGATGATGGTAAGGACAACAGACAAATGGAAGTTAATGGAGTTGCCCTTGACTGAGATGAGGAGACTGAGAGGAAGGAAAATTTGGGAAATTTGAGGAATTGTCTACCTGACCCCTGTAAGCCCTTGTGTTTGAGCCCCCTAGTGCCTGGATCTTCTAAGTAGTTCTACTGCCTCCAGACCCATTCCCCACTCCCACTGACCTGGGCCTACTCCCCATCTCTTCTGAGAAGATTGTAGCAACCTCCTCCTTGGCCTCCCACTCCAGTCCGTTCTCCACATTGGCTGCCAGAGTTATGCTTCTAAAAATGGCAAACTGTTGGTGGTGTGATGTGGCCTAATTGTGGGTGATGTACTTTCCCTACTGCTCTGGTTTCTACAAAGAAGGATCTCCCCTCAAAACCCTGGGCTCCCCTCAAACCCTACCAGGTAAGATGGGTGAATTCTGACTGGTGAGTGTGGGACTGGAGTCTGAGACAGTGGTGCCTCAGCCTTTCCTTTCTTCTTTCTTTTGGGAGAAGACCACCTGTAGGGAGCTGCATTTTGCTCTCCCCTCCCCAAGAAGGCCTGTACTTTTTCTTTGCGTTTTGTGCCTCCTGTGTGGGTCTGTCTGCCAAATTCTGAGATTCACCATTAGGAAGCCCTCTGCAGATAGAAATCACATTTGTTCAGAGCATTGGCAGAAAATAGAAACTACATTGGGTTCCCCAAAACCCCGAAACCAAAATATTACAATACATCCTAACTTAAAATGCTTCAGGGCCCCTAACTGCCTACGAAAGAAAGTTCACGTTTTTAACACAGCCCTGAAAGTCCTTCACCATCCAGCCCCCATCTACCTACCTCTCCAGCTTGATATTAGCCCAGGCTGTATCCATGCTGTCCTCTCTCCCACCACTCATGTTATTTGAATCCTTACCCAGTATGTAGCCAGTCCTTTGAAGACTACTTTATAAAAGGAACTCTCTTTCCTCACTCACACTGGGGAAGCCATATCATGAGCAGCATTATGGAGAGGTCCATGTGAGAAGGACTGAAGCCTCCGGCCAACAGCCAAGTGAATGAGCGTCTATCCCCCAGCTCCAGTCATCTGCAGGGTCTGTAGCCTTGACCATGCCAGAACCACCCAACTAAGCCACTCTTGGATTCTTGATCCTCAGACATGGGGCCTTAATCAATTTATGCCATGGTTTAAATCCATCACCCAAATCTTATGTATTGGAAACTTAATCCCCTAATTCATGTTGATGGTATTTGGAGGTGGGGCCTCTGAAAAGTAATTAGGATTATATAAGGCCATCAGAGTGGAGTCCCCATGATGATATTGGTGGCCTTATAAAAAGAAGAGGTCAAATGTGGTGGCTCACACCTGTAATCCCAGCACTTTGGGAGGCCGAGATGGGCAGATCACCTGAGGTCGCCAGTTCGAGACCAGCCTGGCCAACATGGTGAAACCATGTCTCTACTTCAAAAAAAAAAAAAAGGCAAAGAGAGGCCTGAGCTGACATGCTCATGCCCTCTTACCATGCTATGCCCTCCACCATGTTATGACACAGGAGAAAGGTCCTCACCAGAGGCAGCCCCTCAGTCTTGCCCTTCCCACAGCCCCTAGAACTGTAAGAAATACATGTATTTTCCTTATAAATTCCCCAGTCTGTGGCATTCTGTATAGCAACAGAAAATGGACTAAGATCATGTGTATTGTTTTAAAATTTTAAATTTTGGGTAATGTATTTTGCAGCAATAGATAACTAATGTACCCAGCCTGTTTCTCTTCCCTTGACTAACTTCTTCAGGTCTCAGCTCAGACTTTTCCTCCTCCCGGATGCTTTCCCTGACTCTGTCCAAGACACCTGATGGTTTAGCCTCCCAATAACTCCTTTTCTGGCAGCACTGCCCAGACTTTTCTTTCGGGAACCACTCTTCTTCCATCTGAGTCTGTGTGTGTAGGATGGGGGTGACTCCACCCCAGGCTTGAGGGCCTGGCTGCCAGCCTAGGCCTGGCCAATCAGCACTGTCCACACCCCTGGAGCCACTGTTTAGGCTGTGACCTCAGTCAGACCCTTGGGGGTCAGCCCAGGAGCCTTTTAGGAGGTAAGGGGGAGTGGGGAAGAGGTAATCTTTATCTCCTGGCACTGCTGAGTGGGAAAATATCAGCCTGGAGCTACAGGCACACATTTTGCCAGCACAATGGGAAGCCTGCCTCAAGATGAAGCCAGAGGAGAAAAAAGAACCTGGGAATGGGAAAAGACAGATTCCTGATGCACTTGTGAAGTGCCTGGATTCAACTGTGCCTGAAACCCAAATCTACCTCTGGACTTTTGGACTTTAATTTTTCTTTTGTCTTTCTTTCTCCCTCCCTCCCTCCATTCCTTTCTTCCTACCTTCCCTCCTCCTTCCTTCCATCCTTCTTATCTTTGTCTGTCTTTCTTTCTTTCTTTCTTTCTTTTTTTTTTTTTTGTGCAATAGACAGTGTGTGTTGATTTTAGATGATTTCTGTCACTTTCAGCTGACAGAGTTCAGACCAATTCATCCCCATGGGTGGAATCAGGGACTCCCTCCTAGACTCCCAGATTCTCTGGTACCACCCTTGTCACTGCACTTATCACAAAAAACTGCACCAGAGATACGTGACCCTGCCCGTCCCTGATTTTTTTGTGATGGCATCACACTTTTGCTTACCTCCTCCCTTCTTTCTTGAAATTTGAGGTATGTCAGGTTTATTTCTACATCCAGAGTACCTGCCTAAAAGAGGTATTCGGTGAATAATGGTATAATGAACAAATACAAGAAAGGATGAATGAACAAACACACGAGTGTCTTCTAGTTGGTCAAGACACTTTAATAGAGTGAGAAAAGACAGTTGTTTCTCCAGAGACCTACCTGCTATGAGATCTAAGTTACACTAAAATCCTCTCTGAGTTGACAAAGGATTATTATTTTTAAATCTCTCTTCACCCAGACCACAGCTGAACCGGCCGCACCCATGGGACACAAACCAATCTCCCATTACAGAAAAACAAATCTGATCCAGCCATTCTCTGCTTAAAACAACTTTTGGTGACGTTTCTGACAGGAGTGGGTGGAAGGGAGTGAGCATTTGGATTCAGAGAACATTCTGTGTTATAGAACATTCATTTGTTTATTGACTGACTCATTAGGCAAGCAATGAATTAGCACCTACTATGTGTGGGCATTATACATGTTACTCCATCCTCACAGCAAGCTCTGTCTTAGGGCAATGTATTTGTTATCTGCTACTGCATAACCAATTACCCTAAACCTAGGGGCTAAAGCAACAAACATTTGTTATCACACAGGAATCCAGGTGCAACTCAACTGGCTGCGTGTGGCTCAGAGTCTCTTATGAGGTTGCAGTCAAGCTGTGGGCCAGGACTGGGGTCATGTCAAGGCTCCACTGGAGCAGAAGGATCCATTTCCAAATTCATTCACGGGGTTGTTGTCAGGCCTTAGCTCAACCTTGTCCAACCTGTGGTCTGCAGGTTGCCTATGGCCCAGGATGGCTTTCAATGTGTCCCAGGACAGCTTTGAATCCAGCCCAACACAAATTCTTACACTTTCTTAAAACATTATGAGTTTTTTTGTGATATTTTTCCCCTCATCAGCTATTGTTTGTGTTACTGTTTTGTTTGTTTGTTTGTTTTTGAGATGGAGTTTTGCTCTTGTTGCCCAGGCTAGAGTGCAATGGCACTATCTCGGCTCACTGCAACCTCCACTTCCTGGGTTCAAGCAATTCTCCTGCCTCAGCCTCACGAGGTAGCTGGGATTACAGATGCCCATCACCACACCAGGCTAATTTTTTGTATTTTTAGTAGAGACGGGTTTCACCATGTTAATCAGGCTGGTCTTGAACTCCTGACCTCAGGTGTTCGGCCTCCCAAAGTGTGGGGATTACAGGCCTGAGTCTGTCTTAGAAGAATCGCTTACAAACTCATCCACAGGGTTTTTTCCTTAGGACTGCCTCACAATACGGAAGCCAGCTTATCCAGGGTGACTAATCCAAGAGATAGCAAGAGAGTGTCCAAGACAGAAGTCACCATCTCTTGAAAACCTAATCTCAGAAGCAACATGCTCATCGCTTCTGCCATATTTTGTGCACTAAAAATGAGTCGATAAGTCCAGCCTACACTTGAAGGGAGGAAATTACACAAGGGTATGAATACCAAGAGGTGGGTTAACTGGGGCAATTTCAGAGGCTACCTGCCACAGGTAAGGTATTATTAACCTTCATTTCATACCTAGACACCCAGCTGGTTAAGCAACTGGTCCAGGTCACCCAGCAGAGAGTCATCTGAGTCCGAAGTGATTTTCTATTTCCCCAGGCTGGCAGGGGGTGTGATGGAAGAAGACAGGGAGAAGTTCCTGGTAGGAAAAAAAAAAATGAGGATGGAGTCTCTGTTATTTATCTACTGCTGTGTAACTAATTACCCACAACTTAATGGCTTAAAGCAAACATTTATTATCTTACAGTTTCTATGGATCAGGAATTCTGGAGCAGCTAAGCTAAGTATTTCTCAGGGTCTCTCAAGAGCCTGTGGTTAAGCTGTGGGCTGGGGATGAAGCTTTGGAGACCTGATCAGGGCTGAGCCGCTACTTCCAAGAGAGCCCACTAACATGGCTGTTGGTGGGAGGCTTCATTCCTCACCGACCAGACCCCTTTACAATCATGTTGAGCCTCTTTAGGACAGGGCAGTTGGCTTCCCCCAGAATGAGTGATTCAAGAGTGGCTAAGCAGAGGCTCAGTGTCTTTTGTGACGTAGCCTCAGGAGTCATAACTGTCATTTCTGCAATATCCTGTTGATTACACAGGATAGGTCAGCCCTATTCATTGTGGGAGGTGATTCTAGAAGGGCATGGGAATACCAGGAGATCAGGATCACTGGAGTCTGGTTACCTACCACAGGGTTCCACAAGATTGATAATCCAAAAACCTAACTTTTATTGTCACTCCTCTGCTCAAAGAGACCCAGAGCCTTTCCACATACTGCAGACACAGTCTGATTTTCTTAGCTCCATCTCCCACTGGCTCCTGAGTGGATGGACCATCTGGGACTGACACCCTGATCTGCTCACAGACCTCACCAGTCTCAGAGTGGAGGCCCATGTTAATACCTCCCCTCCCATCCTTTGTTCTGTGGGAAGGCCTGTCTCCCCGGGAAGCCTCCATTCAGACTTCAATGCATAGTTAGTGCACCCCCAGCATGAACAGGCTATGGCAGGATGCTAGGATATGATGATGATACCACCTTCTCTCAAGGAACTGTCTTTTTTTTTTTTTTTTTTTTATACTTTAAGTTCTGGGATACATGTGCAGAACATGCAGTTTTGTCACATATGTATAGATGTGCTATTTGTGTATGGCATCATCTTTTGTATACCCATCAACCTGTCATCTACATTAGGTATTTCTCCTAATGCTATCCCTCCCCTAGCCCCCTACCCCCCGACAGGCTCCTCTCAGGGATCTTTCACTCAGATGGGGAGGCAGTTACTAGCGAATTAGTAATAACCTAATCACACATCATGCCAAGTTCTCCCAAGGAAACCTACAGGGTACCATGGGATTATATAATAGGGGACTGGCCTAGTCCATGAGCACTGGAGCAGTCAAGTAGCTAACCAGGCTGCACAGGTGTATCAGCATTGGGTTTAGGTGTAAGTGTCTGAAAATACAGAATAATAATAGCTTAAATAAGATAGATGTTTGTTTCTCTTGGGCGGGTGTTTGAGGACAGGTATTTTGCCACTCAGAGACAGGAACTCAGGCTCTTTTTGTCTTGTTGCTCTGCTCTGTGTGGCCTCCACCTTATGGTCCAGGATGGTGACACCTACATTCCCAGCAGCCAGATGGAGAAAGGGACACAGAGGGTAAAGCAGACATACCAACTATCCCAGATGCCCCACAAGACACTTCCCTTTACTTCTCAATGCCACATCTAGCTACAGAGGAAGCTGGGAAACACAGCTTTCGTTGTGAGCACCCACATGCCCAGCCAAAAGTTGGGAGCTCTATCCCCACTCAAAAAGAGCAATGATGGTCAACCCTGTCTTGCATTTACTTTGTACCAGGCATTTGCTGACCTTGGAGATCATCCCAAATGCATACTTGATTCAGTAGGTCTGGCCTGGGGACAAGAGTATGTCCTGTGATGGCCATGTGGCTGATCTGTGGACCACATTTTGAGGAGGGAGGATGCGAGGTCAAAGATCCATCATTGCATGGTTTCCTCCCACATAGGGCCAACGAATGGCTATTTGGAAGCAGTGGCTGCTCAGGGCCCCTTAACTCTCCCTGCTGCCACTAGGTTTCCAGTTCAGGCTGAGATTTCCTTCTCTCCCCCAACAGTGTCAGACCACTGACACTGAATGAATGAATGAAGGAATGAATGAATGAAAAGGGAACGCAGAGATCAGGTCCGGCATATGCTCCAGGGGAAGGGTTTGGATCACCACACCACCCCACCCCAGACCCCGTGCTGGTGCTGTCTGTTCTGAATCCTCCTGGAGGAACCGGCACTGCGGTTCCCCTCTATTTACACAGGAGGAAACTCCGTTGACTCTGCTTTTTGAACCGGAGTCCTCACCATTCTCCCCCGGGGTTTTTTCAAGCCCTGTGCCACCACAACCTTGGAGACAGGGCCAGTGACAGAACCTGGGGGAAGTTTAGAGTGAGTTTCCCCTACTCAGGTCTTATGTGACCTCAACTACCATCTCCTCTAATCCAGCAGCCACAGAGGCAGTTGCTCTGTATTCCTGAGGAGGAAACTGAGGCTCTAAGAAGGAGACAATCGGCACAGTCCACGTTGGCCAAGTCACAGTGCAGGCCCCATCTGCCTCTGCCACAACCCTGCATGTTCTGGACGGACCTGGCTCAGAGCAGGTGCTCTATGAATACCCACTGAAGTGAACCACAGGGGCAGATGGAAGCAGGGACAGCCACCGCCAGCCTCGGTAGTTTCAGATGCCCGGCACTGTGCTAAGCCAGTCTCCTGTTTCTCAGCTGGTCCCCAGGAAAACGCCCTCAAGTAGGTGTCACCGTCCTCTTTGTGCAGATGTGCAAAAGGGGCGGGGGGCTCTGAGAAGCCCAGTGGCTTTCCCAGAGAGGCACAGCAGGCGCAGAGGTGGGTCCACCTTATTAGTCTAGGATGCCCGACCTCTTCCCTTCCCCAACAGTATTAGGCCCTCACTCAGAGCTAGACGCTGTGCACGGCCAAAGTCTGTATCACCCCCCCCCCTCAATCACAGTTCAGTGAAACTGTTTACAAATGCAAAAAACGGGGCTCGGAGAAGCAGAGAATTTGTCCAAGGTCATCCAAAGAGACGGAGAAAAAATCTAAGCGGGAGGCTTGAAGGAACGAGTACTGAGATCGTTGGTGGACTCCCTTCCCTTCCGACAGCCTCGACTCTCCGCCCCTTCCCTGCCGGCCCGCAGGCCCCTTTAACCGGGTGGCGGAAGGGGCGGCCGGGCGGGCGGCGCCCAATGGGCTGCGCGGAGCGTCACTTCCCGGCAGCGGGCGGCGAGTGGCGAGTGGCGAGTGTCAGGGGGACGGCCGGCGGGGGCGGGGCGGCCGGAGGAGGCGTTGGCAGCGGGCTCGGACCCACGCGGCGCCGTGGCCCGCCTGGCCTGCAGCGCTCCCACCCCCGGCGGCGGCGGCACGATGCCCTTTGACTTCAGGAGGTGAGTGTGGCGACCCCGGCCACTCGGGAGTTTCCTTCGCGGGCAGAGGGCGCGCCCCGGCACGCCGCGGACCCCTCCCGCCCTGTATGCAAAAGCGGCCCCCCGCCCTGTGCATACCTCGGCAGGCCCCTAGGGACCCCAGGCGAGCCCCCTGCAGCACACCAAGCCACGCCAGAGCCGCGGAGGCCCCCTCGTGCAGAGGGAGACAAATCCACCCACCTTTCCTCCGCCGAGCCCCCTCCTCAGCCTGCCCTGATACCTTGCATTCCCCTCCCCCACACTAGGAAAGAGATTTCCTCCGTCCCCCAAGATGGGAACAGCCCTTACACCCCAGCATCCCTCTCCTCCCTCTACGGAGACTCCTTGGTGGACCCCACCCCAGCTGACAGGTGGGGCAGGGCACCTGGAATGAGCCCAGAGTGGCCTGAGGCCCCCTGCAGCCTGACGGCAGCTGGAGGGTTTTAGGTTTCTGAAGCCTGAGGCTCCCCCAGGCCGGGCAGATCTAGAGGCCTACCCCCGCCCCTCCCCCTCCCCCCTCAGTCCCAGTCCTGTCCTCTGGGTATGGGGGCACCATGGGAAGGGGAGGAGGCGCCTTGGGCAGGGCTCTGCAGAAGGGCCACCAGGGTCTGGCCTTGGCTTTCTGCAGTCACCACAATGGGCCCTTTGTGGGGTCCAGCTGCCTCATGGTCTAGGTTGCATGGGGCATTCTGGAAGCCTGCGGGGGAAGAGATCTCCACCAGAGGTTCCTTTGAGGTGTGGAGTCCCACGGGATGTTCTGGCCTGAGGCAGCCACACTCGTTTTTTGGCTGGGAAAAGAGCAGGGCTTTAATGCAGGGAGGAGCTGGATTAGAATCCTGGCTCTGCCCTTTCTACTGAACAGCTCGGTACATTCTAGAAGTTAGGGGCAAGGGCTCTGGGTTCAGAACTCCTTGTCGCTGCTCGGCTGACTGACCTCAGCAAGTCTCTGAGCGCTCTCAGTTTCACCACCTGCAAATTGGGGCTAAAAATAAGGTCTCCGCTTGTGACGCCTAAGTGCATGAAACACCCTTAACAGAGTCTGGCATGATTTGGAGCTCAGAGATAGGGCATTAGTGGATGGGGCTGTTCTCCAGGAGGGGTTTTTCCACATCCACAAAACAGTGATTAAGATGCCTGTGCCACAGGAGGTATTTCTACACCTCCTCTTATGTGTGAAGGCAGTGTAAAGTGACAGTCTACCCCGGGAGAAGGCCCTTAGCCTGCCGTGACCCCCATAGCATGGGATATATTGGGGTTTCAGCCCAAAGAGGACACCGGCCTTGGACCTCTTGATTGGCTGACATGGTTTTCCGGCCTGTCCTGGTCACTGATACCAGTTAGCAAATGTTTGCCGGCTTCTTGACCCTGCCGGGCAGCCCTGAGGCTCGCTGACCCAGGCAGTTTTGAACAAGGAAAGCCCCTCTGATGGAATTCAAGGCCAGTCCTAATAGCATCATAAGAGCTGTGGTGGGCACATCAATCCCTGGTTCCACAAAGCCTCCCCTTTCCCAGGCAGACCATGGAGATTCCTGCCCCCTCCTCCCTCACCCCTGTGTGATTCAGTAGGTTCTGGTGATTTTGAGCTTGCTGGGGAGATTGATGTTTTTGATCTTTTAATCCTTTCTCCCTGCACCTCACCCTTCCGTCTTTCTGAGGAGGAAATGAGGCTCCAGGGATGAGGCCCTTATCTTGGACTTTATGGGTGCTAAATGGGAAAGGTAGACTTGGGTCTCAGGTCACACATGGCTCCCAACCATGTGCTCCTTGAATTGGTGGCTTGGAGGGGCAGGTAAGGGAAGTAAGGAAAATGGGTGAGGCCAGCCCTAGCCTTTGGCCTTGGAAGGGGCCTGTATCAGGCATTGATATTTAAAGAGAGAAACGCTCAGCTCTGAGAAGCTGGCTGGTCTGGGGCTCCCTTGGCATACTTTAGGTTCCTGAGTGCCCAGATGCCAGGGGGCCCAGCTTAACTAGGAAATACCCCCAGGGCTTGGGTTCTCTGCGGAATGGTGAGAATGGATTCAGTGCTTCACATTTGCACCTTGGAGGATGGCCATGTGTGCCCAGCAAACCTGCACTCTTTAAGCTCTGTGAACTACAAGGCTCAAGGACCTGGGTTCTACAGAAGGTTCTACCATCCCCATGTGCCTTCCTCCTCTTCAGTGTACATTTATCAAGTGTCCACTCCATGCTCAGCCCTCTGCCACAGGCCCCACCGTGGGGAGGTGGGTGGCGTGTGGTCTGGCTCTCTTTGCATTCTGAGAGAAGGGAGGAGGGCTTGATGGGGTCCCAGGAGTGGGGGTGTGCGTGAACTGGCACACAAGGAGGATCTACCGCTGTACACATACTTTGGGGTGCAGACATCGATTCCCTTGTCACCTGAGAGAGGGAGTTTTAATCTTCATTTTAAATCAAAGGAGAGGGGAACTCCACCAAGTGGAAGCCGTTTGCTCTGGCCATGCAGTGCATGAACTGGTGGAGCTGGGATTTGAACTCGGTGCCGTTAGCGCCAAAGCCTTAGATCTGGGAGAAAAGGGAGAGTTCGGAGGGGCCCACCATCCTGTCAGCTCTTTTAAGAATTGTGGAGAGTGGAGAGGGTTATACCATGATTAGTCCTCCTCCCCCAGTTCAAGAGCAGGGAGAAAACCGGTCTTCCTGCTCGTGTTCCTCTTCTTAAAGTCAGAAGCAGGAAAAATAGTGCACTCTTGCGCTTCCCTACGGATATTTCTGATTTTCTTACTGCCTGTAGAGCCTGGCGCAACTGAGTTCTGTGTTGTCCTGTCTGTGAAATGGGAGTGAGTAGAGTACCCACCTAAGTAGAACAGTTGAGGAATGAGGCAGTGCGAAAAGCATTTAGACACAGAGTAAGCGCCCCATCCATTTTGGCCGCCATATTTATTTGTGTCATTTTATTTAAGCACCCATCATCTCCCAACACACTATATAATTCACTTAATTATCATGCTGCTTCTCTCTTCCTCCCATTAGTACATGAGCTCCTGAGGGCAGGATAAAAATCTGGCTTCTTCAAGGTTGCATCTCTAGCACCTAGAACTGTGCTTGAGCCAAAGTTGATCCTTGGAGATGCCTCTTGAAATCTGTCAAGGAAGCCATAGACATGGCGTGACTTAATAAGCCAGCTTCAGTGGGCAGATTTTTCAGCCATTAGTGGAGAAATCTCCCCTCTCCACCCTTGAATCTGCCCTTTCTAGATTGTTTTTGGGGTTAAGGAAGGAGGCAGAGCGCAGGGGAGGGAGGCTGAGCTTTCAATGATTTATTGTGTTTGCTTTGCTCTTGTTAAAGTGTTTCGCTAATGGCTGGATGTTGCGGTTGTGGAACTGACCTTGTGACCCACATCCGTGTGTGTTGTTCCCAGTTCCGGCTGGCCTGGGGCCAGTAGCACCTGCTGCCTCCTGCACACCAGCCCAGGGTGGGTGAGGAGGGAAGATAACGGCATCCGGAAGCTCTGTACCCAGGCGCAGTGGTGCTTGAGCACTGCTTTCCGGGAGGTGCAGGTGGCTGCTGTCCCACAGTGGTAGCCCCCATGTTGAAACCTCAAGACCTGGGGGGTGCCGCTGTACTGGCACTGACCAGATGCGCCCTGGGGACCATTGACTTCCCCTGCCGGAGCCTCCATTTCTTCATTTTAAGGAGGGAGTGTAAACTTCGCTGCCTCACCTGGTAGAGTAGATGTAGGGGCAAGTGCGATGTCCCTGCAGTGCAGGATCAGGCCCATAATTTGTGGGGCCCAGTGCAAAATGAAAATGTGGAGTCCCTTTTTGAAAGAGTATTAAGCATTTCAGGACGGCAGCAGCAGAGCATTCAGCCAAGCATGGACCCCTCTGAGTGTGTGACCCTGTGTACCTGCACAGGTCCTGCGGCCCTGATGGGCTGGCCCTGCTGCAGGGCCTTGGTTTGGCCTCTACCACTTTTCACTCTGGCCTTCCGAGTGGTCTCTCCCCCTCCGGGATAGCCCAGACCTCCGCAGGACTCCTAGTGAGCTTTCCAAAGTTGATCTGATATTTTCATGTCCTGATTTCAGCCTTCAAATGGGTCTCATTGCTCTGAGGATCCAGTGTGAATTTCTTTTTTTAAAAAAATTATCTAGAGATGGGGTCTCGCTATGTTGGCCAAGTTGTTCTTGAACTCCTGGCCTCAAGTAATCCTCCTTCCTTAGCCTCCCAAAGTGCTAGGATCACAGGCATCAGCCACTGCACCTGGCCCAGTCTTAATTCCTTAGGCCCCGATAAGGAATGGGACCCTGGTAGCCCCATCAGTTCCTACACCAAGCTAAGCCCCAGCCACCACAGGGGCCTCTGAGCACAGAGTTAACATTCAGTAGAGAGCAGCTAACATGAATGCCTATATTTCTACTTTGTTGTTTCTTCCAGAAAGAATTCCAAGGAAGCTGACAAGAACATATACTTTATGGCAAGTTTTAAAAAATATAAATAGGGGCCGGGTGCTGTGGCTCATGCCTGTAATCCCAGCACTTTGGGAGGCTGAGGCAGGCGGATTACCTGAGGTCAGGAGTTCGAGACCAGCCTGGCCAACATGGTGAAACCCTGTCTCTACTAAAAATACAAAAATTAGCCGGGTGTGGTGGCACACGCCTATAATCCCAGCTACTCAGGAGGTTGAGGCAGGAGAATTGCTTGAACCCGGGAGGCGGAGGTTGCAGTGAGCTGAGATTTTGCCTCTGTACTCCAGCGTGGCTGACAGAGCAAGACTCTGTCTCAGAAAAAAAAAAAAAAAATGTAGGCCAGGCTCACACTTGTAATCCCAGCACTTTGTGAGGCCGAGGCGAGGTGGGAGGAGTGCTTGAAGATTGCAGGAGTTCAGGACCAAGCTGGCCAACATAGCAAGACCCCATCTCTATGGGAAAAAAAAATAACTGGGCGTGGTGGTGTGCACCTGTGGTCTCAGCTTCTTGGGAGGCTGAGGTGGAAGGATCACTTGAGCCCAGGAGGTGGAGGCTTCAGTGAGCCAGGTTCATGCCATTGCATTCCACACTGGGTAACAGAGCAAGACCCTGTCTCAAAACACACACACACACAGGCTTAAAAATCGGGGCAAAAAGAAAATAAAAATTAGACCAGAGAGAAAATTATGTGAAAAGGTCAGTATTTCGTGTTTATTGAACATTTGCTAGTGCCAGGCACTGTTGTGAGGATCTTACTGTGTCAGCCCATTTAATTCCCCACAGTCCTACAAGGCAGGCACTGTTGTTACCCCACTTTACAGATGAGCCAGTGGAGGTGCCTCAGAGTTCGGAAACACGGTCGTTCCTGTTCCTGGAGCTGGGATTGGAACACTGCCTTTTGGCACCAGAGCTCCACTGTGTCCTGTAGGTTCATCTCTAAAGCTTTCTCTTTTCCATTCACTAAATTCAGAGAGAACGGAGAACTCTTCTAATTGGATTCATTGGATTTCTCTTCACTAATCCTCACCCAGCAGCGCTCATTAAGAAGCTTAAAGCCATCAACTTTTCCCCCCCAGCCTCATGTAGCCTGACACCTGATTCTGAAATGGTCTTTAAAGACCCTCACGCTGGCTAATGGCATCACCCTCGAGGGGCTCAGTTTTCCCGTGCTGGCCGCTGGGGGTTTTCCAGCTTAGAGCATCGTGTTTACCTGCTTGCTGGGATGTGGAATGAGATGGAATGTGCTCTCCTCCCAAGGCAGTTTGGACTCCTGACTATGGTGCTGTAGTAGCAGGAGACAGGGCTTTAGTCAGCTGTGTCCTGGTTAAGTTGCATTCCCCATCTGGTAATCCTTTCATATTTTATTTGGAGTTACTCCTAGCCAGTTTTCATCAGGCGTGGGTGTGAATAGGGCAGGGATTGAAGAGGGCGTTTGGGGTGAGGCTTGCCCGGTACATCTAAATCATTGAGTCTCAACCCTGGCTGTACATTAAAGTCTCTCATCTGATTCTAATGCACAGCCAAGACTGAGGAGAATTGCTCTGAATTGGGAGAACCAATAGGAAGCAGTGCTGAGAGCACCAGGGAAGCCAGGTCGGTGGCGGTGGAGAGCCTTGCCTCGGGAGGCTGGGGCATGGAGTTGCAGTCCCACCCATCACTCCTGCATGACCTTCGGCAAATCTGTTACCCCACCAGTAAAGTGGACAGTGAGGGGCCGTAACTTTCTACTCATATCCTTGCTCTTCAAAGTGCAGTCCCAGATGCCAGCTTCAGCAGCACCTCGGAGCTTGTTGGAAGTGGAGAATCTCAATGCCCACCTGGAATCTGAATCTGTAGTTTAACAAGATCCCCAGGTGATTCATGTATTCATTAAAATGTATAAAGCCCTGGTCTGTATGATTGATTTGACTCAGTGTCCACCATTCTGTGTCTCTCCATGCCGCACTGGCTGCCTCACTAAGGGCTCTGAAGAGTCCAGCACTGAACGAACCAGTTATTTGGTTCGGCCCAGCATTGCCACATGTATAGACTCAGATGCCCTGTTGTTCATGGAGCGGCTAGGACCATTTCTCAAAACACAGTTTGGGAAACACAGCCCTAATTGATCCTTTAAGGAAGTGGCAATTAGCTTAATTGTCTGTTGTCAACTTTAACTTTTAGGTCTATTAACTTAATTACATTGATTGTGTATGTGGCAAAATTACAGGACAGGAAAAAAACCTCCAACGTTTGGCTGTATTTGTTTAAAAAAAAATCTTGACCCACGGGAGAGGCAGGGTGAACTCAGGGTTCCCTGTTACAGCCAAGAGCCAGGGGACATACGGGGCCCTTTACAGATACCTCCTCTCCCTCTGAGTGGGCATGATCCTTCCTGTTTTATGTCCAGGGAAACTGACCCTCAGAAATACTGGGTCACAGCTGGTGCATCTGACAGTGTAATCCTCATGCCCTGGACAATTAGCCTTCCTCCTGGCACCTGCCAGGCAGCACAGCTACACAGGAAGGAAGATCCGCTTGAAATGGATAAACCATTCTGTTTCTCCAAAAGGTGGGAACCCTATTCGAGATGAGAGGCCTGGCTGTAATTACAGTTAGTATAGTCAGAGGACCCGGATGTCCCTGATGTACTAAGGACTGGCGTTGTGATAGCCCCTCCATACATTAGCTTTCCTTTCCCAGATTCTGGTCTGGGTCTTGAATATCTTTGGAGGAGAAGTAATGCTTATCTTATTAGCAATGCCTTACGGCCCTTCAGCTTGTAATGTCTTGAGCACTGGGCTAGGCATGTCATTGGACTTATAAAATCACACTGGCCTTACAGACAGACACAATGATTCGTGATTTATTTTCTTTGTTTTATTTTTAAAGTTAGCATATGATAAAATTAATGTGTGTTTGTGCACTGTTCTATGAAATTTAAGATTTACCATGTAACCACCACCACCATCCAGATACAGGACAGCTCCATCTCCATCACCCCTCACATCTCATGCTGTCATGCTGTGGTCACACCATTAATGTGGTTATTTTTTGTGTGGTAAGAATACCTAACATCAGAGCACCCTCTTTTTTGAGACAGAAATTCGTTCTTGTTGCTCAGGCTGGAGTGCAATGGTGCAATCTCGGCTCACTGCAACCTCCACCTCCCGGGTTCAAGCAATTCTCCTGCCTCAGACTCCCAACTAGCTGGGATTATAGGCATGTACCATCATGCCCAGCTAATTTTGTATTTTTAGTGGAGATGGGGTTTCGCCGTATTTGCCTGTTTTAGATACTTCATGTAAGTGGAATCAAGCAGTATTTGTCATTCTGTGTCTGCCTTATTTCACATGACATAATGTCCACCAGGTTCATCAGTGGTGTCACAAATGACAGAATTTCCTTTTTTAAGGCTGAGTAATATTTCAGGGTGTATATATACCATATTTTCTTTGTTAATTTGTCCATTAATAGACATTTCGGTTGTTTCCACATCTTGGCAGTTATGAATAATGCTGCAGTGAGCATGGGCGTGCAGATGTCTTTGAGGTCCTGATTTCAGTTCTTCTGGATAAATACCCAAAAGTGGGACTGCTGGATCCTATGGTAGCTCTATTTTTAATTTGTTGAGAAATCTTCCTCCTGTTTTCCATAGTGGCTGCACTATCTTACCTTCCCACCAATGGTGTACAAGGGTTCCTTCTCCCCACATCTTGCCAACACGTCTTTTGTTTTTCTGGTAATAGTCATCCTAACAGGTATGGAGGTGCTATTTCATTGTGATTTTTATTTGCATTTCCCTGATGAATGGGATTTTGAGCATCTTTTCAAGATCTTGGCCATTTATATGTCTTGTTTTGAGAACTACCCATTCACATATTTTTGTGCTTTTTAAAATTGGGGGTTTTTTTTGCCCGGGCATGGGGACTTATGCCTGTAATCCCAGCACTTTGGGAGGCCAAGGTGGGTGGATCACCTGAGGTCAGGAGTTTGAGACCAACCTGGCCAACATGGAGAAACCACATCTCTACTAAAAATACAAAAATTAGCTGGGCGTGGTGGCATGCGCCTGTAGTCCCAGCTACTTGGGAGACTGAGGCAGGAGAACAGCTTGAACCTCTGGGAGGCGAAGGTTGCAGTGAGCCGAGATTGTGCGACTGCACTTCAGCCTGGGTGACAGAGTGAAACTCCGTCTCAAAAATAAAATAAAATAGGGGTTTATTTTTGCCACTGAGTTTAAGGAGGTGCTTATATATTCTGGATATTAGCCCCTTATCAGGTATGTGGTTTGCAGATGTTTTCTTTATTAATTCAATTCTTAAATGGGAAGCCAAGGCACAGAGCTGGAATGGGAATGGCCCGGGACACAGCTGCTGAGGTGCGGGGCTGGGATCCCAGAGCCTGGCACCTCACACGGTGCTATCCTGCCTTGCTGATTTTTCTTCCTGTTGATTTTTATTATTCTTCACTAGATCTTCTCTCCCCTCCAACTTTCACACCAGGAGTTACCGACATATAGAATTTACATAGAGTATCCTTTGAGAACTTTGGGAAACCCTGGTGATATTTGGCTGTGTTGATGTCTTGCGGGGTCCAAGAGTATGTTCATGGTGTGCAGAAAGTATCTCCAAGTCTTCAGGGGAAAGTCGTATGTAGCGGTCCAACCCTGGCCACCCTTTCCAAATGGCCTTCTACCTTGCACACCCCTCTGGGGACTGACCACAGGTCCCCTGGGGAACGATATCAAGTGCCTTTGGAACTGACCCTCACGTTGCACTCATTCGGCAGAGCTCTCTGGATTGAAATCCCTTCCTCAGTGTTTACCAGCTTTGGACCCAGGACAAGACACTTTGCCTCTGCAAGCCTCAGTTTTCCTCATCTGCAAAGTAGGGTGTTCATACTTTCTTTGCAGGGATTTTGTGAGGGTGAGATGAGCTCATGTGGAATGTAAGACAAGTGTACTTGGAGGCGGGAGGACATTTCCCTCCTCTGCCTTTCCTGGCGGCACAGTCCTGTGCACCTCGCTGAGCCGTGACAGATGTCAGTGGTGGGTCTTCTGGTGGACGTGGTAAAACCAGGGCCTCCGGGGTTTGCAGGGCACAGATGCGATCACATGGGGACACCTGGGATGGCCAGACCCAGAGTTAGACCCCTCTCCCTTTGTGGTACCCACACGGCCATAGACGTCAAACACCAATCTGTGGTAAGGGAAAAAGTGGCCAGAGGGTCACACACTCAGGCGCCCCCATGTATCAGCAGGTACCTCAGTAGGTGATTGGGCAAGATGTGGTCCGTGGCCACCTGGAGCGCAAGGCCCTGTAGGGAAGGGACAGCTGTCCTGCAGCTCTGTTGCTTACTGCCTACAGATGCCCTGATTTTTCAAGAGACAGTGAAAATCTGATAAATTGTGTGAAAATGGTTGGCCACTGATCCCAATTTTATTTCTGTTAAACACCAAACAGATCCTTCTGAGGGCTAACGATGGCCTGTGACAGGCAAGGTGCTGCCTCTGTGTCGCACATGGCAGTGTGACCAGGACAAACCCGGGGTGGGCAGGACCTTGGGTTCCTGGGAGGTGGCCTGGTGGGTGGGCGTGGACTTGAGGCTGGAGGCAGAGGAGGGAGGGACTCACAAGTCAATTGCTTTGGGCACAGGCAGTCTCGGGGGCCCATCCCACACTAAGCCCCGTCCCACCCTGGACCTGGCCTGACCCTAGGACCTTGATTCCTTCAGGTGTCAGCTGGGGCTCCCCTCCTCTGATTGTGCAGGAATGGCACCACCGGCCCCTGCCACTGGACCTGCTGGCCTCTTTGCTGGTCCGAGGGCTGGCCCAGGTCCCTTTAGAATGACACACCCTTTCTCCAGATCCTTCAATATCTTCAGCCCCTGGGGTGTCTGTCAGGTGACTTCCCAGGGCTATGCTGTGACAGCAGTAGGGCCCACAATAGTCCCTACTTATCGAGTGCTAGACTAAAGGCTTTTCTTGGATTCCCTCAGTCCATCCTCAAGTCTGGTAGGAGCTGTTTCCCATTCCCATTTCCTGAGGAGGACGCAGAGGTATAGAGCGGGGACAGGACTTGGCCGAGGTATCACAAACAGCGGGTGACGCAGCTAAGACCCAAGTGCCTGTCTCCAGGCCGAAGCTGGCTTAGCCGGTTTCATGCCCCAGGAGGGGAGGGTTGTTGCCTTGATTTTCTTGCAACCCCTCCATGGATACCCCCCATCTACTCAGTTGTGTTTACAGTCTGTTGCCTTGGGAGCAACGCACTGTAGAAGTCGAAGCCTTGGGGGCCCTGGTTGCTGGAGAGGAGGCCGGGCCTGGTGACCGTTTCCTACCACCCTGTGCATCTGTGGGCAAGAGATGATGCTGAGCCCCTGCCGGGGGAGTCAGGAGGAAATGCAGCACTGCCTGTGGGCAGCGGGCAGGGCTGGTCATCTTGCTGGAGGACGCTCTGACCAGTCCCCAGGTCCCCTGTCCACAGACCAGGAGCAGGCTGGGCCATAGAGTCATCTGTTGGTTGAACACATGGATTGAAGGCCTGTGTGCCAGGTACCATTCTAGCAACTGGGGACGTAGTGCTGAGCCAAACAGACAACCCCAGCTCTTCAACTCATGATTTAAAATTCATGCTTTAATTCTGGTATTTTGCTTCTCTCTTTTAACTAAATACACTTTTTATTTTGGAATAGTTGAGATTTACAGAAAAGCTGCAAAGCTGGTACAGACACCCTACATCCATTCCGCGAGGGTCCCCACCTTCCATTACCACATTCTCACCACTAAGAAGCTGACCTTTGCTCATGAATATTCTCTAAACTCTGTGCTTTATTTGGATTTTGCCCATATTCCACTGATGTCCTCGTGGCACCCCAGGAGCCCATCCAAGGTCCCACATTTGCATTCAGAGCCCGTGTGTCCCCAGGCTCCTCTGGGTGGGGGTAGTTTCTCAGTCGGTCCCTGTTTTCTATGACCTCGGCAGCCTTGAGGAAGACAGTCCAGGCATCCTGTAGAATGTCCCCAGCCTGGGTTTGTCTGATGTTTCTTCCTGATTGGACAGGGTTATGGTTTTGGGGAAGCATCTCCAGAGGTAAAGTCCCCTTCTCAGCACATCCCATGGGGGTCCATGGCATGCACTTGACCTCTCTGGTGATGTGGGCCTTCAGTACCTGGTTAAGCCCTCATTTGGGTTGGTGGTCTTTCTCCCCCTCCCGCAACCCCCCGCACCCGCCTTTCCTGTAAACTGACCCTCCTGGAGGGAAGTGGACTGACTCCCAGCATCTAAAATCCCTTGTGTGATGCTACGTGACTTAACAGTGCCTCTTTCTGCACTGTCTGTGCAGGACGCCCAGCACTGGGTACTTTGACTCACTTCTGAGCCCAGCAGCGTAAGATGGGGCAGGAGCAGGAGCTTGTAAGAACCCATTGTCCTGCCCGGCCTGCCCCTTGTGCCAGGCTGAGGTCAGGCCGTTCACAGTTCTGACCTCATTTCACCGTCATTACACACCTGCAGGGTGGGAGGAACTGTCTTGGCTCTGAGTCGGGAGAGGGCAGAGCTAGGGTTGCAGCTGATCTGGGCCCCCACTCCACAGTCTTTGGGTTATGCCCTGTGCCCTTTGTAAGAAGAGCCAATAAGAAGAGCTATAGGAACCATGTCATAAGAGTAACCTTCAAAGGACTAGGAAGGTTTCTCCTGGCACAGGGAAGTGTTTTAAGAGGTGAGCGTGAGACTTGACCCAGAGTCTTTTAGGCCCTTTACGTGTGGTGGGCCTGTCTGGAGCTCATTGCTGTGGATTCCGGAGGTGACTCTTGACTGCCGTTTAAGGACTACGTAAGTTTGCCTCTGAAAAGCCGTTAGAACTGTGCCTGGCATCTGTTAGGTGCTTGGTATCTGTTCGTTACAGAAAAAAACACCAGGATTTTCCAGGCTGTCAGAGAAGATTTATGGATGGGTAGGAAATTGGACTAGAGATGCCTCCTTTGTGTTAGCCTAAGTCAGCTAATTCCTGTAAACAACCTGCAAATCTCAGTGTTGTCATGCAACATGCATTTATTTTTTTGCTCAGTGTAACTTATACTGGGACTTGATGACTGCTCGTGAAGTCCCAGCAGAAGATGGGGTGCTCCGCTCCCCCTGGGTACTCAGAGGCCTTGACTCCTTCCGTCTTCTGGCTCTGTCCTCCTCTGGGGTATGCTAGATCCTCTCCTTGGCCTGGCAGTGGTGGGGAGAGAAAGGAGGATGGGGACAACTGGGTGGCAGGTCAAGATGTGGGGCCATTACTTCTGCTCACACTCCTTTGTCCAGACCTCAGAGACCTGGTCACACCTAACTGCAGGAGAGGTCAGCAAATACAGTCTAGCAGCGAGCCCAGGGGACCAGGAAAGAAGGGGCTTTCATGAGCACCTTAATAAACATGTCTCTACCATGGTAACTGAAGTCAGTGGTTTTCACCCTTCCACTATTCTGCTAATATCATCATGATTTTTGGCAGATTCCTAAACAGCATATACACACACACACACACACACACACACACACACACACACACACACATATATTTGTTGTTGTTGTTGTTTTGAGAGAGAGTCTTGCTCTGTTGCCAGGCTGGAGTGCAGTGGCGTGATCTTGGCTCACTGCAACCTCTGCCTCCCAGGTTCAAGTGATTCTTCTGCCTCAGCCTCCCGCGTAGCTGGGACTACAGGTGCACACCACCACACCCAGCTAATTTTTGTATTTTTAGTAGAGACAGGGTTTTGCCATGTTGGCCAGGATTGTCTCGATCTCTTGACCTCGTGATCCGCCCGCCTCAGCCTCCCGAAGTGCTGGGATTACAGGCATGCGCCACTGCACCCGGCCACATGTGTTATTTACTTAATAATTTTTCTTTGAAGTAATCAGTTTTTGAACCTAACACTTTTATTGCTGAAAGGTGACCTTATAACATCTTTGAAAATGGAAAAGCAACATCACCTGCTATAAATTGATACACATAATTGCAATGTGTTTTGTTCTCACTAGCTTCTGGTGCCTGGTGAAGTTGCTGGGTCTGTTAAAAAGGAGATATTAGCGGGCCGGGCACCGGTGGCTCACGCCTGTAATCCCAGCACTTTGGGAGGCCGAGGGGGGCGGATCACGAAGTCAGGAGATCGAGACCATCCTGGCCTACATGGTGAAACCCCGTCTCTACTAAAAATACAAAACAAATTAGCCAGGCATGGTGGCGGTCGCCTGTAGTCCCAGCTACTTGGGAGGCTGAGGCAGGAGAATGGTGTGAACCCGGGAGGCGGAGCTTGCAGTGAGCCGAGATCGCGCCACTGCACTCCAGCCTGGGTGACAGAGCGAGACTCCGCCTCAAACAAAAAAAAAGGAGATATTAGCAAGTGCTAGAGAAAGGAGGTGTTGAAGACATAGTAGTACTACCCTGAGACTTTCTCGTTGATATTCTGAGCATGCTCAAAAGAGAGCTGAACAGGGAATAACTTTTTTCACGGTGAGATCTGATGTCATTTAACCACCAGGGAATTGGGGTTCATTCCTTTTTTCCCTCCATCAAAAATTCATTGGAGGGATTCTGGGGAAAACAAGACAGACACTGTTTCCACCTTCCTGATGATTCCAGGCTGTTGGGGAAGATGGGCAGAACAGCAGGGAACAAATCATTGCCCAGGTGCTTATTTTCCGTTGTGATGAGTGCTGAGGAGGAAGGAAAAGTAGATGCAGTGATGGAGAGTTTACAGAGAAGGAGCTAACTGGATTAGCTTGGCTAACTAGTACTCTTCCTCAAAAGAAGATCTTCCCAGACCGCCTCTTCACCCTAAGCTGGGTCACTTGCCACCCCTTTTCTGGCCGCACCTTTCTATGACGCCTAGACAGGTCCTTCAGATCACTTGGCACAATTAGCACGGTTGCAGTTGTTTATGCAGTTTGTCATCTTATGTCTGTCTTCCTTGATGGAGTCTAAGCTCTCGAGGGCAGGGGCCATATCTATTTGTTCATCACTGGATCCTGGTGCTGAGCCAGGGTCTGCACACTGTCGGTAGTCAGTAAATATTGATTGAATGAAGTAGAGAGACAGGGAGGAAGGGTCCAGCTGAGACCCTCCTGCAATGTGGCACCGGGGTTCACCTCCACAAGGATGGAGGACTTCATTGCCATATCCCTTTGTGTTTGGAAAATGTTTCTAGTTTTCTCCTAAGCGCATCTGAAAGAATTTATTTTGACTGAGTCCCGAGGAATTGGGAAGTCAGACATTACTGAGGCCCTGCCTGAAGGAGGGGGGGGGGTGGCCCACTACCTGTCCTGATGGGAGGCCACCACATGCCACCTCCCCTTGCTTGAAGCCGTGTTAGTCCCCAGAACAGGAGTCAGGCAGTCGGGAGGGAGAAGACACCTGACATTCCACCTTCACTCCTGCCTGGGCGTCATTGTAATTATTCCCATTTTGAGGAAATGGAGACCCAGAGAAGTTGCAGATCTGGCTCAGGGTCATACCTCTGGCAAAGTAACAGACCGAAGCCCTAGCTCTACTTTCTGACCCCCAGAAAGTGATGCTTTCAGTTAGTGCACCTAACCCTGGAAATCTTAGTTGCCTGTTTTTGAGTTGAGCAACTGTGCTCTTTCTAGCAAACTGGCCGGTTTGCCTTATCACCTGGGGCCCTGTGTGGATCCAAGTGAGTCGGATTCAGGTGGCCTGGGAATCTGCATTTTCACCAGTGTCCTCAGTGATTCTTAGGGCCAGGCAAGCTGGGGAGACCCTGAATAAGGGTTCCCCCATTATGTTCCCAGTGTGACTCTGGAACTGGGTACCACAAATTTTTGTTAACCTAGTAATGACCATCACAAAAGCGAGTGACAGGACTAAGACTTCAGGAAACCTTTGAAGATGCGTGTGCATTAGGGATCATTGTTTTCTCTGCAGATGAGGAGCTGAGGCTTCGGGGGGTTGAGAGTTAGGGGTCACACCTGTGGGAACACAGCTTTTCTGAATTGGAATCCCGTACCTTTTCCAGCTGATGGCAGGAGTCATATGTATCTTGGTGAATGTCAGGTCCTCACATACCCTCAGTGACAGCAGCTGTGGATCTCCTGTCTGTCCTGGTGCATAGCACAAGACCTCACCCACGCTGTCTGCACTCAACTTGTTTCTGGAAGGCAGGGAGGAAGGAAGCTGCCAGTGCTAGACATTTGCAGGGAACAGGGGTGAGTAGGTGGTGATAGTAGAAGTGAAAACATTCCCTGAGCATCTCTGGGGTATCAGGAGCAGTGCTACAGACTATAAATATCATCTTCTTCAGTTCTTACCCATGAAGTTGGGGCTTTTATTTGTCTCATTTTACAGGTGAGAGAACCGAGGTGGAGTGATCTGATCTAGTGCTGGGTGTGTGTCAAAGCCCTGGGCTGATTAGAATTAGTAAATACAGAAGCTAGAGGGGTCCCAGGATGGGTTCACTGTCACCCTGATGTACCCAGCAAGCCAGGTGGCAGGAGCTGGTTCCACCTTTCGGGCCTGCCTGACTTTCCCCAGTTTGGCTTCCGTTGGCCAAGCTGCAAAACTGGGTCACACTCGAAGCCAGGTGATTGGTCAGAGCTGAGTTAACCCTGAGTCAAAGGAGAGCATGAGAAGGTTCGCCTACCCGCCTCCTCCCTGCCGCGCCCCACCCCACCCTGGGCCAGGCCCCTCACAGTGGAGCCACACAGGCACGTCACCCTGCTTGGGCCTCCGCCTGCCCCACACTCACCGGAGCATGACGAGTCAGCCACCCGGGATTTGGCTGTTCTAGAGGCACTGTTCCATGCTGCCAGGCAGACCTGGGACAGCTGGGCTGAGGGCTCAGGGGAGTAGAGGGAGGTGGACACAGTGTAGTGCGGAGAGACCTAGGGCTTTGGAGTCTGGTGGACCTGGGTGCTGGTCCTGGTGCTCCCACCCACTCGCTGTGTGTCCTCGGGCAGCTCACTTCACCTCTCTGAGTCTGTTTTCTGATCTACAAATGGGGATATAACCCTGACCGCAAGCGGTTGCTGTGTGGAGTTAACAAGAGCCCCTATAGCCCTAGGTCTTATTTCAGGGTGGGGCCCCTCTTTTCTTCCTGCATTTATGAAACTTCCTGACACATTTGGTCTTCTAAAGCAGAGGGTGCAAACTGGTGGCATCAGAGGTTGAGTTTTGCCCACAAATGTGATTATTTGGCCCTTTTAATTTAAAAAATTTGAATTTTATGCCAGCATTTTTGAATGAAAATATTTCACATAAAAATTTGGATTTCCAGCTGGGCACAGTGGCTCACACTTATAATCCCAGCACTTTAGGAGGCTGAGGCGGGCAGATCACTTGAGGCCAGGCGCTCGAGACCAGCCTGGCCAACACGATGAAACTCCATCTCTACTAAAAATACAAAAATTAGCCGGGCGTGATGGCATGTGCGTGTAATCCCAGCTACTCAGGAGGCTAAGGCACAAAAATCACTTGAACCCAGGAGACGGAAGTTGCAGTGAGCCGAGATTGCGCTACTGTACTCCAAACTGGGCAACAGAGCGAGACTCCATCTCTAAAAATAAATTAAAAATCCAGGTGCAGTGGCTCACATCTGTAATCCCAGCACTTTGGGAGGCCGAGGCAGGTGGATCACCTGAGGTCAGGAGTTCAAGACCAGCCTGAGCAATATGGTGAGACCTGTCTCTGCTAAAAATACAAAAATTAGTCGGTGTAGTGGCGTGCACCAGTAGTCCCAGCTACTCAGGAGGCTGAGACCGGAGAACCACTCGAACCCTGGAGGTGGAGGTTGTGGTGAGCCGAGATTGTGCCGCTGCACTCCAGCCTGGGTGACAGACCAAGACTGTTTCAATAAAAAATAAAATATAAAAAAAATTGGATTTCCAATGCATCTGGAAAAATGGACCTCAGTGGCCACATGGCAGCCCAGGGCTGTTGCTGGGCAGACCTCTTGGACCTTAAAGCACAAGATGTGAGAGCCAGGATCAGGTTGCAGGGCCTAGCCAGGGAGTGGGGGTGTGGTCACCTCAGGGGCTTCAGGTGCCCGGGGACCCCTCTCAGACATGAGGACGGTCTTCCAGTGTGACTGACTTAATTCCACCTAGTGAGGAGGTGGCAGTTAGAGTCTGCGTGCCCAAGACAGGCTCCCTGGGTAAAAGGACTGCGCTTACTGGCTCCTTGGGCCAGTCACTGACTTGTCTGTGCCGCTTTCTCATTTGCAAAACAAGAGTAACGGGCTGTTAGTGTGAGCGCCCCGACACATGGTCAGCACCCCACTCATGTCAGCAGCTCATATGAGTCCATCCCAAGTAGGAGATTTGCCCGAGATCTTCTTTAAGAGATGTCTTTCTAAAGGTTCCTGGAGAGAGAGGCCTGTGTCTGGAAATCCCAGGCTCTGACTGTGATCAGGCCTCCGCCTGCCAGTAGGTGAGCCAGCCGGCACGAGACCGCCAAAGCATCGGGTGCATTGCCAGGTGCATTGCCATCATTTGGTTGGGAGGGAGTGGCAGTGTTGCATTTTTTGTGCCCCCACTTTGAGCCCCGTGCTTAAAGACACCATCAAGGCCACCCCCTGATGGCCTTGGGAATGGATAGAGCTGAAAAGAGTGAGTCCCAGAGGCAGCTTTTCGTTTTCCAAAACCCGGGCAGGGTCTGCCCAGGTGCCCTTGGTCGGCTCGTTAGCCTGCAGGAGCTGGTTTCTGCTGGCTGATGTGAAGTCAGAGAGGTCTCCTGGCTCTCACTCAGACGCTTCCTCATACGGTCTTCTTAGTGGGCTTCATGCTGACAGTGGATGCCAGGGACCCAGGCAGGGAAGTGTCCCTTTTGAAAGGAGCCACTGGCCTTTGGGAAATAGTAGAGACCAGTGATTAAGAGCTTGATCTCCAGAGCCCCTCATTAGGCCGTCAGTGACATGAGAACAGAGACCAGCTCAGCCTTGTTCACTGCCAGGTCCCTAGGGCCAAGGACACTGAGAGTCCTTTTTTAAAAAAAGTGTTGAATAGTAAATGAGCAGGGTCTTCCTCTTGTGTCTGAACCTCAGCTCTCCTACTTGAAGCCTGTCTTGACTTGCCAACAACTTACTGTGTCATCGACGGGGATGGTAATGGTACCTTCCTCCCGGGGGACAGTAGAGTGTCAGTGAGATAACATGTACGTCACTCAGCATGGCACTCAGCCATGGGACATGCTCAGCACATGTGGCTGTGTTGACTGTTTGGTTTGCACAGGTATTTCTATGTGTGGACCTTGACACAGGTCCCACACAGGACTCTGGCCCCATGGGTGACGGTGTTACAGCTGTCCTTTTGGAATCTTCACCTCACCTAAGCTCGCTGGCAGTAATAGCCCAGAGGAGAGAGGGCATGTGGATTTGGCCAAGGGAGAGAATCTCTGGGGAAAGTCACCTGTTTGTCCACGAAGCGCCGGTGTGTACTGTAGGTGTGAGTGTGCAGATGTGTGAAACTGCGTGTTCTTGCCTTTGCTGTGGACTCACAAGGTGGTTTGCCACATGCTGTTGTTGCCTGGAAAGGTATTGCGCAGGATACCATGTGGTATGATGTCCCTGGCCCCAGCAGCCCCAGTGACTGGTGAGCGGCTCCTGGGTCCGCTCCTGCCTCCAGTAGAAGCAGCCCCAGGAGTCCCGGCCACAGTCCCCGTTGTGCTGGGTGCTGGCTTTTGGAAATCCCTGCATACCCGCAAGGGCTCCTGTGGTGGGGATGGAGGTGGAGGAGCTGGTCAGGCCACCCAGAGGCATCCTCCTCAGTGGAGCCTTCTGCCAGGTACCTCTCAGCTGTTTTCCAAATGACTACTTCGCATTTCCCTGCCTCCATTCCCACAGCAGCCCTGTAGGGAAGGAGTGGCCCATTTCACAGATGAGAAACTCGAGGCTCACAGTCAGTCTGCACAACTGCGGCTGGGGGCAATGTGCTGGTTAAAATGCAGATTCCTGTCTCCCCCCTCACTCCCCAACCCTGGAGGATGGGATGTGGGAAGCAGGGCCCAGGCCTTGGTGTTCTAAGCAGCCTCTCCAAGGAGCTGCGATGTCAGGAGAGTGGGAAACAGAAGCAGGAGCTTTGGGCCTTACAGTTAGGGGAATGTGCTCTGGCCCTGCTGTTTGCTCAGTTGGGGTAATGGAGTCAGCTGCCTGGGCTTCCTTCAGCCTCCTCAGCTGTGAGCTGGAGAGAGTAGGGCCCACCTCCGAAGGTCCTGGTGAAAATTCCATGATCAGTTCGTTTATCTCACTTGGGATAGTGGAATGCCTGGAGAGTTCAGTAAAGTGATTTGTTGCTGTTATTCCACATGGGATTTACTACAAAAGCAATTTCAGAAACAACCAAAAAGATATCCATGTGCATAATTGACAGTAGTGTATCTGCTCATCTCCTTCAAAGTGGGAGTTTCACAGGATGGTGAATCAGGGTTGCTCTGCCCCCGTTTTAGAGATAAAACTACAGCAGGCAGGGCACAGTGGCTCACACCTGTAATCCCAGCACTTTGGGAGACTAAGACAGGAGGATCACCTGAGCCCAGGAGTTCGAGACCAGCCTGGGCAACATAGTGAGACTCCATCTCTACAAAAAAAATAATTAGCTGGGCATGGTGGCCTGCACTTGTGGTCTCAGCTACTCAGGAGGCTGAGGCGGGAGGATCGCTTGAGCCTGGGAGGTTGAGGCTGCAGTGAGCTGTGATTGTGCTACTTCCACTTCAGCCTGGACAACAGAGTGAGACTGTCTCAAAAAACAAAAAAAAAAGAAACTACAGCAGGCCCTCAAATAATGTTTTGTTATAAAACATTGATGAGAAAAAAATTATTTCCTGGCTGGGGCCACTGTCTGTGTGGGGTTTGCACGTTCTACCCACGTCTGCGTGGGTCTTCTGCAGGCACCCCTACCCACCTACCCCCGGTTTCCTCCCACATCCCAAACCTGTGCCTGTCAGGTTCATCAGCACGTCCGCATGGTCCCGGTGTGGATGTGTGAGTGTGTGGATGTGTGAGTGTGTGGGTGTGTGGGTGTGTGGGTGTATGGGCGTGTGGGTATGTGGGCGTGTGGGCATGTGTGCCCTGTGATGGGAGGGGGTGTGTGGGCGTGTGGGCATGTGTGCCCTGTGATGGGAGGGGGTGTGTGGGTGTGTGGGCATGTGTGCCCTGTGATGGGAGGGGGTGTGTGGGTGTGTGGGCATGTGGGCATGTGTGCCCTGTGATGGGAGGGGGTGTGTGGGTGTGTGGGCATGTGTGCCCTGTGATGGGAGGGGGTGTGTGGGCGTGTGTGCCCTGTGATGGGAGGGGGTGTGTGGGTGTATGGGCATGTGGGCATGTGTGCCCTGTGATGGGAGGGGGGGTGTGTGGGCATGTGTGCCCTGTGATGGGAGGGGGTGTGTGGGCGTGTGGGCATGTGTGCCCTGTGATGGGAGGGGGTGTGTGGGTGTGTGGGCATGTGGGCATGTGTGCCCTGTGATGGGAGGGGGTGTGTGGGTGTGTGGGCATGTGTGCCCTGTGATGGGAGGGGGTGTGTGGGCATGTGGGCATGTGTGCCCTGTGATGGGAGGGGGTGTGTGGGCGTGTGGGCGTGTGTGCCCTGTGATGGGAGGGGGTGTGTGGGCGTGTGGGCGTGTGGGCATGTGTGCCCTGTGATGGGAGGGTGTCCTGGCCAGGGCTGGTGCCCGCCTTGTTCCCGAGCAGCTGGGATGGGCTCTGGCCACCCGTGACTTGGAACTGGAATAAGTGAGTAAACAGTGATCTTACTTGTTTTGACAAATCTTTCTTAAGTGTATGTACAGCTCACATGTATTTTGATGTCTAATAGTAGAAGTGTTTTGATCTTTATTTGGAAGTTTGGTGTTGTTTTTGTGACCAGACATACGCCTTAGGAACTTAACTCTTGATTATATCCATTAGCCTGTAGGGAAATTGTTTTTCATCTTACGCTGTTTCCCTCAAAGTCATGGTTTCCAAGAACCTACCGACAACCTTAAGTGAGGCCTTGCTGTACTGAGGGGCCACTTGGGATTCACATGGGTGTTTAGCTACCAGGGCTCTGGGGCTCCTGAAATGGACCCCTTCAGAGAGCTGCCTGGGCTGTGTTCCCCCAACGGACAGGGGTAGGTGTGGGTTCGGATGTCACAGGTCACTGCACCACCCCCCACCTCCCCGGAGTGGCATTTCCCAGAACACCAGGACACACTGCCAGGTGGGAACGATGACGCTGGTTTCCAGGAGAGCAGTGGGGGTGGGAGAGGAAGCATGCTTACCTGTCTCCCATACCTGATCTGGACCCAGAGAACATGGTCCTGAGGTGCTCCACGCCCCATACCTCTCTGCTAGGGGCTCTACCCACAGCCCTTCTGCTGAGACGATCTCAGGCCTAACCAGGACCTTGCTGGCGCATTTGCTCACTCAGTCGTGTAAGAGGTGTCTGTTGCATGTTTACTATGTGCTGCACCCTGCGCTGAGGCTGGGGTATCCGGCTGACCCCACAGACATGGTACCCACTGACATGGGACTTACACTTAAACAGGAAGATGGACAGTTGGAGGATCGAGAGTTTTCCCAGCAAGAATATCCAGGGAACTCTGGGGATGTCCTGATCCAGACTTGCGCGGGGTGCGAGGAGATCCTCCCCAGGATGCTCAATTCCAGGCCTTAGTGAGGAGCAGAGCTGGTTTGGTGCTGGGGCAGGGAGCCAGGCCCATCCAGCACGGGGTGCACCAATGAGGGAATGCACCAGGCAGGCAGAGCCTTCGGGCGTGGCGAGGAGTATGCCCTGTCCTCAGCACACAGAGGCCAGGCCTTGCGTGGGGGAGCCGGATTCCGTGTGGGCTGTGAGCAGCCCACTCAGCCTGTGCTTCGGAGGCTGGCCTGGGTGCAGCCCGGTGGGGGCCGGGCCAGCGGCTGCCAGCTCCTGTGGCGTCCAGTCTTCTTGCCAAGAGGCCTCTTTAATTCACATTTTCCACATCGACTTGATGTTTTGAAAATGTTGACCTTTAGTTCATCAAATGTCACTTATTAAATCGTAAGTCACATCCCATTCAATTAAAAAAAGACAATGGACTGGTGACTCAATGCTTGGTCTCTTGGCAGGAAAGACCCTGAAGCACTGGAGGCCGGAGGAAGTCACGTGCCTTGTCAGTGATCCCTGCATCCCTCGGGGTGGGCAGCTTGTCATTCCTGTGAGAGGCTGGACTGGAGGGAGAGACTGGGTTGGCAGCCAGGCTGGAGAAGCTGTGACAGGACTGGAATACCAGGCCCAGGCAGGTGGACTTGAAACTTACTCACAAGAGCCCTGTTGGAAAGGTGGGGTTTGGTCTGTCAGGCCAGAGAGGAGTCAAGGCCACGTATGCAATAGTGCTTGACTGGAAAAGAAGCAAATGTGGAATGTATACAGGCAGGGAGTGAATGAGGGGGCTTGCTGGAGTAGGGACACTTGAGAGATGAGTTGGAGTGAAGTCAGTAGAGGTGAAGGGATTCTAGCCAACGACTCTGCAGCCCGAAGAGAGGCTGGGAGGTGGGAAAGAGCGGGAGATCCAATGGGCAGGTGGGATGGGGCTGCATGTGCTGCCTCAGGCACTGGGGAGCCCTAGCAGGTTCTTTTTTTTTTTTTTTGAGACAGAGTCTCGCTCTGTCGCCCAGGCTGGAGTGCAGTGGCCGGATCTCAGCTCACTGCAAGCTCCGCCTCCCGGGTTCACGCCATTCTCCTGCCTCAGCCTCCCGAGTAGCTGGGACTACAGGCGCCCGCCACCTCGCCCAGCTAGTTTTTTGTATTTTTTAGTAGAGACGGGGTTTCACCGTCTGTTAGCCAGGATGGTCTCAATCTCCTGACCTCATGATCCACCCATCTCGGCCTCCCAAAGTTCTGGGATTACAGGCTTGAGCCACCGCGCCCGGCCCCTAGCAGGTTCTTGAGCATGCGTGTTGCTCAGGAAGAAAAATAAGATCAAGTGAATGTAAAAGCTCCCTACAGCTTGCAGGAAGGAGAACTGAAAGTCTTTTGGTTTGGGTTAGAACGGTTCCCAAAGGCTGTGAGGGGAGGGTTCTCCCTGCTGAGATGACTACGCCTTATTCAGACCTTCATGGAGATGAACGACAGATGTGGAGGCCAACCTGAGACTGAACTCTAGCCTTGCGCTCCTACCCTTGCACCTCAGTACCCCCATTTATGAGGTGGAGAAACAGTAATCTGCCTCAGGGTTGTGCGAAACATAATTAAGCCATGCGTACAAAATGCCTGAAGCATGTTGCGGGTGTGTGGACAGCATTGGGGTAGCCAAGGGTTGGGGTCCCTGAAAATCCCACCACAAGAAATTCACAGTTGGGGAATTTAAGAGCTTTTTGAAAAAAACAGTGTTGAGGCCCCAAGGCCACCAGTAGACCTTAGGAACATGATGTATGCTGAAGTTCATTAAAATAACACAGTAAAGAGATTAGCTACCATCTTTTATGTATCTTAAATTAGGAATAAGGGGAAGTTCTTTAAGCTTCAGTTTCTTCATTTGTAAAATGGGGCTAGTGACTGCTTCACAGGGCTATTGTGAGGATGAAATGAATGGGGCTGAGACGCTTGGCATTGGATGTGGCTGGGGTAGGGTCTCAGGTGATGTCCCTGGGATGGTTCGATTCGTTGCCGTGCACCATCCTTCCTCACTAGAGGAGTACGCGTTTCTGCTCCAGTAGTTTCAAGGAGATGCTTATAAATATGCGTTCCCTCCTTGCAGACATGCCTGGGCTAGGAGACTTCTCTTGAGTCTGGGACTCACTGCCTTGTGTGCAGCAATGAAGGTCACAGCTCTGGCCCCACCCTTTGCTGGCTTTGGGACCTTGGGCAGGTCCTTCATCACCCTGGGACTCAGTTTCCTCATCTGTAACAATGGGCTAATAATGGTGCCCCCCACCCACCCTCAAGCATTGTGTGAGGCCAAAATGAAAATAGTATACATGAATTGCCAATAAGGGCTCAACCATAGCCACGTGGTCATGGACCCCCTCCTCCTGGGGTCCCACGTAGCCCCAGGACCCCAGGCACCCCTCTAACACGCAACTCGGCTTCCTCCCCGGGTTCTTGTCTTACAGTTTATGTTACGGTTCCTGGAGTGAGAGGAGTAAAATTGGTCTCCCCATCTGCTCTCTGCTTTGCCTTCCTTTTCACTTTTCATCTCCCCAGGCTGTTCATTGCTCATTCATTCATACATTCACTCACTGACACATTTACAAATATTTATTTGGTTTTTTTTGTTTGTTTTTTTTTTTTGAGGCGGAGTCTTGCTCTGTTGCCCAGGCTGGAGTGCAGTGGCACGGTCTCGGCTCACTGCAAGCTCCGCCTCCCGGGTTCACGCCATTCTCCTGCCTCAGCCGCCTGAGTAGCTGGGACTACAGGCGCCCGCCACCACACCCGGCTAATTTTTTGTATTTTTAGTAGAGACGGGGTTTCATCGTGGTCTCGATCTCCTGACCTTGTGCTCCGCCCACCTCGGCCTCCCAAAGTGCTGAGATTACAGGCGTGAGCCACCGCGCCCGGCCATTTACAAATATTTATACTGGTCACTGTGCTAGGCACTGCCAGACCCGCTGGTGAATGGCAGGGATATGGCCCCTGCCCTCATGGAGTCTTGGGCTTCAGCAATTAAACATCCAATTAAATGTATAATTCTCAGTTAACATGAGACTATAAAGGAAAAAAGCAGGGGGCTGTGAGGCCTGCGTCTTCTAGGGGATCTGGGGAACCTGACTGCAGTGGTATTTGACGGCTGTCTGACAGGTGCTTAGGGTTCACTGGGCCACCGAGAGACAGGGAGGCCCAGGTGGAGGGAGAGCATGGGCAAAGGCCCTGAGGTGGGCGGTCACAGGTTGGCTGACCGAAGTGACTGCTGGACAGAGAGCTGGGGAGTGCCAGGGCTGGAAGACTCAGCTGGCCGGGCCGTGTAAGCTGCACAAAACACCGTAAGGAGTTTATCCTAAGAAGCTTCAGCCCTTACATGGTTGTGAGCAGATCCTCACAAACTCTTAATGGGAAGGGAAGAGTGGAGCCGTTCGGAGTTTCAGGCGGTGTCCAAGCAAGGGGGCGGTGGTCTGCACATCCGCACACTAGGCCCTTCCTCTTCAGTCACACGCTAGAGGAACAACTGACAATTTGCACTTAGTCCTGAATCCTGGTGGTGACACAGAAGAAAGTCATAGACACTCGGGGTGGGGCAGAGGGGCCCTCACTGAGTCCTCTGCTGTCATCCAGCCCTGATGATTGATTCTAATCCAGGCCGCTTCTGAGGATGCGAGGAAAAGGCTGTTAGCATAGGCCCTACTGCGCACCTGGCAGACCTAAGTTCTTCATCTCAGCTGACCTTACCAGCCCCCCCACGGGCATGGGTGGGGGTCCCCTGTTGTCCACAGAAAGAAAACAGGGCTGGGAGCTTGTGAGGGCCCTGCCCAAGATCCCGAGGCCCCTGCCAGCCAGGTGTTGGGGCCAAAGTCCATGCTTCCCTTCCCTGTGGGTAACACAGGGGAGAGCACATTACTGTTTCTGAAGTACTTTGGACAGTCACGCCAGGTCAAAAGCTCTGTGTGGTCAAAAGCTACAAGGCCTGTGGCTGGGGGAGCCGCGCCCCCGCCGAGGACGTGATTTTGAGGCTTTCTTAGTCCGGACTTGCCTTCATAGCTTCCCGGGACCTCCCAGGTCTGGGTGGTCATCGGCGCCCTTACCAGGGAGGGCTCTGCTCCCCTAAATGCTCCTGTGCACCTGCCCCAGCCCCTTCCCTCCTCCTGGTGCTTGGGTCATGCCGTTCCCTGTGCATGCCAGTCCCCTTACATGCACATTTTTCCTCTATGATTTTTCCTGTTTTGATGAGACACTGCTCTTGGCCGTGCTGGTTCCCAAGAGGGGACGAGGCCCCAGCCCGGCCAGCCGGTCGTTCAGGAACTTTGCTCCTAGGCCCAGCCCCACACCCAGCCGCATTCCACCAGGGCCAGAACCTTTGAGCTCCATGTGAATGGGGCCTGTCCCACCCACCCCCAACTCCCATGGCCACCTCCTTATCGCCCTTCCCAACTGACGGAAAAGGCCATATTCCAGCCTGGAATTAGCTTGCCCCCATTTCTGTTTTCTTCCAGGCTGAAGGGTGGGAGAGTTTCCTAGAGTTCTTGGTCCCGCCGACATCTGAGCCCATGGCGTCGGGACCTGCTTTACAGGCTGCCATGAGGGAAGCAAAAGGAGTGGGGGTGCCTATCAAATATATTAGCTCCTTGGTTTGTTCATTCATTCATTTGACAGATGCACAGAGCACCTACTCTGTGCCAGGCATTGTTCTAGGCACTAGACATTAAAAGATTAGAAATTAAAAAGTGTCCTGGAGCCAGGTGCGGTGGCTCATGCCTGTAATCCCAGCACTTTGGGAGGCCAAGGTGGGTCAGGAGTTCGAGGTCAGGAGTTCGAGACCAGTCTGGCCAACATGGCAAAACCCCATCTCTACTAAAAATACAAGAATTAGCTGGGTGTGGTTGTGGGCGCCTATAATCCCAGCTACTCGGGAGGCTGAGGCTGGAGAATTGCTTGAGCCCGGGAGGCGGAGGTTGCAATGAGCTGAGATCATGCCATTGCATTCCAGCCTGGGTGACAGAGTGAGACTCTTGTCTCAAAAAAAAAAAAAAAAAAAAAAATGTCCTAAAGGTCACAGTGCCATCCCAACCTTGTGAAGTGTGGCTGCTCTCATTGGCTCCACTTTACAGGATGAAACCGGGGTTCAGAGAGCTGCCACAGATGCCTGGTGCTGCTGGTCGCTTCTCTGCTACCTCTGAGGGAATCACCTTAAAAGCCTCCTCCTTAGGGCCCCTGGAGCCCTCCGTAGCCCTCACACCTCCTGCGCTGAGCCTGGGCTGGATTGCAGCCCTTGCTCCTGTCCTCTGCAGGTGCCCTTGGGCAGGGGACAGCCTGCCCAGCTGTACACAGTGGCCTTGCCAAGACCACAGCATGGCCCATAGGTGGTGGCTTCAGGATTTGGAAGCCGGGTTTCTCTAACTCCAAACTCCAGTCAGTACTTTGGGCTTCTGGATTGTTTGTCGGCTGGGTTAGCTCTGTTCTATTTTCCCAACTGTTTCTTGCCTTTAAGCTGTGCTTTGCCTACAGGCCTTTTCTTAATTATTCAGCTTTGCCAGAGGTGCTTCTGTTGAAAGTACTTGTCCTGAGAAGTTTCAAGCTTTTAATCTTACCTTTGACGCACATTTAACTGTCCCATGCTCCTATGTGTTTGTTCATTTCTTATTTATTCTTTCACCGAACAGCGTTGGTTCAGTGCCAGGGAGGGGCAGGGACAGAGGTGAACAAGACGTGTCTCCAGCCTCAGTCGCTCAGGTGTGTGAGACCGTGCGCTCAAGTGGGCTCATCAGTTCCCTGATGGGGGAGCAGAGGAGGGCAGGAGGGTGTGGAGAGGTGTGGCAACCTTGAAGGACTTTGGTGATGATGACGATCACAGCCAGCCCTGAATAGGGTTCTCTTTATGCCTGCACCGTTCTGCCCCCTCACATCTGTTAACATGCTTCATCCCCACACCCAGTCATTAGGAACAACCTACACATTGGGAAGCCAAGGCACAGAGAGGTTAATTAACCTGCCCAGGGTTGCCCTGAGCCAGGGCAGAGCTGGGGTTTGAACCCAGGCCTCCCGGCTCCTGCATCTGCCCCCTCATCACTGCACCACACTGCATGCACAAGAGCTCCCTGGATGCAGGGTTGGGAGCATGTGTGCAGCCTCAGAGCTGTGACCATGAAAGAAACAGACTGCTCCGAGGCTTTGCTGCAGAATCTGGGCCAGCAGGTGTCTGGGAGGAAGCCACCCTTGGGCTGGGTCCTGGGGTCAGGACAAAGAGAGGGACTGGTGCTTGAGTGCTTCTGGATCTGCAGATCCACGGTGGGGCTTCTGAATGATCTTGTGTGAGGAAGCAGTCCAGGGTGTTAACCACGCCTGTGTTTCTTTGTGAGCACAAAAACATATTCCACAGCCAGAGTTCCACAGTGTTTGGAGCTCTGCCTGAGGGCCTGGGCTGGCGTTGTGTGAGGAGGAAGGGCCAGCGAGGGCGGATGTAGGCTCAGCCAGCCTCGGCCGGAGACCGGCCCTGGCAGTGACCGCCTGGGGTCACTCTGGGTGAAACGTATCCACCCTCCTGGGCACTCTGCGCTCTGCTTCACATCCACCACAGAAAACAAGCCGAGTCCTGCCGTGGCCTGCAGGGCCTGTGGGATGTGTCCTCCATCCGCCTTGCTGACCTCGTCCCGTGCCACCTGCTCCTCCCTGCGTGCCAGCCGCAGTGGCCACTGCTGCTCCTGACACAGGCCAGCCTCACGCCTACCTCAGAGCCGTGGCCAAGCGCTGGCCATTCCCTCTGCTCAGAATGCTCTTCCCGGGCCCTTGGCAGAGTGGGTGCCTCCCTTCCCTCGGGTCTCTGCCCTGACCTCACCCAGCCTGCAGTGCTCTCCGTCTGGCTCTGTCAGACCCCCCTGTTCTCCTTCATAGCTCCTCCCACTCTCTGGAACAGTCCCATCTCCTTTTGGCTTGTTTATTATCTGTACCCTCCGTGGGAGCCTTGGTTCCTCAGAGCACAGGCCTGGCCTGTCTTGTTCACGCCTGTTGCTGCAGTGCCATCAGTGGAGCCTGGCACTTGTGGATGCTGACTACTCGTTGGCTGAATGAATGAACCTCAGTTGCCTCATTTGTAAAATGGGAAGCATCACACTGATCTACTAACGTTGGGGTAAAGATGAAAGGCATGTTATTTGGGTCAAGGCACCCAGCACCGTGCCTGACACATAGTAGGTACTTAGGAATTGGTAAATAATGCATGTGTCAGCCCAAGTGCAAGTTACTGGCCTTGTTTAGACAAAGTGTACACGGCATAGCTCTGTTTTTTGGCATTGCCGGGACAGCCGGGTGCTCCCCAGCTCTAAAACTCAGGGTGATAGGCAGGGCAGAATAAGGTAAGGGCAGAAAATAAGAAAAGAGGAGGAAGTGAAAAGGAAAAAGCGCTTTGCAGTGTGGACTGCTTTTCAGTAGAAATGTAGAAAGACATAGTTTACCTCAAGGCCTCGTTTTGCTCACTGGAAAGTTTATAAATTCCTGCCAAGAACTTTTATTTATTTATTTATTTATTTATTTAGATGAAGTTTTGCTCTTGTCACCCAGGCTGGAGTGCAGTGGCATGATCTCGGCTCACTGCAGCCTCTGCCTCCCAGGTTCAAGCGATTCTCCTGCCTCGGCCTCCCGAGTAGCTGGGATTACAGGTGCACACCACTGCACCTGCTAATTTTTGTATTTTTAGCAGAGGCAGGGTTTCACCGTGTTGGCCAGGCTGGTCTCAAACTCCTGACCTCAAATGATCTGCCCACTTCAGCCTCCCAAAGTGCTGGATTACAGGTGTGAGCCACCTTGCCTGGGCAACTGAGTGAGACTACATCTCAAAAAAAAAAAAAGCATGGCACTAGGTAAGGGGGGAGATAAGGAAGTGCAGTAGAGGAAGATGTAAGTGGAGACTTCCTTACGGCATCGAGACCACACAAATGGGCACGTGTTTATAGAAAGGCCTAGTGGTGAGGACGGCAATGGTGATGGGCACTCCTGAGCACAAAGGTAGATGCCTTTCGGCTGCAAAATCCCATTTCCTTGAAGAATTCTCCGCAGCAAGCTGGCTGGCCGGCCTTGACTTTTCTCTTCCTGAAGGGAGCCTGGTTCTCCACTGACTCAGCAGGGAACGTGTCCTTTAGTGGCACTTATTGATGTCAGGATGTGAAAAACTTCCCCAACCTCAAATTTGGGACGTCCTTACCAGTGTTTCTCAAATTTCAATCACTCTAAGGCCACTATCACAGTTTGTGCCGCACCTACATCTACTCATACTGTTATATGCTTTGTGTTTTATTTAAATGGACTCACTTTTTAAAAAGCTTGCATAGATGAATTTTAAAAGGCAAACCCTTTACCTCATCTCTAAATAAATGGAAGACCTGCCATGAGTCCAAGGCACCTGTGAAAGTCAAAGCAGTGAGATGAATGTTCTGTCCTAGAGCTATTGCTGGTAGACGGTTCCGTGCCTGAAGCCTAGCCTTCTACTTATTTATACACACATGTATACCTACATACAAAGTCTCCCTGTGTCACCCAGGCTGGAGTGCAGCGGTGCAGTCCCAGCTTACTGCAGCCTCAGCCTCCCCATTAGCAGGGACTCCAGGTAGCACACCACCACGCCTGGCTCATATTTGTGTTTTTAGTAGAGACAGGGTTTCGTCATATTGGCCAGGCTGGTGTCGAACTCCTGACCTCAAGTGATCCGCCTGCCTCTGCCTCCCAACGTGCTGGGATTACAGGCGTGAGCCATCGTGCCTGGCCTAGTGTTCTTTTTATTAAAAAAGTGTGATTATTAAGTGTCAAAAGACCTGCTGGCACCAAATGAGATTTTTTTTCTAAACTCGATGATGAGAATTGAAAGAAAAGTGGAAAAATAATCACTGCTTCTGTGGGTGATTTGTGTTACTTGCTGCCCTCTCTGGTTTTCACCTAAAACCGTCTTAGGTATACCCACTGCGCAGCCTCCCAGAACCGCCCACCTCCTTCCGGAGGGCCAGGAGACACAGACTCCTTGGGCACGTCCAGTCGCACCTTCAGGCTGAGTGGCCAGGAGTCCTCCCGTGGCCAAGCCCACCTCTCTCTTCCAGGAATTCAAGTCAGCGTTTTTGTTGGTCCAGATCTGAAGCCACTTCTTCCACGCAGCTGCCCCTGATCTCTCTACTTCATAGCATTTTGGCTCTTTAAAAAAGAAAAGAAAAGAAAAAAAACAAACGTGTGACTTTCTTAGAGGTGTTAGAATTATCCTCCTAGTATGTTATTATTCTGACTTAATTCCGAGAGCAGGGCTTTGTCATATGGAGCTGGTACCTACTATGTCACAGCACTGCATGTGGCACAACAGACCAGGGCTTTTAATCGTTTTTGACATCTACTCTCTGAAGAATACATTTTATATCACAACCCAGTGTACAATGTATGAAAACTCAACATGGCCGGGCGCAGTGGCTCACACCTGTAATCCCAGCACTTTGGGAGGCTGAGGCGGGTGGCTCATTTACAGTCAGGAGGTTGAGACTAGCCTGACCAACATGTTGAAACTTTGTCTCTACTAAAAATACAAAAAAAATTAGCTGGGCATGGTGGTGCATACCTACTCGGGAGGCTGAGGCAAGAGAATCGCTTGAACCTGGGAGGTGGAGGTTGTAGTGAGCCGAGATCACGCCACTGCACTCCAGCTTGGACCACAGAGGGAGACTCCAGTCTCAAAACATAAACATCTCAACAGTGCTTCTCTTACTACACGCAATGACAATTAGTTTTTGTTTTTGTTTTTTTTTGAGACGGTGTCTTGCTCTGTGACCCAGGCCAGAGTGCGATCGCATGATCTCAGCTCACTGCAACCTCCGCCTGCCTCCAGGGTTCAAATGATTCTCATGCCTCAGCCTCCTGAGTAGCTGGGACTACAGGCACGCACCACGACACCTGGCTGATTTTTGTATTTTCAGTAGAGACGGAGTTTCACCAGGTTGGCCTGGCTGGGTCTCAAACTCCTGGCCTCAAGTGATCTGCCTGCCTCAGCCTCCCAAAGTGCTGGGATTACGGGCATGAGCCACCACACCAGGCCGTCTTTTTTTTTTTAAATGCTGGTTGCAATCTACTACTTTGATTTCTTAACCCACTAGTTGTCCTCATCTGCGGTTGGTAAAAGCATTGCTGTAGGGGGTTAAAGCATGCACCATATTAACAGGCCCCCCCGCTTTTTTTTTTTTTGAGCACCTATTATATGCTAGGCACAGTGCTGAACACTGTCTCCTTTTATCATGGCCACGTTTTGCGTGTCAGCCCACTGAGTCTCAGAGAGGGACACCACTTAAGCCCAGCTCACACAGCAAGTAAGAGCAAATTAAGATTCCAGCCTGGGTCAGCCTGGCTTACTTTCACGTCCTTGGGGCCTTGGAGCAGTTCCCTTGTGTATCTGCCGCAGAGCCTTGCTCAACGCTCTTCCCAGAGGAAGTGATCGAATGAAGGAATCAAATATCAAATTCTATAGAAATTCTTTTTTTTTGAGACAGAGTCTCATTCTGTCACCCAAGCTGGAGTGCAATGTCACGATCTTGGCTCATGGCAACCTCTGCTTCCTAGGTTCAAGCAATTCTCTTGCCTCAGCTTCCCAAGTAACTGGGATTACAGGCATCCACCACCACGCCTGGCTAATTTTTTGTATTTTAGTAGAGATGGGGTTTCACCATGTTGGCCAGGCTGGTCTCGAACTCTTTACCTCAGGTGATCCACCCGCCTCAGCCTCCCAAAGTGCTGGGATTACAGGCATGAGCCACTGCACCTGGCCTATAGAAAGAAATTCTAAAACAGTCTCTTTAATATTAACCTAAGCCAGTGCAAAGAGTTCCCAAATGTGGCTGAGGACTTGTTTTTTTTCCTTTCTAAATGTTTAAGGAATTTTTTAATTGAGGTATTGCAGATTGTAAAGTGTTCTTAAGTATACAGTTCAATGGCTTTTTACCTGATAGTCCCATGTGGCCACCCCCAGATCAAGGTGCACACCACTTTCAGTGCCCCAGAAAGCTCCTGCATGCCCCTTCCCAGCCAGCACCCCCGCTGTGGGGTGACCTGTCTCCTGACTTCCCTCCCCTTGCCTTAGTCTTACCTGTTCTTCAGGTCACATGCGTGGAATCATACGATCTGATCAGTGTGTGTTGGACTTCTTTCATCCCATGTCCCATCTGTGGGATCCATTCTTGTGGTCGGATCAGTGCTTCATTCTTTTTTATACCTGATTGGGGTACTTTTGAGCTTATTTTTTATTTCATAGAATATTTTGGACATGTAGAATCACATAAAGAATAATATACACCCACCTCCCATCCTAAGAAGCAAACCTTAAGCTCCTGTATTTCTCTTCTGCCTGCACTTTCCATTTTGACCCATCTCCATCCCATCCCAGGAGAAATACTCTTCTAAATGTGGTATTTATCCTTCCCATGCAAGTTGGGAAATTTGTACTACCTATGTACAATTTCTTAACAGATCCTTTATTTGAGTGAGTATACAGTTGCTTTTTCTTATTTTGTATTGCTGAATCCAATTAAACTTTAATGTAAACATTCCAAGTGTTTCTGGGATTCAGAACCTCACCTCCATGCTCTAGAGGTCAAGAGAGTTGGTGCAAAGTCCAGAAGGAAAGGCCAGCTGGGGAGGCAGGAGGAGAGCGGAGTGGGGAAGAGAAGTGGAGAGAAGTGGGAGTGGGAGGGAGATGCTCACAGCCCTCAGACAGCAGCCATGACCTGGTGGGGGCCCCTGCCGCTGCCCTAGATTTTCTCTCATCTTGGACCTATGGGGAATGCACCGTGCCCCTCTTTGGGGCCTAATTTCCTGTGTCCACTGGTGCCACCTCTTTGCAGAGGCAGCCTTCAGAGGGATTTGTGGGGGAGAAGGAGCTTCTCCTTTGGGGAGAAAATGCTTGTGGTCCTCCATGTACCCTACACCCTGCAACTGTGTCACAGGAGAAGCACTCCCCCATGGGGGCCAGGCACTGTGCTAAGCCTTTTCCCTGTACTAACATGCGAACCCCCTCTGAGCACGCCAGTGAAGTGAGCACTGTTTGACAACCTGAGAAACGGAAGCACGGGGCAGTGAAGGGAATTCTCCCAGGCCACAGCTAGCAAGTGGCAGAGCTGGGACTTGAACCCAGAAAGGGCAACTCCAGGCTCACCGCCCTGTACTCTCCAGCCTGTTGTCTAGTAGAGGCAAGGGAGGCCCAGGGGTCTTCCCCGATGCTTATCTCATTCTGTAACTCTGCATTCTCAGTGGAGGTTTTCTTGACTCTAGCTCCAGGCAGGCAGAGACTGCCTTTGTTTGGCTCCCATTTTTATCATTAGCAGAGCAGGTGCTAGTGATAGTTGCTGAACGGGTGCTGGATGAACGCATGAACAAATGCATGAATGTGGAAATGAAAGGAGATGCAGATGGAGATGATGCAGATGGAGATGATGTAGATGGAGATGATGCAGATGGAGATGATGCAGATGGAGATGATGCAGATGGAGATGATGCAGGTGGAGATGATGCAGGTGGAGATGATGCAGATGGAGATGATGCAGATGGAGAGCAGTGGCCATGCAGAATCGTTGCAGACCTTGGCTTCAGGCTGTGGGGGATCCGCAAGCCAAGAGTTTGAATTCTAGCTCCAGTGCTTGCCAGCAATGCCACCTTGGGTGACCTTTATCGTGCTACCTGGAAAGTGGGGTTGCTGGCAGCCCCTCCCTCCTGGCATCAGTGACACTGCATGGTTAGGGTGTGATCCCTTTGGGTACAAGCGGGGGTGGTGGACCTCCCAGGTGGGCAGGTCCAGTTTGGATGAAAGGCCAAGGACAATTCACAGGCGAGCACAGGAGTCCTTGCTTAGCCCCAGCAATTCCACAGAACCTGCTGTGAACTGCTAGCTGCTGCCTGTAACTTTTCCCTGTCCCTATTTCCACTCCTTGGAGGCCGCAAGAACAACTGCTGGCTGGCCTTGGCCACTGCCTCAGTGTTCCAGCCTCTGCCGTCATTTGACACCAAGAAGACAGCCAGGCAGGCCTTGGCTCGCTGCAGAGGTTACTCCACCCCCAGTCCTCGCCGCCCCCCAGTCCTCTGGGTCCTGGCTGGGCTAGGCAGGAGGGCACTTACCTCTCCCTTCTCTCTCTACCGTAGCATGAACCAGCAGAGGGGCTCTCAACCCTGGTGCTGGGCAGCGGGTCTAGATTTCCCTCTCCGTCTGCAAGTATACCCACAATTTCCCTTCCCTGCTTTCTGGGCTCAGCAGGGCTATTCACAGGAAGCACGGAGGACCTCTCCCTCACAGTGAGCAACTGACCTTTTTTGAGCACCTAGTGAATGCCAAGGGTTCTTTCTACATTCCAATTCGTGATCTCATTCGTTTCTCAAGATCTCCCTAGGAGGGAGACGTAATGCCCCTCCCCATTTTACAGATGAGTAAACTGAGACTCCAAGAGGTTCAGCCAGTTGCCTAGCAGAGGCAGGATTTGAGCCGAAAGCTGGGTTGTCTGTACTCCCCTCCATGCTGCTCTGCAGAAAAGAGAAGCCCTGAGAAAGCTCAGGAATGTAGTGACAGTCGCAGTGCTAGCGATGATGTTAAGCACAGCTCACGTCCACCATGTGCTTGCTACGTGCTGGGAGCTGCCATTCATGCCTTACGTGCATTTCTGCGTTCTTACTTCTGTGAGGTAAGCAGTATTTTAACCCCATTTTACAGATGAAAAACACTGGCGGTTCAGAGAAGAATCTGTCTAAAGTCATGCAGCTAATGCGTGAGACAGTAGAGCCCCTGGCTCTGAAAATCCATGGGGATTGAAATGCCAAGCACACTGGTTCATCCAGACAATGGGATATTGTTCAGGATTGAAAGGTAATGAGCTAGAAAACTGTGAAAAGACATGAAGGAGCCTTAAATGCCTCTTACTGAATGAAAGAAGCCAATCTGAAGAGGTTCTATACTGTATGATTTTAACTCTGTGACGTTCTGGAAAAGGCAAAACTATGGAGACAGTAAAAGATCAGTGGTTGCCAGGGGCTGGGGGGAAGGAGGGATGAATAGGCGGACCACAGAGGATTTTTAGGGCAGTGACACTGTGTGTGATACTGCGGTGATTGATACATGTCATTATACATTTGTCTAAACCCAAGGAATGTACAGCACCAAGAGTGACCCCTGATGTAAAGTATGGACTTTGAGAGACAATAATGAGTCAGTGTTCATTCATCAGTCATAACAAATGTCCCCTCGGGTACAGGATGTTGATAGTGAGGGAGGCTGTGCATGTGTGGGGACAGGCAGGATATGGGAAATCGCTATCTTCTGCTCAATTTTGCTATAAACCTAAAACTGCTCTAAAAAATCTTATGTTTTAAAAGAGGGACAAAAGTTAAACAGGTTCACTATGCACTTGGTGCTTGAGCCACCACAACCCCAGCAGTGATGTGCAGTGGGGTGTAGCTCTGCCTGGTGTGGGGGCTTCCCTGGCTGGCTTAGCTGTGGGCTCATCTTTTCCAGGCCTGCTGTCAGGTGTAGTTTGAAATCCAGTTCAGGAGTGCACCCTGCATGGGGAGCTAGAGGGAGGCAATGGTTGCTGTTGGGTGACTAGCAGAGGCTGAGGGGATGGCAGGCATGCCAGGGCCCTGACAGGGTATAGACAGATCTTCCCCCCTGGGGAGGAGGAAGGAGGAGGTGAGGGGAGTGACAACTGCATTCTTTGGTCCCCATTCCCCAGGACAGTGTGTGCTCAGGGGAGGCTGGCCTCACCCCTGCCAGGGAATTGCAAAATTCAGCCTCAGTTGAATGAGTGTCCTTTGGAAAAGTACATTTTGCTCAGGAGCCAAGTAAAACTGAGGACTCTGCAGCCAGCACACTGAAGTCGCTGGCCATGACTCACACCGAGTGGGATGGGGAGGGCCGAGTTGGGAGGCAAGCCACTGCTCTCTGGTGGGTCCAGGCTCCCTCTGGCGCCAGACCCCTCGGCTGGGCTCACGTCCCTCAGCTGGGATATTTTGTGTGCCAGAGGCAGCAGCCTCAGATGGCTTTGTCAGGGTTCAGACTCGCCTTGCTGTTTAGAAAAGATGTTGCCTCTAAGAAGTCATGGAGAAAATGAATCACTGTAAAAATCAAATTTTCTTATCCACTTGCATTATTGGTTTAGAGATGGCTTCTCTCCAAGATTAATTTTTGGTAGACTGCAGATCAAAATATTTAGGGGCATCTGGGGGTGTCGTGAGAAGAGCCCCAGATGGGACACTCGTTCTTCCTTGTGACATTAGGCAATTTGGTACAGCTTTCTGGATCAGTTTTTGCCTTTAAGATGCATCTGGACTCATCAAACCCAGAAAGTATGGAGCAAATGTTCCTATTCCCATGTCCTTGGCAGACATTGCTAATCTATCTCCGGGCTCCAGCAGAGTCAGGTCTCAGCCTTAGTTAGCAGCCTGGCAACCACTAGACTTGATCCCTGAGATGAAACCTCTTGACCACACAGGAACTCCATGATCTCGAAGCTCCCTTCTGGCTCTATAACTTTTATGTTTCTCTCTCTTCTTGTTATATTTTTCATTCTACTGACTATTCTGACACAAAAATACTTCATGTTCAAGATTTAAGGCCAAGTTCACAAACTGATAATACTCAGGCCACGTCTGACCCACAGAAGTGTTTTCTTTGCTTTGCATATTATTTTATTTTTAAAATACTTGGCATCATTTTTTAATTGGTGATTTCACCTCATTCCCCAGATTTCTGGTTTCGCTTATCTGGCTGCCCTGGGACCCCTTGGTTCCAGCCATGTGCCAAGCTGGGAGGCTTTCTATGGACTCCACAGTTTGCCACAGGCCACACCCAGCCCACTTCTCTACCTTCCAGTTCCTGCCTATTCTCAGTAGACATTTTCCCACGTGAAGTATACTTCTGTCCCACGTGTAAGGCCTGGCCGTCTCTCATTTGCTGATGTGAGCTGCTGGGTTACCAGTGCTTGGGTCTGTTAATTGACTTGGGGATGCTGACGTTTCCTGGAATCTCTTTCAGAGGGAAAGGTGTTTCCTCTCTGTGAATGATAACTGCCTGATGAATTAGTTTTACATTTTTATTTTCTCATGTGGGCTTTCCTTAAAGCAGGGGCTCAGTTATGCCATGAACTGTTGAAGAAAGCACAGGTTGAGGCAGATGTGGGAAATTTAGCAGGGGGAGCGGGGAACAGAGCCCTTCCCTCCCTCTCGCGGCCGCTCCCTTCCTCCCCGCCTGCCTACCTGGATCTCCTCTGTGGAGCCTCGTTGCCGGTGGGTGGTGAGGAAACCAAGTGGCTCCCTGAGGGTACTCGCCTGCACAGCTCAGGTGAGCTCTTGGCTCAGGAAAGACCCACAGTCTTCCCTGGCTCAGTGGGCCTTTTGCTGCTTAAAGATGACGCTCCCCACTTAAGCTCACAGTGCCAGCCCCTGGGGAACCCCAAGACGTGTAAGACAACCTCCTGCCCTTGAGGAATTCACAGCTTTGAGGGGAAGACACCAATAGTATTAACGGGGCAGTGTGGGCTGTACTGTTCATTTGTGAATGCAGTCCACGCATGCTCAGTGACATCAATCACAGCATGTGCCCAGTAATAACAGGGAGACCTCAGGGGCTGCAGAGGGCCCCCTGGGGGCACTTCATCCGGCCTGAGGCTGATTGGAGATGGCTTCTCAGAGAAAGGGATGGTGAGCTGAGTTTTCAATTGCCTGAGGCCTCTGACCTCACTGGCCACTCCAGCCATATCCGCCTCCCTGCTGCTCCCTGCTGTTCCAGGAACCTGACGCTCCCTGCCTCAAGGCCTTTGCACTTGCTGTCCCTTCTGCCTGGAATGCTGTTCCCTGGCTATCCCTGTGGCTGTTGTCTCATTTAATTCTATCTCCATTTGCATGTTATGATCTCCTTGTCTGATGAGCCCCATCCGAAGGGCCCTGGCATTTCACTATTTCCTTAACCTGTTTTATTTTTCTTCATAACGCTTGTCAGCACTGACATATATGAGTTCCTTCACTGTTGGTCTCTCCCACTAGGAGATAATCTAGGTGAAGGCAGGGAGATTTGTGTCTGACCCCTGATGTGCTCCCAGCACCTAGATCAGTGCGTGGTCCACAGTAAGCACTCGGTGATGCAAAGTACTGTGAGCTGCTGGAGGAGAGGGGGTGATGCAGACAGATGGCACCGCGCTGGAACAGCAGTGGTCTTTGGGGAACAAAGAATGTTGGCAGGCAGTGGGGTGGGAAGAAGGGACAGATAGCAGCCAAAGACAGATCTGCTAAGACAGGCCCTGACTGTGTCTCTCTTTTTATTTATAACCTGCTTATTATAGAAAAACTGACAACACCGAGATACGCCCAAATGAAAGTGATCACCAACCAGCGTCTCAGCCAGGCCGACAAGGAGAACATGCTGACCCCTTTCCTAAGGCGCTTTTGCCTGGGACTGTGTGGAGAATCTCATCTTTTCATTTGTGAGCCAGATCTTGCTTTCTAAAGCGCACAGCTGCCTGCCCCTTCAGGTCTCTTCACTGTGCTCCCAGCTCAGTGCAGTAGCCTTGTGTTCAGATGGACGAGGACATGTACTCCTGCTTGGCCATGAGATATAGTAACCTTGGGCCTCAGGGGGCCATGAAGCTTTGCGGGAACTTCCGCCCTTTCTCCTCCAGCCTCGTCCCCATGTGTCTGCCTGTACTCAAGGCCTCAGTCTGAGTCACTGTCTCTACACAGTCTTTCCTGAACCTCAGTTTTCTTTTTCTGTAAAAATGGGGGTGAAGCCGGGGTTTGTACCTGAATGGTTTTGAGGATCAGATTTGAGGATCAGATGAGACAATATGAGTTACTACTTGGGTTCATGGGAGGTGCTCAGTAAATATCATTCTCCTTCCCCTCTTAAAATCTTAATCCTGCACTGTGCTTTTACCCCAGGCCTCCCCAGAACTCAGCCTTGACTTATTTCTCAAGGTCACTGAGAGTGTTGTCAAAAGGTGGTCTCAGGCCAGACTCGGTAGCTCACACCTCTAATCCCAGCACTTTGGGAGGCCGAGGCAGGTGAATCACTTGAGGCCAGGAGTTTGAGACCAGCCTGACCAACATGATGAAACCCTGCCTCTACTAAAAATTCAAAAATTAGCCGGGCGTGGTGGCACATGCCTGTAATCCCAGCTACTTGGGAGGCTGAAGCAAGAGAATCGCTTGAGCCTGGGAGGGGGAGGTTGCAGTGAGCCGTGATCGTGCCACTGCACTCCAGCCTTGGCAACAAGAGCAAAACTGTATCTCAGAAAAAAAAAAGAGAGAGAGAGAAAAACGGTGGTCTCATAGCACAAAGCAAAGCTGAATCAATTGGGCAGGTGGAGGCCAAGGGACACTTGGGTTTTCCCGAAAGGGGCACCTTTCACAGGTATCTTGGCATGGCTCCTTCCCCTAAATACTCCCCTCCTAAACTTAAAAACACTGACACCAACAGTTTATGCTTTTTAAATCTCTGTGAAAGGCCGTGCCTGGCGGGGAGCCACGGGCATGAGAATCCAGTCCCCGGAATAGCTCCTGCCGCTCAGCGTTTAAATGCCATCTGTATTTTTATCCGATGATGGGTCACTTTTGAAAAACCCGGCTCATGCTCTGCCCCTCTAAGAATACATTTCCATTTATAGCATCTGCACACAGGATGTTGTTGTATCCCGGTGTGGGGCCAGGAGGCCGTGTCCTATTTCCAGTGAGTTGGAAACACTTGGGGGGCTCTTGCTCCCCCCGGCCCAGCACTCCCTGTGGCCTTGACAAGCGGGAAGCCTGACTCCCGGCCAAGCCCTGGCTGCCTTTCCTCTTCCTGCGCAAGCCTGAGCTCATCTGTCTGTTGCAGGTGGGGGAGGTGAGTGGGGATGAGGGGCCCCTCTCCAGCCTTGCCCAACCAGGGCTTCCAGGTGACACAGCACCACATTTCCTCAACTCTGTGGACCCTGCATCCTTCCCTCACTCACCCAGTGCCACGGCCCGCTGTCAGCATGGGCCCTGTGTGGCACAGGAGGGCAGCGATGAGTACGGAGAGCCAAGGCTCCCAGGGCCCAGTGGGGAGCTTTTGGGAGGCCAGGGAGGATCCGTGTTCAGTCTCCAGGAGGAGGCTGGCCGGGGTTCCAGTCCTGACTCTGCTTCTTGCTAGCTGTGTGAGCTTAGGCAAGTGGCTTGGCCTCTCTGAGCCTCAGTTTCTGCATTTGTTGAAGGAACCTCAGGAGTAGTAGGGAAGATTCTGTGAATAGATTAGGCCAAGTGTCTAAGCAGTGCTTGGCCCATAGGGTAGGAGTCCAGGAAATGCCAGTCCCCTTTCCCGTCCCTCTGTTGACCTGTGGTAAGTCAGGTGGGTGCGGGCTGAAAGTCTTAGGAAATCTGCTTGAAGTTAGAAATAAACACATGCCTTACACCTTAGGAATTCCAGCTTGCATGGGCGTCTCCAGAACTGTGCTTTTCAGCAAAGCAGATTCCTGCCCTGCCTGCCTTACCCCATACCAGTTCAGTTCATTCTACAGTGGGGCCCTGGAATCTGCAATTTGTTTTCTTTTTTTTTTTTTTGAGATGGAGTCTCGCTCTGTCCCCCAGGCTGGAGTGCAGTGGCATGATATTGGCTCACTGCAACCACTGCCTCCTGGGTCCAAGCAATTCTCCTGCCTCAGCCTCCCAAGTAGCTGGAATTACAGGCACATGCCACCACACCTGGCACTTTTTTTGTATTTTTAGTGGAGATGGGGTTTCACCATGTTGGCCAGGCTGGTCTCAAATTCCTGATGTCAGGTGATCCGCCCGCCTCGGCCTCCCAAAGTGCTGGGATTACAGGTGTGAGCCACCTCGCCTGGCCGGAATCTGTAAATGTAACCAGCTTCCCACAGATTCTGAGGCAGTGGTCCTTGGACCACACTTTGAGAAATGTTGCCTTCTTCATCCATTGCACAAGTGTTTCTTTTGAACCTACTCTATGCCAGGCACTTTTCTAGGCCCTGGTGATGTAGACAGATGGGGTTCCAGCTGTCTGGTGACTTATATTCTGATGGAGTCAGGCAGTGAGCAGATACACATAACTCAATGTCAGGGAGTGATTTTAAGTGCTGTGAAGAAAGAAGAGGGCAGAGGCTTCGTGTGGTGGCTCACGCCTGTAATCCCAACATTGGGAGGCTGAGGCAGGCAGATTGTTTGAGCCCAGAAGCTTGAGACCAGCCAGGGCAACATGGCAAAACCCCGTCTCTACAAAAAATACAAAAATTAGCCAGGTGCAGTGGTGTGCGCTTGTCCTAGCTACTTGAAAGACCAAGGTGGGAGGATCACCTGAGCCCAGGGAGGTCGAGGCAGCAGTGAGCCTTGGTCGTGCCACTGCACTCCAGCCTGAGCAACAGAGTGAGACCCTGTCTCAAAAAATAAAAAAAAAAAATTTAAAAAAGCGGGCAGAGTAAGCACAGGCTCCCCCGAGGAGATGACATTTGAAAATAGACTTAAGTGAGGGAGCAAGCCGTACAGAGATGCAAGGGCAGAACCTTCCAGGTAGAACGGCAATTCATTCAAGTTCTCCAGCTGATGAATGGCGGAAAGTCAAGGCCTTTCCATACCTCCTGTGCTTTTTCTTTTACATGCTATCTGTAAGGAGTGCTTTTTTAGCTGAAGTAACAGAAAACTGGACTAGAAGAGGTTTAAATAAGAGTTTTTTTGTTTTCATTTTTTTTTTTTCTCATGTCACAAGAAGACTGGAGGTAGCTTGCTGCTGGTGTTGGCTCAGCATCTCAAGGATGCGGGAGTTTTTATCTCAGCTCTCCGCTGCACTTTTCCCTTATGGTCTCAGAGGAGCTCCCCCAGCTCCAGATGTTATGTCTGCACCCAAGACAGGAAGATGGGGTTGGGGTAGAAGTGTTAGTGCCAGTGATGTGTGACACTTTGATTGATAAAAGCAAATGCACTCTACCCCCAGCAGGCTTCTGCTTCTTATCATCAGTCAGAGCAATGTTATATGGCCACCCCAGGCCACAGAGGAGGCTGGGAAAGTGAAAGTCAGTGGTTAGGGTTAAAGGGAATCAGAATCCAACAAGGTCTACCTATTGCCTATGGATTTTATTGAGAGAGAATCTCATCCCGTTGCCCAGGCTGGAGTGCAGTGGTGCAATCATGGTTCACTAAAGTCTCAAACTCCTGTGCTCAAGTGACCCTCCCATCTCAGCCTCCTGAGTAACAGATTACAGTCATGAGCTACCACACCTGACTAATTTTTAAATATTTTGTGGAGATGGGATCTCGCTATGTTGCCCAGGGAACTCCTGAGCTCAAGCGATTCTCCTGTCTTGGGACAACAGGCATGAGCCACCATGCCTGGTCACATCCTTTATTTATTGAAGAAACTAGGTCATTTATTCTGTAGAATGCCCACATTATGGATTGGGCTTGTTGAATCATGTAACTTGTTGCTGGTATTTTTTGTAAATTGGTGGTTAGATCTGGAACCTTGATTAGACTCAGGGTCAGTTCCCTTGGCAAGAAGCATTCCTGGGTGCTGCTGTGTGCTTTGTATTATGTCACATTGAGAGGCACAGAACAACTGGCCTTCGTCTCTTGGAGATGCTCAGATGGATCACTGCGTTCAGGCAGGGGCAGCCTGGTCTATCTGGTAGGAAGTTTCCTGTCATTGCTGGTTATTGTCTAGATCCAGGACTTCATCAGGGGACGCACAAAGAGGATTTTTCTAATTCTCTTAGTCTTTCTGCATATATTCTTTGCAGTTATTGTATAAAACAGAACTTTGCCCTCATCAACTATTTGGCTATCTAGAAATACATTTTATACCAAGAAAAAAAGTCAGAGTAAGTGCGTTCTCTTTATTTACCGATTTTCAGAATAATGAGTTGGTGGTGTAGGATCTTCAAGGTGTCCAACAAAGCTCGTTACTTGTTTTTAGGAAGTATCCTTATGAACTCATGGATCACTTAATGTATGGGATGTATTTTAATTATGGCTGTTAAAATGTTTTATTCAGACAGCTTTATTGAGGTATAATTGACTTACAATAAATGTCACATCTGAAGTGTACAATGTGAAAAATATGACATATGTATACATCCGTGAAACCATTATCACAGCCAAGATAGTGGATGTCTACACCACACCCCAAAGCTTGCTCCTCCCTGTCCTTTCCGCTCTCCCTGGGCAGCTGATGATCTGCTGTCACTCTAGATTAGTTGGCATTTTCTAGCATTTTCTATAGACAGAACCATACCATATGTACCCTAGTTCGCCTGCCATTCAGCATCATTATTTTGAGAATCATCCATGTCGTTGCATGTATCAATGCTGCATTGCTTTTTGTTGCCGAGTAATATTCTATTTTATGAATATGCCACACCTTGTTCATCCATCTGTCTGTTGATGGACGTTTGGGTTGTTTCTATCTTGTGGCTATTATAAATTAAGCTTCCATGACTTTTCATATACAGTCTCTGTATGGGCACATGCTTTCATTTCTCTTGAGCAAACGCCTAGAGTGGAATGGCTTGATCATATGGTGAATGTATGTTTAAGTTTTAAGAAATTGCTAGGGCCGGGTGTGGTGGCTCACGCATGTAATCCCAGCACTTTGGGAGACTGAGGCGGGTGGATCACTAGGTCAGGAGTTCGAGACTAGCCTGGCCAACATGGCAAAACCCCATCTCTACTAAAAATATAAAATTAGCCGGGCATGGTGGCGCATACCTGTAATCCCAGATGCTTGGGAGGCTGAGGCAGGAGAATTGCTTGAACCCAGGAGGCAGAGGTTGCCATGAACCAAAATCACGCCACTGCACTCCAGCCTGGGAGACAAGAGTGAAACTCTGTCTCAAAAAAAAAAAAAAAAAAAAATTAAGCCTAATTTATCATTTTTCTTTTATTAATTGAGCTTTTTGGTATCTCATCTAAAAAAGAAAAATCTTTGCCTAACCTAAACTTACAAAGATTTTCCCTTATGATTTCCTCTAGAAGGTTTATAGTAAGTCTGACATCAGATCCAATTTTGTTCTTTTTCACAGTTGCTTTGGCTATTCTAAGTTCTTTGTATTTCCATATGAGTCTTAGAACCAGCTTGTCAATTTCTACAAAAATACCTGCTGGGATTTTGATTGGAATTGAGTTGATCTATGGATAAATTTGGGAAGAAATGCCATCTTTACAATGTTGAATCTTCTGACCCACTAATGTCTATATTTCCACATTGACTTTTGCTTTCATGTCTTTAATTTCCCTCAGCAGTATTTTCAGTATATGGGTCTTGTACTTTTTTCTCAAAGTTATTTTTATATATATATATATATATATTTTTTTTTTTTTTTTTTTTTTTTTTTTTTTTGAGACAGAGTTTTGCTCTTGTTGCCCAGGCTGGAGTACAATGGCATGATCTTGGCTCACTGCAACCTCCACCTCCTGGGTTCAAGCGATTCTCCTGCCTCAGCCTCCCGAGTAGCTGGGATTACAGACATGCGCCACAATGCCCAGCTAACTTTGTATTTTTAGTATAGACAGGGTTTCTCCATGTTGGTCAGGCTGGTCTCGAACTCCTGACCTCGTGATCCGCCCACCTGAGCCTCCCAAAGTGATGGGATTATAGGTGTGAGCCACCGCACCCAGCCATATTTAATATTTTTATACATCTCCTAAGAATAATAGAAGTAACCATTCATATAAACTTTTGGTTTCCCCTTCTTTTGCTTCCTTTTGAAGATATAAGCAAGACCGTACATTCATTTTTATCACTCCACCCCACCCCCCTGTCACAGGGACACACACATAAAATGTAACAGAATGCAGCATTCTGCCCTAGCCTTTTCCTCTTACTGTATCCTGGAGATTCCCCATGACAGTGTCATTGTCCCATACAGCTGTATCACCCTCTGCCTTATGGGTGATCTGTAGTGACCCCTTTGGCTGGATGTTTGGATGGTCTCCAGTCATTTGCTGTTACAGCTGGTGCTGTGGCGAATAGCCTTGTGCAGACGTCATTTTGTATTTTCACCTGGAGTTCACTGAGTGCTGTTAATGGGCCAGGCCCTGCATGACCCACAGGAGATTCAAGGACACATCTGACCCAGCCCAGCAAGGGTGGAAGATCCTGCAGCCACCCTGGGGCTGGGCCAGGTATAGTCCCCAGAGCCTGTGGAGATCGGGGAGCTGCCTTGGGATGGGGAGTGTGGTTGGTCTGGCTTTCTGGAAGCCAAGCTGTCAGATTTACTCCTCTTCCTCTTTGTCCAGACTTGGTCTTTGTGGGAAGGAGAGGAGGGGAAAGGCCAAGACTTTGTGGTCAGAGAGGGTTATCACAGATGGGAGAGGTCACATGTGGAGATGATTGGGGTAGAAGTGGAGGCTGCTGGGGCTGGGAGGCCATGCCGTGGGCACCAAGGTCTGGGGAGAGAGCTGCAGGGAGAAAACCTTATATGTGTTGGTGACATCAGCATATGTGCTCTGTATACCAGGAGTCGTCACCTAGATCTCTCATAAATCCAGGCCTTCGCTCCTTCACCTGCCAGCCTGTCTCCCTCTTCCAGGCAGGCATGTGGCCCAGGGGTGAGAAGCAGCGTTCTACTGCCAGACTGTGCCAGTTCAAGTCTTGGCCCTGCCTCTTGGGCAAGTAAAACAGAAAGAATGCTACTGTCTGCCACACAGGGTTATGACAGTGATCTGAGGTACTGAACGCAAAGTGTAAGCCCGAGGCCTTGTGCACAGTAAGCCCTCGCGATGGGGATAGCAGCAGTCATAGCTGTGATTGTGATTATTATTATTATTATTATTATTCCTCCCTCAAAGCTTCTCCATCTGGGCTAGAGACAGAGCTGGACCTTTTTTCCTTTGGACAGAGGGAGAAAGTGATATGAACTCATCTTAGTAGTATGAATGTCAAGGTCAGGATTTGAGGGGGGCGATGAGAATGATTCTAGGGCACCCTCCCGCCTGCCTCCACTTGGCTGTGGTGTGTTCATTTGCCTGCGTGCCCCCCAACACACATACATGCATGCACACACATCTGCAGGCACACACCTATACTAGTAGAGCCCCCGGCCAGGGGTTCTCAGTAAGGTGGAGGGAATGAGTAGGTGGCCAAACGAGTGAGTTTTTCGCCTCCCTGGCACTCGGCACCGAGGACTCCGACAGGCTGGTGTCCAGGGCTGACGAGCCAGAGTTTCAACTAAAAGCCTTGATGGCTATTTTTGGGACAAATGACCCACCACTTCCAATGACTTGCTCCTAAATGGCATCTAATTTCATTAAGCCTTGGAAACAGTGACATCACAAGTGCCTGCCTGTTAGCCGCCCACATATGGCGAACCACAGAGTGATCCGAGATTCGTCTGCAAGAACAGGGGAGAACTAAGGTCCCAAGCAGCAAAAGTTAAAATAGCAAAGCTGAGGCATTCTGCTATGAAAAGAAATTACAGATGAAATCCATTAGTCAGACATTTCCAGCGGCAGTTTCCTTGCTTGGGAGCAGGGGAAGACGTGTTTATTTGGGGTTGGGCTCCGCAGCCATTTCTCACTCTGTAGGCTAGATGTGGCCCGGAAAGTGGATTTCTGTTAAGGAAATCCTATGTTCTCGTTGACTTTTAGCACTGACCTTCCCATACATTCTCATGGAACTTGCTGTATCCTAAGGCGCAAGGAAGCTAGAGACATGGATTTGGCACCTTTTTGATTAACATAGTGACACTTGTACTTACCACCCCATTATAGTAAGTCACAAAGTAAATTCAGATGGACTTCATCTTTTCCTTGTGGGTTCTTTTGCGTTGTTTTTTTCCCAAGTGAGCGCTGCCTTCTCAGGCACAGAGCAAAAAGGGAGAGGGAAGCACTGCCTAACTCCAGATTGCTGGTCTCCATGGAAGCCATTAAGGCCATGGCCGTGACATCACCCATCGGGGGCAGGAGCAGCTGGAGGCCCCTCAGAGAGAGCATGGGATCAATGGGAAAATGCGTTTCCATATGGAAGGTTTTATTCCACACACAACAGAGCTTCCCAACCTCAACCCTATTGACACTTGGGGCTGGTCATTCTTTGTTGTGGGGGGACCTTCTTGTGTGCCACAGTGATCCACCCACTTCAGCCTCTCAGAGTGGGATGACGGTGTGAGAACCGCACCTGGCTTTGTTTTTGTTTTTGATACTCTGAGTTTAATTGTATGTTCAACTGAGCAAGGCACACCTCTTCTTGAGGCTTTGGTTTTCTCTTCTGTAAAGTGAACGGGTTGGACACAGTGATCTCAGAGTCCCTGCGAGAGCTGACCATGAGGAGCATTGAGGGCAGGGAGCCCTATGGGGTCTCTGGGTCCTGTCGCAGCACGGATAATCCACGTGCCCAGCTAACCCCAGTTCCCACTCCCATTCCCTTGACGCCTGGCATCCAGGTTAGTTTTTCTTTTTTTTTTTTTTTTGAGACGGAGTCTCGCTCTGTAGCCCAGGCTGGAGTGCAGTGGCCGGATCTCAGCTCACTGCAAGCTCCGCCTCCCGGGTTCACGCCATTCTCCGGCCTCAGCCTCCCGAGTAGCTGGGACTACAGGCTCTGCCACCTCGCCCGGCTATTTTTTGTATTTCTTAGTAGAGACGGGGTTTCACCGTGTTAGCCAGGATGGTCTCGATCTCCTGACCTCGTGATCCGCCCATCTCGGCCTCCCAAAGTGCTGGGATTACAGGCTTGAGCCACCGCGCCCGGCCCAGGTTAGTTTTTCTTAAGTCCAGTTGGTTCCTCCCTTGCTTTAATTTTGACCCATTTTCCTTTTTAAAAAGCAAAAATGTGGCTCGATGCGGTGACTCACACCTGTAATCCCAGCACTTTGGGAGGCCGAGACAGGCAGATCACCTGAGGTTGGGAGTTTGAGACCAGCCTGACCAACATGGAGAAACCTTCATCTCTACTAAAAATACAAAATTAGCCAGGCGTGGTGGCACGTGCCTGTAATCCCAGCTACTCGGGAGGCTGAGGCAGGAGAATCGCTTGAACCCGGGAGGCGGAAGTTGCCGTGAGCTAAGATCACGCCATTGCACTCCAGCCTGGGCAATAAGAGCGAAACTCCGTCTCAAAAAAAGAAAAAAAAAAAAAAGCAAAACTGCCTAAGTATCCACAAAAGTAGAGAAAACAGTACAGGGACCACTGTGTACTCATCGCCCAGCTTCACCACTGCCCATCTTATCTTAGTCTCATGTTTAAGGCCAACCAGTGGGCCTTATGCTTGTACAGATCCCTTCATGGACTCAGTTCCCCAAGGGCCTCGGCTGGGCAGAGAGGAGGGCAGGAGAGGAAAGATCCGGGACCTGCCCTTGAGAACTCATACTCCGGTGGCCAGGGAGGGCTGGGAGGGAGTGTTTCTTAAATAGTAAGTGTTTATTATCGTCCATCCTTTAGCTTTCTGTGCTTGAGGCTAAGCAGTCCAATTCTTTTTCTTCCAAATATTTTCCACCCAAAGGGGCCTGATTTGTCCCCACACTGACCAGGACCATAAAGTAGATCCAGATTCAGATCTCTGCCATGGCACTTCATAGGTGTGTGAGCCTAGCCAAGTCTCCAACCTCTCTGAGCCTCATCTGTAAAATGGAGCAATAATCCCTCATTTGCAAGTCAGTCAAGACAATTAGATGTGAACATGCTGGTCAAAGGCCTCTGTGACCCTAGGACATAGTAGGTTTGCTGTAAGCATCCCTCTCCCTCCTCCATTCTCTTCACCCTTTCCTCCACATTCTCTTGACGGAGAGCTGGCCACAACTGGTCACATCACCGCGGCGAGGGACTGACTAATGTCAGTCAGGGAGGACGGCTCACTTCCTGGTCTGTCACATGCCTGGGGCTCTCACCAGCCTCCTGATAACCCATTTTCTTAGTGACATTCATGCTGACTCACTTGGCTTGTGGTCAGTTCTGAAACCAGGCTCTTTTTGAGCTCTCCCTTTACCCCACCACTGCTGCTTAGCGTGGCTCTGTGGCGTGGGAATGGAGTCAGCATCACAGTACGTAGTGTTGAGGTGGCCAGTCCCAAGGAGCCAGGAGCTTTGCTAGATTGGCAGCTTCATGGGGTGGTGTCTGCCTTGATCACTTTCATTTCCCCACTCTCTGGAACACTGCCTGATATACTAGGTGCTTAGCACATGGCTGGTGAATGAATTAATGAATTTCGAACTGGTCCCTGTCTTCCAGTGACTCTCATCTGCTCTGGGGCAGCATCTTTGGAAAAGCAGATGAACAAAACCTTGAGACCTTCATCTAATTTACCAAAAAGTACGCTTTAAACTGGTGATTCCCAGAGTACAGGCAGTGGAAGGACCATGCCCTGTGTACTCAGACTTGGGTTTGAATCCTAGCTCTGTCACTCACTGGCTTGGTGACTGTGAGCTTCTGTTTTCTCCCTGGAAAAATGAGATATGAGTATTTTCCAGGGTTTTTTTTTTTTTGAGAAATAAATGCAAATATGTTTGTCAAAGTGCCCAGCATAGAATGGAGTGATTATGGTTAAGCATCATTTACTCTTTCCTTTGATTGCCTTCTGTAGTTTCGGTCCAAATCTCACCTCCCTCTTAGAGCTTCATCACCACCCAGCCTGCCTCCCTGCCCCTGTCCCCACGCCCAGCAGAGACTTACTCTGCCTGATACCTAGGAGTCAGCAATCATTTGTTAAACCAGCACCTCAAATTCAGATGCCTACAAGGACCACCCATGTGTGAAGACAACAGGCTAAGTGGGATGGTGGTGATGAGGATGATGATGGTTACTATTAGAGATGGTGGTCTCACTCTGTTGCTCAGGCTGGAGTACAGTGGAATGGTCATAGCTCACTGTAGCCTCAATCTCCTGGTCCCAAGTGATCCTCCCACCTCAGCCTCCCGAGTAACCGGGATTAAAGGCATGCTCTAAGTGTGAATAAGTGGCATCTCTGTCTTTGATGTTTTTCTAAATTTCCATTTGAAATACTTTTTTAGCTTTTTGTTCTGAAATAATTTCAGACTTTTCCCCCAAACTACAAAACTAGTACAGAGTTCCTGTATGCCCTTTACCCAAGCGTCCCCAAATGTTAACATCTTACATAATCATAATGCCATGATCAAGAGCAGGAAAATCCATTAGACAGTGCCACCGGCCAGTCTGCAGTTCGTACTCAACTTTCTTCAGGTGTCCCACTGATCGCCTTTTTCTGATCCAGGATCTCATCAGATTTAGTTGTCATGTCTCTTTAGTCTCCTTCCATCTGTGACAGTTCCCCCAGCTTTTCTGGTGCTTTCTGACCTGAATGCTCTTGACAAGTGCCAGCCAGTTTTTGTTTTGTTTTGTTTTGTTTTGTAGACTGCCCTTCACTTTGGATTTGTTTGATGTTTTCTCATTATTAGATTGAAGCAGTACCTTTTAGGCAGGATCCCCCCAGAAGTGGTGCTGTGCCCTCCTCAGTGTGGCATATCAGGAGGCACGGGGTGCTGATGTGTCTCCATGCTTCCGGTGTCCACTGTCTCCACCTGGTTAAGATGATGCCTGGGCCAGGCACAGTGGCTCATGCCTGTAATCCTAATACTTTGGGAGGCTGAGGCGGGCAGATCGCTTGGGCCCTGTAGTTGAAGACCAGCCTGGGCAACATTGCAAAACCGCATCTCTACAAAAAAATAAAAAAATTAGCCAGGCATTGTGGCGCGTCCCTGTAGTCCCAGCTACTTGGGAGGCTGAGGTGGGAGGATCGCCTGAGCCTTGGGAGATTGAAGCTGCAGTGTGTCATCATGTCACTGCACTCCAGCCCGGGCGACAGTGAGACTCTGTCCCTCCAGCCCCCACCAAAAAGATGATGTCTGCCGAGTTTCTCTACTGCACAGTCACTCTTTCCATTTTGTAATTAATAAGCATTTTCTGGGGAAGTGCTTTGAAGGTATGTCAATATCCTATTCTTTATCAAACTTTTGATTTGTTCATTTCTTTATTTCTATCTATGTAGATTCCTGCCTTTCTGTTTTATCCAATGGCTTATAATCTGTGATGATTGTTATTTATTTTGATGCTCACATTGTCTATTCTTTGGCCAGTGGGAACCCCCTCGAGCTTTTTTTTTTTTTTTTTTTTTAAAGACAGGGCCTCACCCTGTAGCCCAGGCTGGAGTGCAGTGCTCACCATAGCATTAAACTCCTAGATTCAAGTGGTCCTCCCACCTCAGCGTCTTGACAAGCTAGGACTAGAGGCGCCACCACCACGCCCAACTTTTGTTGTTGTTGTCTTTGTTGTTGTTGTTGTTGTTTGTAGAGATGAGGTCTTGTTATGTTGCCCAGGCTTTTCTTGAACTCCTGCCCTCAAGCGATCCCCCTGCCTGGGCCTCCCAAACTGCTGGAATTACAAGCATGAGCCATTGACTGTGTCTGGCCTCTTGTTGTCCTTTTGACATGTCCTTTTCATTCTTTGAACACTTTCTTGGTTTCTGACATAAGAAGGTGCTCCAGGCCCATCTTGTATTTTTCCTGCCCAGCCTAGAATCAGCCATTCCAAGGAGCTCTGACTCCTTTAAGTAGAGAATAGTGATTAGAAGCCAAGATTTGGGTGCTCGTTACACTCACTGCTATTGGGCTGTTGCTGTTGCTGGATCTTCTCTATGGAAAGAGCGAGGAAATGTATGTATATATGATATGTATATATGCATGTGCATATTTCAGTGTTTGGGTATATTGAAAATGATTAATTCATACTGATATTTCCATTACCACTCTAATACCATGTTTTCACCCCCCTTCCCTGACAGTGAGGCACCTGGCCCCACTATCCTTGTACACGTACATGTTTGACCAGCCTCTCTGTATGTAACAATCTCCTATCTCTTCCTCACCCTCACTGAGCTTAGACACCCTGCCCCGAGCCACCGCTGCCTCCTCACCCAGAGCAGCCTCTGACTTCCAGTTTTGAAACAATGGTTCTTATATTTTTTATTTTTTAATTTTTATTATTTTATGTTTTGAGATAGAGTCTCACTCTGTCACCCAGGCTGGAGTACAGTGGCACCATCTCAGCTCACTGCAGCCTCAACCTCCCAGGCTCAAGTGATCCTCCCACCTCAGCCTCCCGACTAGCTGGGACTACAGGCGCACACCAGCATGCCCAGCTAATTTTGTTCATTTTTTTGTGGAGATGGGGTCTCTCTATGCTGCCCAGGCTGGTCTCAAACTCTTATTCTCAAGCAGTCTTCCCACCTCAGCCTCCCAAAGTGCCGGGATCACAGGCGTGAGCCACTGTGCACAGCAGTTTCTGTAAATCGCGAGGCCCAGTTTCTGCTTGTCGGCCCCTGATGGTGACCTGGACAAAAGCTGGTTGTTAGCCGCTTGGGGTATCGAGCCCCAGGGCACTGCTGTCAATTCAGCTTTAATCTGTACGGGAACTTTTAGATCCCCTGTGTACCCCCTCATTTAATACTCAGAGAAGCTGAGGCCCAGCAAGGGCCAGGGATTTTCTGCAGGTCCAAGACCAAGTTGGGGTGGAGTGAGGACGAGAACCCTCCCACTGCAGCCCTTCCCCGCTGCCTGGCTACCTGCTACTCATTTCTCCAGTCTTCTTAGGAGAACCCACGTGCCCTCCCCACTGGCCCAGGCTGGCCTTCCTATGACACGAAGCGGACCACATCCTTCTCTAGCTCTGCGGGGCCTCTCTGCTCAAATGGTCACCGCCTAGGCCCCGGGCCTCATGTCATCTGCAGACACGTGTCATTTGTCCTATAGAATGTGGGCCCACCATTTGAGAATGGTGAACTTCCATGTCAAATTCCATTATTTTTGGCTTCTCTTGGAAAATCAGAAGATCTGTCCTCCTGAGTCTGCATGTCTGCCTGGCAGGCGTCAGCGGGGTCTCAGTGACGGCCACCCGCTGGTTTGTTTTCTCTCCATTCCCTCTCCCCACCCCCACCTCCCGAATTTGCTGACCTCTCATAGTCTCCCACAGTAGACCGCCCACCAGCTCCCATCGACACTTGGTGTGAGACTCCCCAGCCACGGCCTGGCCCTCAGGACCCTCTCCTCCAGCCCCGCCCCAGCTTTCCATCCTCCTCTCCCTCCACGCCAGGCCGTGCCCCATGCAGGAGAGAGGACGGTGCCCAGCTTCCTGGGTTCGGTCCTACTGTGTCTTGGCTTCTGCTCCTCTCCTTGCCTAGGCTGCTCTTTCCCTCCACCCACCTCCTCCTCCTGCTCTGTGCACACATCACCCCCTGTAGGAAGCTTCACCGAGGACCCCAGGCCAAGTCAGGTACCCCCTCCTGAGTTAATCCACCACCTCATGATGAGGATGCCACTACCTTCTCTTTCTGTTTCTTTGCCTCTACTGCTAAACTACAAACTCACTGGGCCAAGGGTTGATTTTTATCTCCTTGCGTGAGGGCCTAAAAGAGGGGGTGAGTAGTAGGCGCTGTGTAAATGTTAGTCAAACAAGCGTTAATAATAATAGTAACCACAAATATCCACATGGCATTTCTGGGTGCCAGGCTCCGCCTCAGTACTTTATATGTGCTCAGTCATTCGAGCCTCACCACCATGCTGTGAGATAGTTACTGTTGTTGCCCCCACTTTATAGACAAAGAAACTGAGGCACAGAGAGTTTGAGTGACGGACCCAGAGTGGCACAGTAGTGGTCATGGTTGAGCCCAGGCACCTGATTCCACAGCACGTACTCTTACCTCTCACACAACTCTCTGTGTTAAAGTGGCCCACACTTTCTGACTAAGGGATGTGAGTAAGTATGGACAGGTGAGTTGCAGAGACCCCCGACCTCCTGACCACACCCTAGCCCCAGCTTCTGGTACCCTCAGGGGCCCGAGCACAGGTGACTGGGAGCTAAGCAGGCAGCAGAGAAAGTGGTACCTTTTAACTTGGCAGCCCCAAGGAATTTTTCTCCCCTGAGGTCTTAGGAAACTGAGCTTGTTTCACGTGTAATTAGGGTGAGCACACTGATTCAAGCATCAGCCCTTACGCAAGGTTTCCAAGGCATTGCGTCGGGTTTAGCCAGGCACACTCTTGTTTCCTAATCACCAAAGAGGAACCACGCACCAGCCTGTCACCCGCGAGGGCTGGAGCCCCTGGCCTCTCCAGCAAGTCAAGTTCTGTCTGAGAGCTGAGAATGCCGTGTGGACTGAGGAGGGTTCTGTCGATCAAACTCTGCTGTGGGAGAACTGACTGCCGCACAGGTTCAAGTGAAGGAAAGGAAGCCAAGTGCGTGGGGAGCCTCCCCTGTGAGCTCTCTGCGTCACATCCTTTACAGACACTTCTTTCCCTCACCCTGTCCGTGGCCTTGCAGGGTCTAGTGGTAATGGTCCGATATTTACAAAGGCTCAGAGAGGTGAAGTCGTTCGCTGAAGGTCACACGGTGAACAAGAGGACCAGCCGAGATTTGAACCAGGGTAGTCTGAGTCCAGGGTCTTAACTCTTAAATAGCTGCTGTTAAAGCAGAGCAAGAATTAAACCCGTGTCTGTCTGATTCCAAAACCCTGAATTCTCCCACCACACCACACGATTTCCCTGAGCTCTGGTGGGATCCACAGGAAAGAAAGATATCTGTCTGCTTCTGGGAGGGACAGAAACCACACAAGACAGGAACCAGAGCCATCACGAGCTGATGCTGAGCCTGTGGGCTCCTGGCAAAACTTTCTGTTAACCTCATGCCTTAGCATTCTTAAGAAAAATCTCCATGAGGCAGACAGCAGGAGCTAGGGGGGCGCAGCAGGAGTGGAAACAGGAGGAGGCAGGAAAGGGAAGAGGGGGAGGAGAGGTGACGTGGAGCAAGAATGCAGCATCGTCACATAACTCGAGCAGGGCTGTGCGTTTCCCTGCTTCCTCTAGCGTCAGAGTCACCCCCGACTCAGGGGTTCCATTCACTCCTTAATTATCCAGTGCCTACTAGGCACCAGGCCCATGCTAGGGTTTGGGAACGTGGCAGGGGACAAAACCTAACGAGGCCCCTGCCCTTGCGGAAGTCACGCTCTGATGGAAGATCCACCGATGAGTGGGAGGGTCATCTGGTGGCTCACGCCTGTAATCCCAGCACTTTGGGAGGCCAAGGTGGGCAGATTGCTTGAGCTCAGGAGTTTGAGACCAGCCTGGGCAACATGGCAAAACCCCGTCTCTACCAAAAATACAAAAATTAGCCAGGCGTGGTGGCGCATGCCCGTAGTCCCAGCTACTCGGGAGGCTGAAACATGAGACTCACTTGAACCCGGGAGGCAGAGGTTGCAGTGAACCAAGATTGCACAACTGCATTCCATCCTCGGTGACAGAGCGAGACCCTGTTAAAAAAACAAAATGTTACGAAGTAGAGATGACAAGGGGACGTGATCTAAGGGTGTTGCAGGGAGCAGGGATTCCATCAGAGAGGCCTCCCACCAGGCATCTTGGAGAAAGTGTCCTGAAAGAGCAGAAAAACTGTGGGAAGAACCATGGTTTGCTGAACCATGTGGCACATGAGCCGGCACCACTGCCTGCTGCCTTGAGACCCACCCTTTGTGCCCACCTCACTCCTGTTCCATTTGCTCTCCGCAGGTTTGACATCTACAGGAAGGTGCCCAAGGACCTTACACAGCCAACGTACACCGGGGCCATTAGTGAGTAGCCATCCTCTGGCCATGCCCTCTGCCGCATCTCCACTGCCCATGCCTGCTCTCTCTGTGCAGACCGTCTGAGCCAGGGAGGAAAGAAGGAAAGACGGGAGGGAGGGAAGAAATGCTGAGTATCTTGCGGGAGCCCTTCAAACATTTCTTCACTTAATCTCTATCCTTACTGTAACCCTGCAAGGTATAGGCACCATCTGAAAGGACACAAAAGAAATTGTCAAGAGTAGGTGCCAGGCCGGGCGTGGTGGCTCACGCCTGTAATCCCAGCACTTTGGGAGGCCAAGGAAGGTGGATCAATTGAGATCAGGAGTTTGAGACCAGCCTGACCAACATGCTGAAACTCTGTCTCTACTAAAAATACAAAATTAGCCAGACTTGGTGGCACATGCCTGTAATCTCATCTACTCGGGAGGCTAAGGCAGGAGAATTGCTTGAACCAGGGAGGCGGAGGTTGCAGTGAACCAAGACCACGCCATTGCACTCCAGCCTGGGTGACAAGAGCGAGACTCCGTCTCAAAAAAAAAACAAAAACAAAAAAACCAATAGCTGCCCCTGGGAGAGGAATCGGGCCCAGGGATGGGAGAGATTTACTTTTCTCTTTATACCTCAGAAACGATTTGAGTTGTTCACCAAAGCATGTTTTTATCCATTAAAAAAAAAATCACAATCTCATCCAGATTTGGGGTTCTGAAGACCATTCTTCAATAAAAGGAACCACGGCTCCTTGGAGACGTGGCTGATTTCAGGGCTAGGCAGGGTAAGGAAAGAGGAGCCTGGAGCACCTGGTGTCAGCAGGACCTAGGAGCCAACTTGAAAGCCAGCCTGTGACAGTAATAAAATAAATAATGACATTATTGGCTTAGAAGCCAGAGAATGAAGAAGCAGTTCTGTGAGTCCTAATTAATATCAATAAATGGGGGAGAAGAGACAAATCCTTACAGAAGAATTCCAAAATATACAGGTTGAGTATCTCTTATCCAAAATGCTTAGGACAAGTGTCTCAGATTTTGGATTTCAGATTTTAGAATATTTGCATTTTACTTATCAGTTGAGCATCCTACATCCAAAAACCTGAAATCCAAAATGCTCCAGTGAGCATTTCCTGTGAGCATCACATTGGCACTGAAAATGTTTCAAATTTTGGAGCACTTAGAATTTCGGATTTTCAGATTTGGGATACTCAACGTGTGTGCAGCTTTTCTCCCAGCCAGGTGATAGAGTTTCATTCCCCTCTCCTCGCGTGTGGGCTTAGTAACTCTGTTTCAAAGAATAGAGAGTGGGAAGGAAAAATAAGGCCTTTACTGAGGACATGTGGCAAGTGCCAGTGAGGAGCCAGGTGAGGAAGGCTGGCATCACCAGTGATAAGCCACGTGCATATCGTGAGCCCCTGACAGGACGCATGGGGGCATCTTGCCTCCATGGGATCGTCCCCAAAAACCACAGTTCAGTCTAATCATGAGAAAACTTACAATCCCAGGTCAGGGGACATTCTATAGGATACTTGACCAGTACTCTTCCAAAGTGGCAAGGTCTTGAAAAACACAAAGACCGAGGAACTGTCACTGATGAGAGACTAAGGACCCAGGATGAAAATGCAAAGTGGACTCCCGGATCAGTTCCTGAAACAGAAATCAGGAGTTTGTGGGAAAACTAGTGAAGCCCAAATAAAGTCCGTAGCCGAGTTCATGGTACTGAACTAATGTTAATTTCTTCATTTTGACAAATGTAAGATGCTAACATAAGGGGAAGCCCAGTGAAGGGCATATGGGAACTGTCTGTACTACCTTTGCATCTATGATTATTCTACAGTAAAAAGTTTTAAAAACAAACCAAAGCCACCTTGAAAACAGGAGATGCTTTCGCCTCATTTTCCCAATGAGAAAATGAGCTGAGAGAGGTGAGGTGAAATTTCACAGCTCACAAAATATGGAGCCATGACTCATACTCAGGTGGGCCTCCTGGCACCCCACATGCCCCTCAGTGCCTGGTATGGGAGAGAGACCTGCCCCGCTGACGGTCCCAGCCCTGCTGCCTGAGCAGGGTCCTGGGCCGGGCAGTCGGTCATACTGGAGTCCATTTCTCCTGGTTCAGGCCGTTCTCAGTTGGGGGAGGACCTTGGGGATCCGCTGGGCCTGTTGAAGCTGCAAGATGCCTTAGAGAGCCCTGAGGAAGGGACAGCACAGCCGCATGGCGGGATGTATGTCACACAGGCTCTGTGTTCTGGCGGAGCAACATTCATCCTCCCATTTAGCAGCAGTATGACTGGGCAAGTCACTCCCCTCTGAGCCTCAGTTTCCTGATCTGGGGATTAAATGTGTCCCTGGACATGTCTTGTGCAGGGCACATGCTAACCCCTCAGTACACGGATAACTCTCCTTCTTATCACTGTCCTCCTGGAGCCTGCAACCCATGAGGGCCTCTGGCCTGAGACGCTGTGCAGCTCTGTGCCTCGATCCCCGAGGAAAGGATATGGAGGGGACCATGAGAGAAAAGAGACTTGGTAGTTTATGAACCTGATCCAAAAAAATCAAATGAGGTTTCCTGCCCCATTCCTACCGTCCACCAATGGCTCCATCTTCTTCCCTCTTCTCCATCTTGCAGTCTCTCCCTTGTCTGGTATGTTTAACAGTCAGGTGTGTATTTATTTTTCTAGAGTTTAAAAAAAAACATTTAGGCTTTTTTGTTTTGTTTTTTTTGAGATGGAGTCTCGCTCTGTCCCCCAGGCTGGAGTGCAGTGGCGCGATCTCGGTTCACTGCAACTTCTGCCTCCCGGGTTCAAGCAATTCTTGTGCCTCAGCCTCCCTGAGTAGCTGGGACTACAGACGCCTGCCACCATGCCAAGCTAATTTTTGTATTTTTAGTAGAGACGGGGTTTCACCATGTTGGCCAGGCTGGTCTCAAACTCCTGACCTCGAGTGATCCACCTGCTTTGGCCTCCCAAAGTGCTGGGAGTACAGGTGAGAGCCATTGCGCCTGGCCTGTTTAGGCTTTGATATACGTATATCACTGATTGAAACACAAAAAGGAGCATACTCTGCACACTGTTCTTCCCTTGCCTTTCTTCCGCTGAAACATCCTGGGCACCTTTCCTGCCAGCGGATAAATAGCCACCACATTCTTCTTTCCAGCTGTGTCACATTCTGTTATCTGGCTGACCTACGGGGCCTGTGGCCAGCCCCTGAGGGTGGACATTCCCCATTCTGGTTTGTTGGATATCCTTTTCCACATCTTTTTGTATCCTTGTACAGTTATTTCTGTAAGGCAACTTCCCTAGAAGAGGAATTACTGGGTTAAAGAGTATGAGTGTTTTGAAACTTACGAGGTCCTGCCAAAGGGCCCTCCAGGGACATGGTCTGATAGACAGTTTCAGCCACAGCACAGGAGACAGCAAATTTCCTTACACAAGAGGAAAGGCGTGAGGCATAGGAAACCAGCTCTTAGCTACCATTTAGTGCACAAATATTTATTAACCAGGTCCTTGGGCCAGGCGCCATGCCAAGCCCTGGGACTGTGCTGATGAACGGGCTTCCATCTTTGTCCTTGAGGAGCACACGGCCGGGCAGGGCAGGCCGACTCGGACACACACCATTTCATTACTTTGTGATAGGTGCTATTAATAACTGAAGGAAAGATCAGGGCGTTGGAGACTCACAGCTCAGGGTTTAAATTTTGTCTCCTCCACTTACGTGACTGTGTGACCTTGGACAAATTCCTTGGCCTCTCGAAGCCTTGGGTCTCAGGTCCAGTGCCCCCTTTGGCTGGCCGTACCAGGTTTCCTACCAGCAAGCCTTCTCCTGGGGTCACGTTCCTACTCTCCCAATGCCTGAGTCAGTTTCAGAAGAAGGCTGGAGTCGGAGAGCCATAGAGTCCTGCCCAAACATGGACTGAAAAACCTTCATCAAAAAAAGCCTTCAGTATCAGAAGGCCTTTCTGGTTGAAATAGTTCTTACCTTCTTACCTTCTGTCGTGTTTTTCATTCATTCATTCAACAAATATTTATTTTATACCTTATCTGAGCCAGGCACTGTGCTAGTCCCTGAGGCCACAGTGGCATTGAGATCTGGTCTCTGTCCTCCTCCTCTATCTGGGGTAAGGGTAACACACGCCATGAACGCATGTGATTGGGACCTTTGGACCACTTGAATCTCTGCCAAGCAGACTTGGCACTTACTGTGTCCACCTGCTGGGCTGACCAGGCTTCAGTCCGAGCCTTGAAAAAGCACACAGATCTCAAAAGGAGGCCTTTCCATCCACATCCCCCCGGCTCTGGTGTGGATGGAATTAGAACCCTGGGACACGTCTACAGGCATGGAGCACAGAAAGTAGCTAGGAGGCCTGGACCCAGCCAAGTCAGCACCAACTTTTGAACACTCCCTGTTTTGTTTTGTTTTGTTTTGTTTTGTTTTGTTTTGTTTTGTTGAGACAGAATTTTGCTCTCGTTGCCCAGCCTGAAGTGCAGTGGCTCACTGCAACCTCCGCCTCTCAGATTCAAGTGGTTCCCATGTCTCAGCCTCCCAAGTGGTTGGGATTACAGGCACCTGCCACCGCACCTGGCTAATTTTTGTATTTTTAGTAGAGATGGGTTTTCACCGTGTTGGCCAGGCTGATCTCAAACTCCTGACTTCAAGTTATCCACCCGCCTTGGCTTCCCAAAGTGCTGGGATTATAGGCGTGAGCCACCATGCCCAGCAACAGTCCCTATTTTGTGCCTGTTGATCATTACAGCATCCAATGAGTTGTCAGGGCTTGGGGGAGGAGGGTGCAAAAGATTCTGAAATACGGGTCCTATATGATCCCGGTCAGAAAGTTGCAAGCTTCCAAAGCAAGGATGTTTTGCCTGCTCAGTTTTCCAAGAGGTTTAATAGCCTCAGTTTGCAGATGAGGAAGGGAAGAACAGGAGCCAGGAAATTTGGATTGATAGCTGATCTCTTCCAGTGGATTTGTTCAGCAGCTGGAGAAGACAATCTGAAATTAATCCCTCTGCCATTCGAAAACGAAAGAAAACACAGCCACTCAGTAAACTGATGTAGAACCTGTATTGAAATAGATTGCTGAGTGAGCAAAGCATGGTGGAAAAGAGTGTGCCCATTACGCTGCTGTTCGCTTAGGGGGATGTATATATATGTTTCAATGTCCGTGGATGGCCACATGAAACTGTAACAGGGAATCGGGGGCTGCAGATCAGGAGAGACACTCACTTTTTTATACAGCTGGATTTTTTTTTTAATATATAATATGCATCGTTAACTTTTTTTATTTAAAAATTTTTGTTTGTTTCTCGCTCTGTCTTATGGTGCTGATGATAACTCCTTTTTTTTTTTTTTTTTTTTTTTTTTTTAAGTAAAACCTTTAAATGCTTCCCCAGTACAACTTTTTCAAAGTTTGGGAGAAACTGGGAGTAATTCTAGTATCCCCCATGTCTCAGGGTGGTTGGAGAGACTCAGTGAGCAGTCTGGGGACATCCTGCCCTTCACTTGGAGCCTAAGTTCTTGAGGTTCCTTTTCTCAGGGCGTTGGCTCTAAAACCACGTGGGTTCCAGTCCTGCCTCTCCTGCCCCCACACGGTGAAGCCTTGGGCCAGCCTCCTTGTCTCGCTGTGCCTCCACACCCTTAACATGGGCACCGCCCCCCTCAAGGTGGGTGGGAGTGTGAGGTGACAGGACATCTGTTAATGCACTCACGACAGGGCACATAGCAGGTACCCAGCGAACACTCTCTTCCCCTTTCCCTTGGAATGCATCTTTGGCTGTTTGTTTTGAAGACAGACAGAAAGATGGCTATTTGCTTTGAAGATAGATTGATCAGTCGATCAATGACTGTTTGTTTTAGATATAGGTAGATGGGCAGATAGATATACATAAATAGATATGGGCCAGGTGCGGTGGCTCACGCCTATAATCCCAGCACTTTGGGAGGCCGAGGTGGGCAGATCACAAGGTCAGGAGATCGAGACCATCCTGGCTAACACGGTGAAACCCCGTCTCTACTAAAAGTACAAAAATTAGCCGGGCGAGGTGGTGGGCGCCTGTAGTCCCAGCTACTCGAGAGGCTGAGGCAGAAGAATGGCATGAATCCAGGAGGTGGAGCTTGCAGTCAGCCAAGATTGCGCCACTGCACTCCAGCCTGGGCAACAGAGCAAGACTCCATCTCAAAAATAAATAAATAGATAAATAAATAAAAATAAATAGATATGGAGTAAGAAAAATAATAGAGATAACTGGCTGTCACATCCGTGATGCTGGCTCTGCCAGTCCAGGTGCAGGCTGCAGAGAATGCAGCAGAATTAGCAAGAGGTACTGGGAAGTCGTCTTTGCAGGAAACTGAGGGTCAACCAATGTGTCAAATCACTTTCCCCAGGTCACCAAACCGTTCCCACATCTCCCTCATGGAAGTCCTACTCATGAGCTGATGCTCAAGTAATTATTACCTGCCGGGCTCTGTTTCAAGCTCAATCCTTAGGTTACTGAGATCCTCAGAGCAGCCCTATAAGGCAGGCACTACCATTGCTGCCATTTACAGGCGAGGAAGTGGAGGCACAAAGAGGTTAAGTAGCTCACTTAGGGCCATGCAGCAGGTGAGCAGTGAGCGTGGTACTGGGATGTGAGCCCTTGCCCACTAAGCTCCTCTGGGATAAACTTAGGTGGGGCGTATTCAGCCCTCATTTTGTATCCTGGGAGCTGACTCTCTGCTGTACACAATACCTATTAGTGCCTCCCATGTCCCCAGCCCCAGGCCAGGCACTGGAACTCCAGAGTATTTGTCTTTCTGGATATGAATGTAGTGGGGGAAACAGCCACAGATAACCGATAAAATGTGGAACATGTTCAAGTAGAGGCTGGGAACACAGAGGAAAGAGTGACCAGCTCCACCTCTGGGAGTGGGGGAAGCTTCCCATCAAAAGGGACATTTGAGTCGGGCCTGGGAGGATGAGTAGGAGTTCACCAACCAGAGAGGATAACCATGGAGGAGGAGGGATGATGAGTCTAGCAAAGGAACAGAAATGAAAGGCATGTTTAGGGAATAGCATGCAGCTCGGTGTGGCTGGGTGGTTGGACATTGTGGGGAGTGTCAGGAGATGGGGCCGGTGAGTGGAGTTGAGGGCCGGACCCTGGGGCACTTGTTATGTCCTGCCTCAAGGAGTGACTCCAGGGTCCACCAGCCTCAGTGTCCTTAGGCAGATGAGAGAAAAACAGCTGACATGGCCAACTCCAGAATTCTGTTCTACACTCTCAGCATTTTAAACACATTGGACCGGCCGCGTGCGGTGGCTCATGCCTGTAATCTCAGCACTTTGGGAGGCTGAGGTGGGTGGTTCACTTGAGAACAGGAGTTCAAGACCAGCCTGGCCAACATGGTGAAACCCCATCTCTACTAAAAATAAATAAATTAGCTGGGTGTCGTGGCAGGCACCTGTAATCCCAGCTACTCGGGAGGCTGAGGCAGAAGAATCACTTAAACCCAGGAGGTGGAAGTTGCAGTGAGCCAAGATTGCGCCACTGCACTCCAGCCTGGGTGACAGAGCAAGACCCTGTCTCAAAAATAAAGAAATAATAAACCTATTGGGCCATTCTTCATTTCCATGAAGAATTATTTCTTCTCTGGAAGCACCGCTGTGTATAGCCTTGTTTTCCTCCTTCTAAGGACGGGGGCACAGTATGGATGGCACCACAGAGGGTGGTGATAAACAGCAATGGACTCTGCCTCAGCCTCAGAACCAGAAAGGCAGAAGGGAATGGTGGGGCCTGTGGCAAACTCGTGGGCTCAGACCCTCTGTGGGAACAAGGGTTAGATGTTCTTCTGGAGAAGGCGGAACGCTGGCCTTTTATGTGAACTATGCTGATTGTTCAAGGTGGACTCCAAATTGTGAAATATGTTATCACTCGAGCCGAACAGAACACATTTGTGGGCCACCGGTTTGCAGCCTCTACCTTTGGCTGGCCTCTGCACTAAAGAGCTCTCCTGGAACAAAGCGGGGCCAACCCCAGGAGGCTTGCTCATGTTGGCAGGTTGATCCACACCTGGAGGCCAGACCAGCACCCCGAAGGCAGGGGGTGGGGCTGCTTCATATTGAGGCTCGAGTCAGAAGGGGCTTTGGAAGGTCTGTGGGCAGGTCCCCACACCCTTGTCCTGGGGCCTCTTTCCTCTTTTCTCTAGGCTGGTCTTCCTTCATCAGTGCCCACCACCCTTAACAGTTTGCATTTCTGTTGTTTCTTCCAGTCTCCATCTGCTGCTGCCTGTTCATCCTCTTCCTCTTCCTCTCGGAGCTCACCGGATTTATAACGACAGAAGTGTAAGTCATACTTCCCCGATGGGGCATTCCAGGATGTTCTGGGACCCCAGACAAGAAGAGGGAGGGGTCTTTGGCCAGGTGGCTCACACCTGTAATCCCAGCACTTTGGGAGGCCGAGGCGGGCGGATCACCTGAGGTCAGGAGTTGGAGACCAGCCTGGCCAACATGGTGATACCCTGTCTCTACTAAAAATACAAAAATTAGCTGGGCGTGGTGGCACGTGCCTGTAATCCCAGCTACTGGGGAGGCTGAGGCAGGAGAATTGCTTGACCCTGGGAGGCAGAGGTTGCAGTGAGCCAAGATTGCACCACTGCAGTCCAGCCTGAGTGACAAAGCGAGACACTGTCTCAAAAAAAAAAAAAAAAAAGAGAGAGGGAGGGGTCTTAAAAAGGAGAGAAAGTTCCAAACCTTCCAACTTCTGTCTCCAAGTCTGTGGCATCGGTTGTGCTTCTGTTTCTTAAAAGGACTATAAAGTCAGAGCAAAAGTGAATATTGCCTTGTTAAAGCTGAAGAGAACATTTTGGTTCTGTTCCGTGGGGGTTCTCCTGGGTTCACAGAAGAACAGAAATAATTTGCTCATCTCTGCCATCCCTTTGTTTGGTCAGTGGGCTTTTTTCCCTCTGAATCATCACAGGGTCATTTGATGTGAGAGCTGAAGAGTCCAGAGAAACTAATGGATACAGCTTCCTACCCGAGGGGGCGAGGTTGCTGACATCAGCACCTGGCCCCCTGGACTAACCCCCTTCCCATTTCTCAGGCCCACACTTGGTGAGGAATCGGTGCAGGTTTCCTGGCAGTGGGTGACGCAGTTAATCCATCCCTGATTCCTAGAATTATCTGTTGTCTGGATAACCCAGTAAACGCTCTGGGGTGTGTGTAACAGAATGCCATTGGAATTATGCAGTCACGACCTCATCGGACGCCCCTCTGAGATGGAATTAGACCCAGGAGCTTCCTGCCTTTGGCACTGGCTTGAGGCTTCAAAGCCTCTTCGCTTCTGTGTTTACAGCCCGGAAAGTCATCACAGAGCTGGGCCCTGACCACCCACTCTCCTGCTCAGCACTGGAATGTTCTTTTTCACTAATGGGATTTCTTGGTTTCCTTTGCCTCCACTCAGCCACAAGACAATAGGAAACTAAATACATAGCTGCTTAGCCCAAGACAACTCTCATTATACAAGCATTGCCACCTTTAGTTCTCAAACAGCCCCAGGAGGGAGCTGCCCCCTCTTTACAAAGAGGAAATTGAGGCCCAGAGAGGTGGAAGGACCTGCCCACAGCCATATAGTTAGGAGGTGGCTCCCAGCCTTCCCTGTCTCCTGAGCCCACGTGTGTTTGACCAGCACACTGAGAGGCCTATGAGATGGGAGGGCTGGTCTCGCCTTGTTTCTGGGTATACCTTTCAGCCCTCCCCTGGTATGGGAGAGTTTGCCTTTCCTGGTCACTCTGATCCTGTTTTAACCCTGATGGCACCAAAGCCCAGGGGACCTTTTACAATGGTGGGAAGAGTACTGGTTAAGGCATTGGGAGACCCAGGGCCAGGTCTCTGCTTAATTACTACTTTGCTGTGTGACCCTAGGCAAGCTGCCAAACCCCTCTGGGTCTCAGTATTGGTAGCCAAATGAAGGAGAGTAGACCAGAGTCTGAGCTCCCTTCCAGCTCTGGGAGAGGTTGGTCTGCTTCCCAAGACATGACTGTGTGGCCATGCAGCATTCGAAGAAGGGGTCTTATTCGCCCCAGGCCTCCAATGGGAGATGACCACATCCAAGTCAAGCATCTTCCCCTCTGTACAGCTTGGTCACTGGACATCTCACGATCACCCTATCACGAATCAGAGGTCGAAGCAGGGAGAGCAGCAAGGGGTTGAGACTTGCTGATGTTATGAGGTACCTGTTGTATGCCAGGCACCCAGTGGCCTCTGCAGGCTGTACCCCACTCTCTAGGAGGGGACCTGCTTGGCTTGGCAGGCCTGTCATGTTCTGAGCAAGGTGACAGAGGCACACATGTGTCATCTGCTGAGACCAGGCACCGGCAGGTGGCTTTATGTGTTTTGGGTAGGAGCACCAGCAGGTGCAAAGGGCCTGAGGCAGGGATTACCTGGTGCATGTAAAAGGCAGGAAGAAGGCCAATCAGCCAGGACAAAGCGAGCAAGCAGACAGGGTAGGAGATGGAGCAGGTAGGACGCAGACGGGCCAGGTAGAATTGGGACTCACTTCTTTTTTTTCTTTTTTTTTTTTTTTGGAGACAGAGTCTCGCTCTGTCGCCCAGGCTGTAGTGCAGTGGCATGATCTCAGCTCACTGCAACCTCTGCCTCCCGGGTTCAAGAGATTCTCATACTTCAGCCTCCTGAGTAGCTGGAATTACAGGTGAGTGCCACCATGTCCAGCTAATTTTTGTATTTTTAGTAGCGACAGGGTTTCACCATGTTGGTCAGACTGGTCTTGAACTCCTGACCTCAGATGATCCACCTGCCTCAGCCTCCCAACGTGCTGGGATTACAGGCGTGAGCCGCTGCGCCTGGCCTGGGACTCACTTCTTGATGATGAGCTCGCGGAGCCCAGGGCTGGATCTGCTCACTCACTGCTTTGTGGCTCCACACGTGGAGGAGCTGAAAATGCCAGTGGAGGCCACAGTCAGCAAGCAAACAAGACTAGACTGTATCAATCAGGGGCAAGTGCTCCAAAGACAAGGACTAAAGCAGGGCAGCGGGTAGAAAATGAGACAGCTGCAGGCACAGGATATTTTATGAGGCTCAAACAAGATTATTTAGCTGAAAGCTACTTAATATAGTGCCGGATATACTTTAATATCACAAGGTCTGTAGCTCTTTGTGCATTTATTCATTTCCTACATAGTTCCTGTCTAACTTTAAAGAGGTTTTAAGGCCGCTCCGCACTAGGCATGTAAGTGCTCAGTGAATGTGAACTCCTCGTCCCCTCTTCCGCTTTGAGTTAAGAAGATGGCTGTCTTGCCTGCTGGTGACAGCGTGTGGGGCGGCATTCCCAGCTCATCCCACATGAGGTGGGGCACTGAGGCAATGGGCCGCCTTCAAGTGAGTTTTGACGTCACAGCTTGAGGCTCGAGCAGGTGTGGCCCCACCCGCACAATGCCTGGGAGCACTGGGGAAGGGCCCTTCCAGCAAGCCCAGACAACTCTTGCAGTCTCCCCAGGGCAGGGCTGCTGCTTTCTGACGAGCACTGTGTGTTCCCGCTGCTCCCCATTCCCCTGCGCCAGGACTTCCTCTCCCTGTCTCCCGGGGGCAGGCTGGACGCTCTGACCCCACCGAGTTCCTGGAGAGGTACAAAGCTTAGATGATGAGGGGAGGAAGGGGGCCAGGTGCAGTGACTCACACCTGTAATCCCAGCACTTTGAAAAGCCAAAGCCAGAGGATCACTTGAGCCCAGGAGTTCAAGACCAGCCTGGACAACACAGTGAGATCCTGTCTCTGCAGAAAAATTTTAAAAACATTAGCTGGCCATGGATGCACACACCTGTAGGCTCAGCTACTTGGGAGGCTGAGGTGGGAGGATCACTTGAGCTCAGGAGATCCAGGCTGCAGTGAGCCATGATGGCGCCATGGCATTCCAGCCTGGGAGACAGAGTGAGACCATGTCTCAAACAAAAACAAAGCAAAACAAAACAAAAACATGAGGGGACATTTTTTGAGCATTTGCCTGAAGTCTAACCCTGTGCTAAGTCAGCGGCTGGAGAGAGGGAGGGAGGCAGGGGTGAACAGAGAGGTCTGTCCGGAGCTGAGGCCAGAGGCTTCAGCTATGAAGGTACAGTGACCCCAATGCCCCCTTCCCTCCCTGCTGCCTCCTTACCAAGGTGCAGGAATTGCCCGAAGGGCCTCCGCAGGGTGAGCCCTAGGACTTACTAAGCAATCGAGAGGAGAAAGCATCGCATCTTTGGGGTCTTCCAGTTGTCAGAAGCTTGTGACCCCAGGAAGCCCTGCAGGTTTGGGAAGAACCGAAGGCCACAGTTCTCTTTTTCTGAGTGGCTGGCCCTCTGTGGCAGGTTTGTGGCTACAGTGGGGTCAGTGCCCCCTCCTGTCACTGTGAGATTGTAACTTAAGGAAATGAGGTCATCGTTGGTTGGATCAACATGGCTCCAGCCCCAGCCTGTGGTTATCAGTGACATAAGACGCTTATTCTGGCCTGGGCCTGGTTGCGGGGGAGCGGGAGGCACATTTGTTTGGGTGGTTGGGCTCCAACCTGGCTTTGGACAGGCCAGTAATTATCCCTGGGAAAGAGGCTCCACAGAGTGTTCTGAAACTCTGTGTTTCCAGGGAGCAGGCCCCTCCTCAGGCAACCTGGCCACAGAATGTTCCAGCCTCTGACTGCCCAGTCTCTGACTGCTCTTAATAATTGTTAACCTCATGAGGTGCTGGGATTATAGGCGTGCATACTGTGCCCAGCAGGTCAGCACTTCATGATGGTCATCTCCTTGATCATCGCAGGACCCCTCAAGGTAACTACTACTGTTCAATCCATGTTACACCTGGGGAAACTGAGGCACCAGGCGGCCAAAACCACATGAAGCAGTAAGTGGTGAAACTGTAGTCAAACCCAGGTCTGTGCTGCTAAAGCCCAGACTCAGCACCTCTCCTCTGTTTTACCCCACTTCCCTGCCCCGAGCATTTCAGGGCCCCAGGCTCATGGGAGCCACTGCTTTTTGGTTAGAATAGTTGACTGGAGGACTTGGATGCACGCTTCTAGGGTGAGGTGGCCAAACAGGCAGATGGAAGCCTGGGAGGTGGGAACTTGGAGGTCACCTGGAATCATGTTCTCACAGGCTCCCCATAGGAGGCTGGGAGTGGGGAGCAGCAGCTTAACCAGGAGGAGGAGCTGGAAGTCTTCAGGTTGCCTGCCTTGAGCCTGGGTTGTGAGCCAGGCTGGGTAGAGGGCCCCAGGCGTCCCATTAAGGAGCATGAAGGACATAGCTCTTAGCAGTAGGAGGCCTGAGGGCGTCTGAGTGTGGAGTGACGGGTTTACGTCTCGGGCAGCTCACCTCTTGTGAAGATGGGTTTGGTGTGGGGCCACCCAGAGGCCAAAGCCCTGCTGGGAGCTGGGGGATGACCCAAGTCAGAGGGGCTGAGGGTGCTGGGACTTTGGCTTTGGAGCAAGGGTGGGCAGAACCCGGTGGTTGGCTGCCAAGGGATGTATTTTAGACGTCCGCGTGGTGGGTGCTAGATGCACATACTTCCACCTGGACGAGTCAGGATTTGAAACTCAAGGTTCCGGAGCGCGTGCTTGCAGAATCTCCGTCCCTCCCTCCACCCCACCCCAAGCCCTTGCGGCGGGCCTCACTGCCGCCTAAGTTTCCATTTGATCAAATTTTGAAGCATGGAGGTCAGATACTTCTGGCAGGAATCTGAACTATTTAAGGGCTCTTCTAAAAGCAAATAAAATTGTTTTGTATAGATGTCATCGAACTCATGCCTCAGACTAGAATTTCAAGGCCCTCCACCACATTCCATTTACACTCCCCCCACCCACACCTCCCCGGGCCCTTGCGTACCTCTCCCTACAAGGCCACTGCCCACCCGCACCCCACCCTCCCACACACTCGCCACGCTGGGCCTGACTCCCTGATGCCATCTGGCGTCCCCCACCTGGAATGTGCTCCTGACGGCTCCACCAGCGCGCGCCTTGCCTGCGTCCTGCGAGTTCTGCTGAGGACTTCCTCCTCCACTCAGGCTCATTCCACCGAAGTTTGTGAGCACAAACTCTGTGCTGAGGCTCGTGGAGCCCCCGTCCTGGGGGTGTTGATGGGGGTGGGGGAGGCTTGTGGGACAGACGCAACTGGACCCCTAAGCACTCCTGTACCCTGGGCCACGGTGGGGAGGGGGGGCACACCTGAAGATTATGAAAAAGGACTAGGATGCCTGTATCACAAGTCCACTTGAGGGCCACCGGCCCCTCAGTTTTTCACCGATTCCCATCCCATCCAGGCAGTGCAATGCCTTGGAAAGAGCATGGGCTCTGGGCCCCCTGTCCTTGGGCTGGGATCCTGCCTCTGCCTCCTCCTGGTCCTGTGATTTTGGCCAGCCATCTGTGCTCCTCTGAGCCTGGTTTTGTCGATGTGAAGGGAGAACAGTACCCTTATTAAACACTAGATCAACTCATTGAGCATCAATATTAATAATAATGATAAAACAGTAGACATTTATTGAGCACTTACTGTTTACTAAGACCACACTTAGCATTGCACTTGTTCTCATTTGATCTTCTCAGCAACCCCATGGCATAGATACTATGATTGTCCCCATTTTACATCTGGGGAAACTGATGGACGGGAAGCCCCTTGCCCAAGTCAATCAGCCAAGAGGTGGCAGAGCCAGGATTTGAACCCTGGTAGCCTGGGCTTCCCTCGCGATGCTGTATTTTCTTTACCAAGAAGGGTCTGGAATCAGCCCTCGAGAGAGAGCTGAGTCTCACACATGCACACTCACTGACTCACACTAAGACACACTCATTCACTCACTCATTCTCCTGCCCTGGGGCAGCCAACAGCTTGACCTGGCAGTTCTCCAGCAGCCTGTGAAGTAGATGGAATCTTTATCCTTATTTTCCTCTTTCTCTCTCCTTACCTCTCTCCCTCCTTCCTTTCCTTTCTTATTTTCTTATTTTAGTGAGGTGTTTGTAACTTACATACAACAAAGTGCACAAATCTTAAGGTAGAGGCCTAATGAATTTTCACCTGTGTTTACACGTGTAACCATCACTCAGATGAAGACATAATACATTCTATCACCAAAGAAGGGTCCCTTGAGCCCCTCCCAGTCAGAGCCCCCACCACTATTATTCTGACTTCCGTTGCCATAGATTAATTTTGCCTATTTTCAAACTGATTGAAAGCTTTTCCAGTTTTACAGATGAGGAAACTGAGGCTGGGAGAGGTGAAGCAGTGTGTCCTGGGTCTCCCAGCTTCTAAGTGGCAGAGCCAGGAGGTGAGCCCACACCTGTCTGCCACTGCCTCCATTGGCCTTCCCACTGCCCACACTGGTGACGGGAGTCAGGCCCATGGAAGTCCTCAAACCACAATGAATCCACAAAAAACATTTCCTTTTCTTCCAGGTGGGTTGATTTCTGGCAGCCCGTTGGCCTTTTAAAATCAGTTCAGCCCTAGCCAATGAAGTTAGTTAGCCTTGGCAGGCCCTTGCCATGGGGTGGCTGTGGGCGAGCTTGTGGCGCTGGCTGGGGTGGCAGGAAGCCAGCAGCCTGGGAACATTTGCCTTGGACACGAAGGCGGCTTTATTGACCTCATCAGGCAGCCCAGGTGATTGAACTGTGTTTATCCCACAGCCTGGGGGCCCTCCAGGAAGGAGCCTGGGAGCAGCCAGTTCTAGCCTTACATAACCAGCCTGGCCAGAGCGCCGCAGGCCGTCCCTGCCCAGCACCGCTGCCCCCTTGTTCTGGGTGGCCCTCTAGTCCTGCGGAGCCTGTTCTGTGCTTATTCTGGTTAGGAAGACAGGGACCCACGCCTGGGAGAGGCTTCCTGGGGCCTTGTGGGTGAGCTCACCTTGGCACCACACCTGGGATTCACTTTGCTCTTGGCTGAGGTCACCTCCAGAGGGTTGCCAGTGGATGACATCATCCCACAATCCCTCAGTGCTGTGTGGAGGCCCAGCCTCACCAGGTGGGAAAGGTGAGTTGCTTCAAGGAAGAGTCCCAGGCGGCTTCCTGGCTGGGAAGGGAAGCTGAGGCTCTCTTTAGTTGACTGTGTGTTAATCACCCAGCAATTTCATTACTCAGCAGCTCTCCAGAGTTGCAAATTACAGCTGGGGTAGAAATTGGGTGCTGAAGGCCAGGGCAGAGCATTTGGCTGTAGGGAGGCGGATCCTCCTCGGGCCTGTTACCGGCGGGTCTTTGTTCTTAGATCTGGGGTTCTTGGCCTCACGGATTCCAAGGAATGGAACCTTGGGCCATGTGGTGAGTGTTATAGCTCTATTGGAAGCCGTGGATCATGAAAGACAACTGTAGAACCCAGCGACCAGTGTTCAGCTCAGTTAGGATGAACCCGGGCACTTAGCCATGCAGGAACAACGGCAAGCCTCTAGCCCGGTCGGGAGCGGCAATGGGCGCCTGGCTGGATTAGAAGCGCAGCAGACACCCTGCTGGATCCAGAGGGGGAGAAGTCAGCGGCGGGTCTGTGACGGCTGCGATCAGCAGTGGTGGACTGCGAGCTAAAGCTCAGCTCGGGCTGGAACAAACATGGACCAGAAGAGTGTGCAGTTGCAGGATTTAATAGAGTGAAAACAGGGCTCCCGTACAAAGGAAGGGGACTCAAAGGGGGTTGCCCGATTCGGCTCGAATGCCTGGGTTTATATCCCGGTCATTGTCCCTCCCCCTGTGTTCTCAGGCGATAGATGATTTGGCTGTTTCTTTACCTCTTGCTTTTAGCCTAATTGGTATTTTAGTGAGCTCCCTTTACTACCTGATTGGTCAGCTGTGAGCTGAGTTACAAGCCCCGTGTTTAAAGGTGGGTGCAACCACCTTCCCCAGCTAGGCTTAGGAATTCTTAGTTGGCCTAGGAAATCCAGCTAGTCGGGTCTCTTATAGCCTCCTGGGCTCCTGTTTGCCCCTCTCCCTCCAGCTTCTTCGTTCTTGGTGGCCTCTGATTGGAGCCAACAGTACAAGCAAGGTCAAGCGCAGGCCCGTGTCTCCCCTCTCCCATCCTAAGGCTTCCCAGGACCAGGGCCCTCCTTCATTTTCTTCCTTGACCCTGATGCTGAGGAGAGGGCTGGGAGGCAGCCTGAGCTGTGGAAAGCCCGGGTTGAGATTCTAGCTCAGCTACTTGCTAGCATGTGACCCTGGGGATGGGACACACCCTCTCCGAGCCTGTTTCCTGGTTTTAAGATGGGGCTCAGGGCATTTCACAGGTGCACACGGGACGGCGTGAATGCGTGTAGTCAGCCTCCTAACTTAACGAGTGGGGGCCCATCTGTTGCACACTTGTCTCTGGGAATATCCTTGTGGGCCCCACAGAGAAACAGGTCCTAGGCGTCTTTCAGAGCCCACCGTTCCTTGTGAACAGCATCACACCAGGTGCTAGGGGTGCAAAGATGTGGTCTTAGTAAAAACGAAATTCCTTTGCTTTGGTCCTACTCATTCTTTCCCTAAGATGTGGCCATTTACAAAGCTCTCTTGGAGTCTTCATTGCTTAGATAGAGCAGTTCTCTTTTATTTTACAGCCGAGGGACGGGACCCAAGGGGCCTAATAAATGTTTAACCACAGCCCAGCCACCTGAAGCACTGCCCCCTTCAGCTGCCCCCTCCCCCCGGCCAGGCCTTTAGATTTGGTTCCCTCTGGGTGGGGGGCGTTATTGGGAATCAGATGCGGCCATCAGACATCCCAGCAGCTACTCCGGGATGCCTCCAAGACACCTGGGCTCGGCACAGCCTCTATCTCTCAGTCCCTCTCCCTCCTGCTTGTCCTGCTCCTCTTCTAGAGGCTCTCAGCCCAAAGAATGGGTCCAGGAAGAAACGCAGCAGTGTGTCTGCATTCCCCGCTCACCTCACCTCCCTCTGCCCCAGTCCCATCCATCAGCAAGTCCCGCCTGCTCTAGGTGGGTTCCTGCAGCCCTCCTCCTCTCCATTCCCATCCCACCCCGTCCAAGGCGCCGCCATCCCCTGCCTGGTCTCCCTCCTGCACAGCAGCCCCTCCAGTGGGTCTTGCTCGCAGCAGCCAGAGGGAGCCCAGGAGAGTGCAAGCCTGACTCCGTGGCTGTGCTCCTATCAAGTCTAAAGGCCTCGGCCGGGCATGGTGCCTCATGCCTGTAATCCCAGCACTTTGGGAGGTCGAGGCAGGTAGATCATCTGAGGTCAGGAGTTCAAGACCAGCCTGGCCAACCTGGTGAAACCCCACCTCTACTAAAAATACAAAAATTAGCCAGGCGTGGTGGCGCGAGCCAGTAGTCCCAGCTACTTGGGAGGCTGAGGGAGGAGAATCGCTTGAACCCGGAAGGCGGAGGTTGCAGTGAGCCGAGATCATGCCACTGTACTCCAGCCTGAGAGAGAGAGCGAGACTCTGTCAAAAAAAAAAAAAAAAGTCTAAAGGCCTCATGCAGCCTCCTTACACTACAACCATGGTGACCTTCATTCAGTTCCCCAAACCCACTGTGCCCTCCCCAACCTCCAGGCCTTTGCACATGCTGCCAGGATGATGCCTACGCATCCCCCAGACCTCAGTCACACCTCAGAGAAGTCTTCCCAGCCCCTTCTCCCCAAAGGTCAGTGGCCCTGTAGTCCCTCTTACAGCCCCCTGCAGCTTTCTGTCAAAGCAGTAATCAGCGCTGGGAGTGGCAGCATATTTATTTAGGAGCTGAGTGATGTCTGGTTCTTGTGTCTATAAGCTTGATAAGGGCAGAGACAGCGTCTGTCTGATTCATTGCTGTTTCTGGTTCCTGACAGGTAGTAGGTACTCAAAAAGTATTTGTTGAGCAAATTTGGATTGCTAACAGATGCCAACACTGTGCTGCTGACAGCAAGGTGACATGGCTGTCTGTGGAGCCACCTGCCCCTAACTTTGGCCCATGCGGTCAACAGAATAATGACTCCCTGCCCCCAGTGATGTCTAGGTCCCTGATCCTGATGCATGTGGCCGTGTTACCTTGTATTCAAAAGAAACTTTGCAAATGTGATTACATTAAGGATCTCGAGATGGGGAGAGGATCCTGGGTTAGCCAGGTGGGCCAGATGAAGCACTTTGGGAGGGTTGTGGGGTGGGGAAGTGCGGAGCAGTGGATCACGAGGTCAGGAGTTCGAGACTAGCCCGGCCAATATGGTGAAACCCCGTCTCTACTAAAAATACAAAAATTAGCTGGAGTGGTGGCGCGCGCCTATAGTCACAGCTACTCGGGAGGCTGAGGCAGAAGAATCGCTTGAACCTGGGAGGTGGAGGTTGCAGTGAGCCGAGATCGTGCCACTGCACTGCAGCCTGGGTAACAGAGTGAGACTCTGTCTCAGAAAAAGGAAAAAAAAAAAAAAAGGTAGAGGTCAGAGAGGGGGGAAGCTGCTGGCTTTGGAATTGGGAGGAGGGGCCACAAGCCTAAGCAGCACCTAGAAGCTGAAAAAGGCGAGAAAACGCATTCTCCCAGGAACACAGCCCGTCTTAGACTTCTGACCTCCGAAAGCGTAAGACAATGAATGCCTGTTGGTTTAGGCCGTTCACGTTGTGATAATTTGTTACAGCAGCCACAGGAAATTAATACAGCCATCCAGTTGCTTCTCAGAACCGGTTCTGCCCCTAGGGATGAGCATCAGGGAATTCCTGGCTTCCCAGCTGGGGGGAGGGGACCTCAAGAGAGGAGGCGGTAAGGTCCTCTGTGCCTGTTGGCACCAGGCCCTGATCCCTCATAAGACCCCTATTTCTCATTTTAGTGTTCGAACCACCTTATTTGTAGTGGGTGGTGTTATCCCTACTTAACAGGTGGGTTCACAGAGGTAAGCATAGCAAGTACCAGAACCGATTTGAACTTGAATCTGTCTGACTCTGAAAGATATGCTCTTACCACTATGCTATCCCCAGCCCTCCTCTCTTTATTTTATTTTATTTTTTTTGAGATAGAGTTTCACTCTTACTGCCCAGGCTGGAGTGCAGTGGCGCAGTCTCCACTCACTGCAACCTCAGCCTCCTGGGTTCATGATACTCAGCCTTCCAAGTAGCTGGGATTTCAGGCATGCACCACCACGCCCAGCTAATTTTGTATTTTTAGTAGAGACGAGGTTTCGCCATGTTGGTCAGGCTGGTCTTGAACTCCTGACCTCGGGTGATCCACCCACCTTGGCCTCCCAAAGTGCTGGGATAACAGGCGTGAGCCACCGCGCCTGGTCCAGCCCTCCCCTCTTGAGAGGTAAGGCTGCATTTGAAGAGTGCAACCTAGACCCATGCCTGAGGGCACAGGAAGTGCAGGCTCTGCCCAGATGGAGTCTGGGTTATCTAAGTTGTGGTCGCCAAGTGAAGTGATCCCTGGCTGTCCCCTGCAGCTGAGATCTTCGTCCCCATCTCAACAAAGGTTCCTATACTTGTCTCTCCCCTAGTGTGAACGAGCTCTACGTCGATGACCCAGACAAGGACAGCGGGGGCAAGATCGATGTCAGTCTGAACATCAGTTTACCCAATCTGCACTGCGAGTGTGAGTACTCCACACAGTCCCTCCCTCCAGCAGGACACCTCCTCAGGGCAAATGCATGTGTGCAGAAGTGGCAAGATCTCCAGGACAAGCCAAGCCAACGCATGGTTCTCCCCACTCTTTTTTGGAGGAGAATATAATGAGTATGCATGCACTTGGAGGTTTTCTGGCATAAAAAACACAAGACACTACTCATGGGGGTTACCTCTGGAGAGCAGCTGTGTGGGTGCAGCAAGGCAGGGAGTCTCTTAGGGTCATGTTACAGCTTCGCAGCAGAGCCTGAGTCTCATGGAAGTGACTTGTTGAGGGAGGAAGCTGTAAGGGAGTGAGAGATGCAGGATAGGGCAGTGTAAGAGGATAAGCAAAGATGTGTGTTCAGCTGAAGTCCAAACTCAGCCTGATCTCACAGGATACTGGGGGGTGTGAATGACACCATAGCATTTGTCACACCCAGTAGCAATGGGACCAGGCTGTTATTATCCATGTCATTGGGTAATGGCTGCAGAGTGGTGTGTGTGGCAGGGGTCACATCACCTCCCAAGCATCTCAAGCAAGAAGACCTCTGGTCAGCCAAGAGCATTCATCTGGAGAAGAGTGCAGCTCTGAGTCGTTGGCGGCCGACACCTATAGAAGCCGGATTGGTCCACCATCCATGAGAGTGCAGGACAGGGCTCTAGAGCACCTGCGACAGGAGAGGGCTGGGAGATTCCTTTTTTGACTTCACACCTATTTTGTTTTAACCAAAAGAATGAAATCTTTTTTTTTTTTTTTTTTTGAGACGGAGTTTCACTCCTGTCACCCAGGCTGGAGTGCAGTGGCGTGATCTTGGCTTACTGCAACCTCTGCGTCCTGGGTTCAAGCAATTCTTCTGCCTCAGCCTCCCGAGTAGCTGGGATTACAGGTGCGCACCACCATGCCAAGCTAATTTTTGTATTTTTAGTAGAGATGGAGTTTCATCATGTTGGCCAGGCTGGTCTTGAACCCCTGACCTCAGGTGATCCACCCACCTCAGCCTCCCAAAGTGCTAGGATTACAGGCATGAGCCACCGTGCCCGGCCCAGAGTGAATTACTTCTACAAAAAAAAACTCATTTGAAGTCTGATTTGGATTCAGATCCTGGCTCCTTTGCTGGCTAAAACTGTGACCTTGGCTAAGGTGACTCTCTGAGCTTCAGGTTCCTCATCTGCAAAATGGGCTTAGTAATGTCTGTTGTCTGAGGTTCTTGGGAGAATCTAATGCATTGTCCCCAGACTCGTCCGCGAGTAGACTGGGCGCCCTCTCCTGGACTGGGGTTCCAGCCGTCCCTCCTCCCAGCCTGGCACGGAGCCTGCTGCAGGCCCTTCTCTGCCCACCCCCTCTTCCTGTTAAAGGACACAGCTGAGAGAACACTGGGTGCACCTCCGGCCAGAGATAGGGAGAGTCTCAGCCCTGTCATTGCTTTGGGTGAGATTTACGTCACAATTTTGAATCCTCGCTGGGCCCCAAGCCAGGGAACCTGTCGAAATAGGTCGGTCTTATTTTTTGTTATTTTTTTTTCTTTCACTTAGAAAAATAATTCATCTGGCAGGTTCTCATTCAGGAGTGACTGTATCTCTGGAACAAGGAAATTCTTAGTCAGACCAGAGGACTGGGACCAGTGGGGTAGGAAAGGGAAGAGATGTGGTACCAGGAGGGGCCAGGCAACCTCTACCCCGTGCCCTGCCATGCCCTGCTGGATCTGTGGGCTATAACCTGAACCCCCAAGCCCCTCACCCCTGCTGGAGCCCAGCGTTCTGGCTTTTCTTTAAAAGAACATCACATTTTTATTGTAGGAAAAAATGCATGCTCGTCATTATACTTCTCGAAAACACAGGGAAGCAAAAGAGATCACCCGTAATTCTGCTACCTGACAGCGCTGTCGGCATTTTCACATCGTTCTGTCCAGCTGGCCTTCCTCTCTGTGTTTCTCAGCATAGCTGAGATCGTGCTGCATGTATGATCTCATATCCTGCTTTTAAAAATAATATTCTTCATTATACAACTAATAGAAGAATACATGTTAATCTTAAAATAGACATACATTCAAAAATACAAAAATAATATGTTTTTTAAAAAGCAAAAGTACCCCTCCCCTGTCTCCCTTCTTGTCCCAGTATGCCGTCTTCCCCAAAGGACACCTCTGCTAGAAGGTGGGTCCCTATTCCCCACCCCTACATGTGTGTGTGTCTGTGAACACATACTGGGTTTGGGTTGTTGTTGTTGTTTACATAATTAATTGGGACCCTACCATGTGGGAACCTTCTGGAGTTTCTGGGGTTTTTTTTTTTTTGCTAGTGTCTTGGAGCTGTTCTCATATTACTCATAATATGAGTAAAATAATAACAGCTGCCATTTATTCTGTTCTTCCAGGCCAGGCCCTGCCCTGCATCCTTTGGCTATATTAAATGCATTGGGATTTGAGGTGTCTTAGCAGAATGGCTGAAGGGTGTGGGCTCAGAAGCAAATCCACCTGGATTTCATTCCAAGCTCTGATGTTTCCTAGCTGTGAGGTATCTGTGCCTCGGTTTCCCTAGGTGTAGAATGGGACTGATAATACTGTCTTCCCCACAGGGGTGTTTAAATGGTGTTTCGTTTGTTTGTTTGTTTGTTTGTTTTGAGACAGAGTCTCGCACTGTTGCCGGAGCTAGAGTGCGATGGCATGATCTCAGCTCACTGCAACCTCCACCTCCCGGGTTCAAGCCATTCTCCTGCCTCACCCTCCTCAGTAGCTGGGATTACAGGCGCCCGCCACCATGCCTGACTAATTTTTTGTATTTTTAGTAGAGATGGGGTTTCACTATGTTGGCCAGGTTGGTCTCAAACTTCTGACCTTGTGATCCACCCGCCTCGGCCCCCCAAAGTGCTGGGATTACAGGCATGAGCCACCGCGCCCAGCCAAGATGGTGTGTTCTTACATAAAAGGCACTTAGAAGAGAGTCTAGCACATAGTAAGTGCTGTTTTACTTTTCTTTTCTTTCTTTTTTTTTGAGATAGAGTTTTTCTCTGTCGCCCAGGCTGGAGTGCAGTGGCACAATCTCAGCTCACTACAACCCCCGGCCCCTGGGTTCAAGTGATTGTCCTGCCTCAGCCTCCAGAGTAGCTGGGATTATAGGCACCCACCACCATGCCCAGCTAATTTTTTGTGTTTTTAGTGGAGATGGGGTTTCGCCATGTTGGCCAGGCTGGTCTCGAACTGCTGGCTTCAAGTGATCCTCCCACCTTGGCCTCCCAAAGTGCTGGGATTACAGACGTGAGCCACTGTGCCCAGTCCTGTTTTACTTTTCTTTAACCCTCACAACAAGCCTGTGATAGAAGAGGAAACTGGGGCACAGAGGTTAAGTAACCTGCTCGAGGTCCCAGTGCTAGTAACTCAGCCACTGATCTGCTCTGAGCCTGCTCCATGCACCTGCATTTAGCCAATTTTTTGTACCTACCTGCTGCACAGCACTGGGAAAGAGGGCTGTTCCACTGGCTCCGGTGACAAACAGTTGAATTGCTTCCAATTGCCACAATTTCATATGAGGTTGCCTGAGCAGCTTTGCACAGACATCTGGACACACACTGTGTATCTAGTGGACAGGCTGCCAACATTGGAACTGCTGAGTGAAATGGGGACCTGCTTGTGTTTTCTCTAAACTTCACATTTTACCATTGGCATTTCCCGTGTCCTGTGGACCGTGGGGGTCATTTTGAATGGCTCCAGCACGTTCCCTTCTATGGATGGATCCTCATTTACTTCTCCATCCTCATCGAGGAACACAGCGTTGTTCCCATTTTTCCCATTTAAGGTTGGCCCTCTTTAAAATTGCTTCCAGCTGTTCTTCCTCTGTATGGCACCTCCTTTTTAGCGCTCCTGCCAGGGAAATTCCTGCATTTCCATAGTTCACAGGAATCCTCTCACCGCTGGCTAGTTGGACCATCTCTGGGGATGAAGTTGGCATTGGCCTGCCCATTTTACAGATGGGGAAGCCATCTGAGTCACAGTGAGGTGACAGAGGGCAGGGCCTGCCTTTTCCCTTTGTGCGTCCCTGGTGCTTATCATAGGGCCCGGTAGCATAGGCGATGGGTAAAGGAATGTGTGAATGAATGAATAAGTGAATGATGGATGAGTGGATGGGGGCCTGAGCCTATTCACCCCATAACTATCTGAAGGCCGGGAATGGTGGCCCACACTTGTAATCCCAGCACTTTTGGAGGCTGAGGCGGGTGGATCACCTGAGGTCAGAAGCGAGACCAGCCTGGCCAACATGGTGAAACCTCATCTTTACTAAAAATACAAAAAAATTAGCCGGGCGTGGTGGCGGGCACCTATAATCCCAGCTACTTGGGAGGCTGAAGCAGGAGAAATGCTTGAACCCAGGAGGCAGAGGTTGCAGTGAGCCGAGATCGTGCCATTGCACTCCAGCCTGGGCAACAGAGCGAGACTCTGTCTCAAAAAAAATAAATAAATAAATAAAAAGACTATCTGAGATCCAAGAGCTAACATTTATTAAGCACTTTCCACCTCGCATCCATCAGACCCTAAGCATTTTCTACACCTGAACTATTTGATCCTCATAATCTTCCAAGGAAGGTTCAATTATGGTCACCCCCCCCCATTTTACAGAGAAAGAAACTGAGGCATCCAGAGGTTAAGTACCTGAGGCAGAACCCAGATTCAGAGGACCAGTATGGCAGACCCCCGGGGTGGTCCCGGGACCCCTACTATGCCCTGCCTCCCCTCAGCCTCACATTTAGCAGAGTCATTATTCTGTCCCCTGTAGTCTTTGGACCCCAGACCATGAGCTCCTGGAGGTCCCCAGCCCGGCCTGTCCCTGGAATGGATGAATGAAGGCTCCCAGAGAGAACAGGCTGGCCCCCATCCTCCCGTGTCTCTGGGTTTGTGACTGTTGTCTCCCTTTGGCTCCTGCAGTGGTCGGGCTGGACATTCAGGATGAGATGGGCAGGCATGAAGTGGGCCACATTGACAACTCCATGAAGATCCCACTGAACAATGGGGCAGGCTGCCGCTTCGAGGGGCAGTTCAGCATCAACAAGGTACGGAAGCCCTGCCTCAGCCCTTTCTACTTGCTCCCCATTCCCGCTGTCTCCTTGCTCCCTGGAAACTGGTTGTGGAGGTACGCACTCACTCGACCTGACCCCGACACAGCCCCCGGCGAGCGAGGGTTCGTGCCCACTTGCCTGGCCGTCCCTGCTGAGAATCTGGATGCAGGCGTCCAGGCTTCCTGCAGTTTTAAGCCCCTGATGGCCGGTTCAGGAAGGAGCTACTCTTCTCCCCAGTGAGGGAGACAATGGTGAGAAGACCTGAGGATTTGCAGCCCCCACCCCTGGGTTCAAGTCCCAGTTCTACCCCCTCTTGGCCCCTACAAGTCACTTGACCCATTTTAGGCTGAGGATGTGATGGTGATAATAATATCAGGATACCACCCACTTCACAAGTTTGTGTGGGGATTAAATGAGCTAATGCACATTCATTCATTCAAAAAAAATTTTTGAATAAGCACCTTCTGTGTTCCAGGGTCGGTGATAGGCTCTAGGGCAGCGTCCCTGGGCTGGTGGGGCTTCCATTCTGGTGGAGGGAGACAGTCTACAAACCAGAAAGCATCAGGGATGCTAAGTGCTGAGATGAGGAATAAAACCAAGGGGAGTGAGGCGAGGCGGGCTTGAAAGTACCTTGTCAGCTCTGAAGGGCCATTCAAGGTTCACTGTTGTTTTGTCCCCAGAACCAGGAGCTTCAGATCCTAAGTCAAGTGGGTGAGCGCAGTGCCCTTGGGAGGGCCGAGGCACCTGGTGGCAGCTGGCAGGGTTTTGCTCAGCACGTGCCGGCCCTCCTCGAAGCTCGGTACTGTCACAGTGGAGCCTCTCAACAACGCTGTGAGGCAGCACCATTTGACAGGTTAGGATGCTGGGGCCCAGAGAGGTTAAGTGTCTTGCCCAAGGTCACACAGCAATCCTCCTGTCCCACAACTCCCCTTCCCAGCCCCAGGCAAAGTGAGCCACTTGCCACTCCTGGCTTCTCCTTGTCCCTCCTGCAGCCTCTGCTCAAAACGCCCTTCCTCCGGTCCCTGACACCTGAGCTGGGGTTGCAAACTCAGTGGCCACATCCAGCCCAAAGATAAATTATGTTTGTCCAGTATAGCATTTAACTGTATCAGAACCAGTATGAAAAGATCAGGAGTCCAAATTTCTGGCTTTTAAAAGTCAGAGGCTCTCACTACATTGGGTCCGTGTTCCCATTATGGCAATGACCTGGCACCTGTGGACAGTGCTCCCCTTTAGAGAGGGCATGTGCTGTCCCTTCCCACAGTCCTTGGCGGGCGGGCGGAAGGCCAGGCCTGGTCATCTTTCAAGCAGGGCGGACTTCTTACGTGACGGTTCAGGACTCCGTTAAGTGCTGAAGCAGAAGCCGCAAGGCCTTCTTAAGGTTTCAGCTGTTGCTGGGAGAAACCTGCCGCGTGTTATGAGTTAAAATGAGTCTCGTACCAGCCCGGGCCTCAGGAGGAGGGACTACCGGGAGGCAGGGATGCTGAGGGTCGCGGTTCACTGGGGGCTGTCTCTGCCCATGAGCTGCCACACAGCACTTTTGCCATGCCCCGTAATTTGGATTTTATGGTGGTTGTGATGGAAAGCCATTTGAGGGTTAAACAGGGAAGCAATGTAATCAGATTTATGCTTCAGAACTGTACTATCCAATAGGTTGCCACCAGCCACATAAGGTTATTTAAATTAATTCAAATTAAATAAAATATACAATTCAGTCATTCATTCTCATCAACCATATTTCAAGTGCTCAAAGCCATGTGCTGGCTGGGGCCGCAGCGCTAGTGCAGATAGAAAGAAAGCACTTCCATCGCTGAGGAAAGTTCTGCTGGACAGCACAGCCTTAGAAGGACGGCTTTCGCGGCCGGGTGCGGTGGCTCACGCCTCTAATCCCAGCACTTTGGGAGGCCGAGGTGGGCGGATCACGAGGTCAGGAGATTGAGACCATCCCGGCCAACACAATGAAACCCTGTCTCTACTAAAAACACAAAAAAACAAAATTAGCCGGGCGCGGTGGCGGGTGCCTGTAGTCCCAGCTACTCAGGAGCTGATGTGGGAGAATGGCATGAACCCGGGAGGTGGAGCTGGCAGTGAGCCGAGATTATGCCACTGCAGTCCAGCCTGGGTGACAGAGTAAGACTCTGTCTCAAAAAAAAAAAAAAGGTTGGCTCGGCAGCTCCATGGGGCTGGGCCAGAGGGGTGGCAGGTAGTGGTTGTGGCAGTGGAACTGGGGAGATATGGTCGGATTAGGGAGGTAGAGTCAATAAGACTTAATGAAGAATTGGATGCGGGATTGAGGGCACATGTGGAATCAAAGAAACCTTTGACATCTTTGTCTTGACAACCAGGTGGTCCTGTTTCTGGATGTGGAAGCTTAGAAAAGCCTGGATTCTATGGGAAGTAGGTAGGGCTGGGCATTGCTCATTCCACTCTGGCTTCCTTTGGGGTTCCCATTAGGTGTCTACAGGGAGAGGTGAAATTGGAAGTTGGAGGTGTGGAGGGTTCAGGAGAGGGTTCTGGACCACAGATGTTGAGGTGGGAGTTGTCAGTGAACAGATGATGTTGGAAGTCACGGGTCCTCAAAGTGGAGGCTCCTCAAGCCCCTAGGCCAGCAGCATCAGCATCACCTGGGATATTGTTAGGAATGCAGATTCTCAGGCCCCCCTCAGACCTACTGACTCTGCTAGAACAAGCGCCGCACCCGCCCCCCCCCCCCCCGCCATAGATTCTGATGCCACTGAAGTTTGAGGAGCATTGGTTTAAGCAAGATTACCTAGGGAGAGGCCATAGATCCTTGTTTTAAACCTGGGGTCCACAGACACCCCCAAGGAGAGCGGATTGAATGCAAGAGATCTATGAAGTTGGATGGGGGAAAAACTGACGTCTTTGTTTTTGCTAAACTCGAATTAAAGTTTAGCATTTCCGTCTGCGATGAATGTAGGCCACAAACCATAGTAGTATTAGCAGTGCCTGGGACCTCATCACCAACAGAAATTGCCGATATTTATAGCACGTTACAGTTGTTGCAGATAATTTCCAGAGACTGTTTATATGCATCACTGTTTTAAAATTACAGTGATTGGCCACGCGCAGTGGCTCACACCTGTAATCCCAGCACTTTGGGAGGCCAAGGTGGATGGATCACTTGAGGTCAGGAGTTCAAGACCAGCCTGGGCAACATGGCAAAACCCTGTCTCTACAAAAAAATACAAAAGGTGCAAGAAGGGGCAGTCAGACAGGAAGGAGGAAGCAAAGGCTGGGCGGAACCTGCAGCCTGGAAAGGAACATATGTATAGATATCAAAGAGCAGGGCTGTCGCTGCCAGGCTCAGGAAGGCAGGGCCGGAATGGACAGTGATCAGTGCTGCGGAGAGTGCTCCAGAAAACGCTGATGATGGGGAGTGAAGGGGCCGCTGGCTGCAGGAGCCACGTCCTTACGAAGCAAGGGGAGCCAGATGCAGGCCGCAGTTGGGGGTTTAAGGCCTTGGAGAGATTCATAGTGCGCGCAGGCAGGTGGGGGGATTGGTGGGGGACCTCTGCTGGGCCTCCATACCCTCCCTCTGTCCCCACCTCATCTTCTGGGGAACCACTGCTCACCCACAGGCCTCAGCTAATGTGGGTCCCTCAGGGGATGTCCTCCCCTTCCCTGCGCGCCCACATTCACTCCCCGCCACGCTCCTCATCACACTGCGGCTGCTGCCTGTGCCTCCTCTTTGACTTGCCCCTCCCTTTAACCACTCCACTCAGGCTTCTGTGCTACTGAGCGTCCACCTTACGCCTGGCTCTGTGCTTGGTGCTGGGCTGCAGTGGGAGAGAAACAGCCATGCTTCCCGCCCTTGGTGACCCGGGGTCTATAGCTGGGGGGAAAGCGAGTGCTCAGGTAAACAGGAAATGTGTAATTTTGATAAAGCAGCCATGAAGAGAATGACGAGGAGAATGAGAGTTGGAGACCCCTAAAGTTACAAAGGCAGCCCTGTCTGAAGACTGAAGATGAAGCTGAAGATGCACAGATGAACAGACGTACACGCACACCCTCATTGTGGGCCCCCCGCCCCCAGGGAGATGCAACCACCTGGGCTGAAAAAATATATATGCCCCAGATGGTGATCAAGAAGGGATCGTGCTTATTCAAGCACCTGGAGTGACAACCCACGAGACAGCCCTGCCACCAAGCCCTCCCACCGCTTGGCAAACATGCCCCAGGCTGCAGTCTGCTCCCCTTTGAATGGGCTGTGCTGGTGCCCCCAGCCAGCTCTGGGTGAGCTTGTCCTTTGGGGTCAAACGGACCTGTGGTCAAGGATCCTGGCTACCATGGTCACTGGTTGAATGACTCTGGGCAGTTTAGCTTCTCTGAGCCTCAGGTTCCTCATCTGTAAAATGGAGACAGTGATACCTCCCAGGCTGTGAAACATGAACAAACTCTGCAGTAGAGACTGGACAAGCATCCGGGCCTGCCTTATCTCCCATCAGTGCAAAGTTTCCATGACCTCATCAGCTGGCACACACCCTACCAGTGCGCCTGTGAAAGGCACAGGGAGGGTGTCCAAGAAATGGGCCTTCTCTGGTCAGCAGAGTGCCGGGGAGTCTGTGAAAGACTCACAGCAGCCTTTCTTAAACCCGTGTTACTGCCACGTACTGGGTTCTTACCCAGCCCTTTCCACATATGAACTCCTTTAGTCTTCGCAGTAGCCCGGAGGAAACTGAGGCACAGGAGATTAAGTGACCCGGTCAAGGTCACGCAGCCAGGATTTTAACACAGGCAGCCTTGCATCAGGGCCCTGACCCCCTGAGCCCACTGCCTGTGGCTGCTGCTCCCAATGTCTTGGTTACACATGTCATGACCAGCTGTGTCTGTGTGCTCTGGGTCACAGCCTCTGCCCCAAACTCCTGGAGGGAGTAGAGACCATCCCCTACCCCAGCCCAGCCACTCTCCCTCGTTAAAGATCTGTGCCTTTGAGGAGCTGCCCATCAAGAGGTGCTCAAAGAAGCCAGCGGTGTTCGTGTGCTGACGGCAGGGTCAGCAGCCAGCCCCCGCACCTCTCTCCCAGCATCAGGCTGAGACTTGTCCCATGGCCTCCTTATCCGGCCCCCAGGAGGTTGGCCAGCAGCCAGATGTCAGAGTTTGCGTGTTTTGAGCAGCAGTGGTAGCCCCACCTGAGACCGCACGGTGACCTCGTTTCATCAGCCAGCCCCGCAGGAGGAGGACAGGATGGGGTGAGGGGTATGGGGCCTGGCTGCAGCTATATGTTTTTAAAATCCATCAGAGACACTGACGTAGGTTCCTAAGTCACAGGCTCTAAAAGCGTTGCTGTTTCTTTCTTCAGCCCAGCATGTGCTGGCATGAGTCAGCCACCTGTGATGGATTTGGTGTGGAGCGGGAGTGGGTTCCTGAGTCACAGCCTTGCGGTACTCGGCAGGGGTGGCAGGTGCTGAGGGGCCAGCCTTCTTGACTCACTTCACTCCAGGAGCACGAGGCCCAGGCCCCAATCCCAGTTCTGAACTCTGCCATGGCCCGATCGGCGGGAGGCCCTGTGTCACCGCGTAGAAAACCTCTGGGAGGACACACGCCTTATGGCTGTGGCTTTCTTACTCCCAGGGATGCTCAGCAGCAGGGTCTTTAGTCTGACTGTGTCTCGTGACTGTTTTATCATGAAAATGGGCCCAGGCATTATTTTTATCGGTGAAAATGAGGCATGAATGTGAAAACCCAGTGGGCTTTCCCTCACGCCCTGCCTCTGCGTGTTGCCTCTTCCGGCAGGGCCCTTCTTGGTTGGCTCCGATGACAAACGTATTCACCCTACAAACCTGACCTGAGGCCAGCTGCGGGCTGCTTTGCGTGCATCACCTCCATGAATCCTCCCAGTAACCTTCTGGCTTTATGCCCATTTTGCTGATGGAGAAACTGAGGCATGGAGTGGTTAGTGACCTCGCCTAAGGCCCCCCAACTAGGAAGTGGGCTGGGCTTGAGGCCACATGTAGAACTCAGAGCAACCACTCTACCGTGGGTTACTGGGTCCCTGAAGCAGGTGATGCTGTCCCTCGAGGGAGATCTTGCCACACTGTTGTTTCTGCTCCGCTCCTGACCCAGCAAGTGTCCCTTCTCCACTGTGGCCTGCGGCATGCTCCACTGCGAGTTTGCTGAGGCTGAGGCTGTGGGCTGTCAGCTTGATGCCTCCCCTGTCAGTCACAGGCTCGGGCCCTGCGGAAGTAGGAATATTCCTGCAGGAAGCCCACAGCTTTTGAAACAGACATGCTTACAAAGTCAGACTTCGATGCGCTGCTGCACAGTAAGCTGCGTTCCCTCCTCAGACACAGCTTGCACACTCTTCTTCATTGGGCTGGGATAAGGTAACCCCTGAGTTTTTCAGTGTGGCATTTGGGAGCCTTTGATAAACAGCCCCAACTCCTCCCTTGTGCCTCTTTGTTTCCTGCTGCTGCCAGCACCCTGACCCCCATCTCATTTGAAGTTCAATAATACCAGACTCTTTTAGTTCCTTAGACATGCCCGCATGCTGGGCAGTTTCTGTCCTCTGCACCTGTTCATGCTGTTCCCTCTGCCCAGATGCTTTTCCCTCTCTTCCTGAGTAATGCAGACTCATCTTCAGAGCCTTAGCACAGGATGTCCTTTCCCCTGGGAAGCCCTCCCTGAATACAGCCTGCAACCTCCATTGAGTTGGGGGCCTTCCCTCTAACCCCCATGGTCTGCAGATTCCTCTGGGTCAGGGTGGATCCCGCAGAGTCTCATTGTTCCAAGTCTGTGTCACAGGGGCTTGGCCAAGGCCCGATTCTTGTCTGCTCATCTCCCCAGTCCTGGCACCTCCTGAAGGACTGGCGCCATGTGGCCATCAGCCCAGGCTGCGGAGGTAGATGGCATCCGGCACCAGAGGAGGGAGCAGCGTGTCCAACAGACGTGAGCTCAGACTGCAGCTCTCAACATGTGACCTTAGCAAGTTTCTTCACTGCTCTGAGCCTCCATTTTCTTTTCTGTAAAATGGGAATTATCAGATCACAAAGTCGAAGGATTCAGTGTTGTTTAGTCGTTCATTCATTCGAGAAGTGTCTATTGAGTGCCTGCTATGCGTCGGTGTCCAGGGAGCACAGCAGGGTGTGGACCTGCTAATGCAAGGAGGCAGATGAGAACCAGACGGGTATGAGATAGCAGGTGATCCCAGAGGCTGTAGCAGGTAAGGGGATGGGGAATGGGGTCAGGATGCTCTCGTGCACAGGTGGACATGGAGGGCCTCTCTGTTGGGCCCTGAGGGGCCGAGGGAGGGCCATGTGGAAGAGGGTCCCAGGAAGGGGTCAGGCACAAAGGCTTGAAATGGAGCCACACTGGATGCTGTTCCCAGCACGGCAGGGAGATCATGCAGGAAGCAGCAGAGGACGTGGCGGCAGGAGGCCAGGAGGTGGGGACATGATGCTTGACCAGTGGCCAGATGTGGCCTGTGGGCCACCCCGAGGACATGGACTTGGACTCTGAGAGAATAGAAGCCGTGGAGGGTTCTGGGGCAGAGGAGTGATAAGATCTGATGTAGGTTTAAAAAGATCTTCCCAGTCGTTATTGGGGAAAGGCCCAGGCTGTGGGGAACGTGGAAGCTGGCAGCCCAGGGAGGAGCCTGCCATTCTTCTCTATGAAGAGACGACCTTGGACCAGGGCAGCAGAGAAGAGCTCAGGTGCCAGGTGTGTTTGGAAGGTGGACTGACAGGGTTTCGCCTGAGGGATGGGATGTCGGGAGTGAGACGGGGGTTCCGGGATCATACCAAGAGTTCTAGTCTGAGCATCTGGGAGGAGGAGAAGGAGGAGGGGGAGGGGGAGGGGGAGGAGGAGGAGAAGGAGGAGGGACTTTGTGCTGAAACAGGGAGAAGCTGAGGTGGCTTCTGCCACATGGCTGTCACCAGCATCCTTCGTTCTATAAATACTCATCTGGCACCTCTTGCTGGCTTGGCTCTCAAGGGCTTGAGACCTGGGGAAGAGATGAGGCTGCCACAGTCTGTCTATCAGGGATCCCCTGTCTAGCGCACTGGGGCAAACTTGGGTAGGAAATGATAGGGATTTGGAGTCCGAGGAAGCCCCATTAATCTGCAGGCTCGAAGGTCATCCCCCAGCCCACTGTGGGGTCAGCCATCTAGAATCCACAGAGCTGGAGGGGGAGCAGCTGCCATGAGGCCTGGCTTTGTGCCCGTTGCCCAGGTGGGCACTTCACATGCCCCCTCTCACCAGAGAGTCCTGGCAGCACCGTCGGAAGCTATGGTAGTGCCCCCATTCTGCGGATGAGGAGCCTGAGGCCCAGAGAGATGGGATGACTCCTTTGCACAGTTGAAAATGATACAGGCAGGATCCAAACCCAGATCTGCCTGATTCCAGTGTCCTCCCTGGATCACACAGCGTGAAGCCCCAGTGTTCCTCCCCCTGGAGAAGGTGACCAGACTCCTGAAACTCAGCATTTCTCCCCCAGGTCCCTGGCAACTTCCACGTGTCCACACACAGTGCCACAGCCCAGCCACAGAACCCGGACATGACGCATGTCATCCACAAGCTCTCCTTTGGGGACACGCTACAGGTGAGCAGGGGACACTCGAGATGGCATGGCTGGGGGTGGGCCTTCTGGGGCTCTGTCACTCAGTGCCCTCTGTCCTCTCTGGGGACAAGGAAGAGCTACCCTTAAAGTGACATCTGAGCCAAGCCTGGAAGGGTAAGAAGGGTTTCACCAGGAACAGAACGGGGAAACGGGTCCTAGGCAGGGGGTGTCTCAAACATCACCCCTCTCCTACAGCACCCAGCTGGTGGTTTTCATATGAAAGACCCTCAAGGTTACTTTCAGAAAAATGGATCAGTAAGCGTATGTGGCATGGCATGTTGTTCTGTGCCGAGATGCCAGAGGCCCAGGGCACAAGGGCTCGCTTGACAGCTGAGAGGGCCCAGAAGCACTTGCCTGAATTGGGAGCCGGGAGGTGGGGTGTGTGGGGTGCGAGAGACCCATGTTAGATTGAGGAAGGTGGAGACTGAAGGTCTGGTTGGTGACTCAGAGCACCCATCTGCAGCAAGGAAGATGGACCCAGGAGGCAAGAGTATAGGCAGGGAAGTGAGAGAAGGGCCCAGACCAAGGCAGGGTGGAGGGGAGAGGAGCAGAGGAGGAGCTGAGGAGGGAGGAGCAGTGGTCTCGCATTGCCGCATGCAGGGGCAAAACAGAAGGACACAGAAACTGCGGTCCCAAGTTTAGTCATTAGTGGGTTGGAAATCTGATTTTTTAAAAAATGTACAAAACGGCCGGGCGCGGTGGCTCACGCCTGTAATCCCAGCACTTTGGGAGGCCGAGGCGGGCGGATCACAAGGTCAGGAGATCGAGACCACGGTGAAACCCCGTCTCTACTAAAAATACAAAAAAAATTAGCCAGGCGCGGTTGTGGGCGCCTGTAGTCCCAGCTACTCGGGAGGCTGAGGCAGGAGAATGGCGTGAACCCGGGAGGCGGAGCTTGCAGTGAGCCGAGATCGCGCCACTGCACTCCAGCCTGGGCGACAGAGCGAGACTCCGTCTCAAAAAAAAAAAAAAAAAAAAAAAATGTACAAAACTTAGCTTAGGGCCCATCCATCCATTCATTTTCTGTCCATCCATCTATTCAACAAGTATGTATGAAGTACCTACCATGTTCCAGGCCTTGCATACCTCGGTGAGGACAAACATGGTCCCTGCCCACCCGGAGCTTCCAGTCTAGAGGGGAAGACAGATGTTAATCAAATAATGGTACAGGCCGGGCGCGATGGCTCACGCCTTTAATCCCAACACTTTGGGAGGCTGAGGCGGGTAAACTGCTTGAGGTCAGAAGTTTGAGACCAGCCTGGCCAACACGGTGAAACTCTGTTTCTACTAAAAATACAAAAATTAGCCGGGCGTGGTGGCGGGCACCTGTAATCCCAGCTACTCAGGAGGCTGAGGCAGGAGAATCGCTTGAACCCGGGAGATGGAGATTGCAGTGAGCCGGGATCGTGCCACTGCACTCCAGCATGGATAACAGAGTAAGACTCCTCTCAAAAAAATAAAAAATAAAAATAAATGGTACAAATAAATGTGAGATAAAGCCATGACACGTGACAATGGAAGAGAACATTCTAGCCTTCTTGTCTCCGTAACCACGGTTCTCATGGGTTAGAAATGAAGCCTTCTCATGGTCAGTCTCAAGACAGCAAATAGACAAACTTCCTTTTCCTTGTTGAGGAATTGCAGCTCCTTCCACGTGTTGAGGAATTGCTTGTTGAGAACATGCAGTTGTGTGAAGTGCTCAGTAAACATCAGCCTCCTGAGACCAAGATCAGGGATTACACCATCCTGCTGCTGCCCGCCGCTCCTGGAGTGGCCATCTCCACAGAATCATGTCCCCGCCTACCTCTCTGATGTCTCCTCCTTCCTTCTATTCAGACACCTCACTTCCTTCCTCCTGGGGGCCGTGTGGGCCTGTCTCCAGACTCAAGCCTTTGTACGTGCTGCTCACCAGTTTAACTTCCCACTTTCCTCCAGATCTTGGTGTCAATGTCATTTCCTCCAGGAAGCCCTCCAGGGTGTCTAGCTCAATAACCCCTGTTAACTATGCCCATGGTAGCATGCTCCATTTACCAGGTATGCCTTGTCCTTCTTTAGATGTTCCTTGAGGCCAACCTGGTTTCCCATTGTTCTCAGAGAAAAGGTGGGATGTGGTTTTCAGTCCCACTCTACAGCAGCCCACCCCGCTGCCCGGAGGAGGGTTCTGTTCACACCTGCTGTGTGTTCTCTGCAGCAGACATGATGGGGGGCCCACACGCTGGGGCACCCCTGCCTGGACTCCTCTATGGACCTTTCAGAAGACCCTGGGATCTCAGGAGAAACCTTCTGGACTCAGAATCCACGTTCACTTGAATTTTCTGTGTGGCTTCATGAAAAGAGTCCTGCTTAGTGTCAGACAGACCTGATTTCAGAGTTTAGCTTAGCCACTTACCAGCCGGGCAAGTTTTGGTGTCTTTCCAAGCCTTGAGTTGTTCTTCTGTGAAATGGGCCCAATGATACATCAGTTGGGGCATGAAATGAAATTATATGAAGGGGCCAGGATAGAGCATCACATAGTAGGTGCTAGAGATGGGAAACAAGCTTGTGCCTACTGTGTGCCAGGCCCGTGCTGCCTCTTGCTCGCCACAAATCTCCTGGAGCCCCCTTTTACACACTGGTAGGGTTCCTAGACCAGGTGGCACCTGGCCATCCCCCACAACCAGGGCCAGGCCTGGAGGTGGAGGTGTCCTGGGGACCATCCCCTCACTGAATTTTTCCACAGGTCCAGAACGTCCACGGAGCTTTCAATGCTCTCGGGGGAGCAGACAGACTCACCTCCAACCGTATGTATCCCTGCTGGGAACAGCCTTCTGCTCCAAGATACCCAGTATAGCAGGCAGGGATGGGGGAGGGCAGAGGGGTGGGGGTACCTGTCCAGCACCCACTCCAAGGCAAGGAGGCTGCTCATGCTCCATTCCCACAGCTAGCCAGTGGGAAGGTGGACCCAGCCCCATCTGACGGAGAAGGAAGAAGGCTTGTCAGGGGAAGGTACATGCCATCCCTTGGCACAGTAGACACACGCACACAGTGGATACCAGCTATTACCATTATTGTTGCTGTCATCACAGCCACATCATCATCCTTAGTTGAACTAATTACCTAAGATCCCACAGGGAGCTACAGCAGAACCAGAATCTGTTCTGGCTCCAGGTCGCATCGTGAGAACAGGTCTGTGGGTGGCCCAGTCAGGTCTGACCACATGGCTGCCTCCCCCACACCTCACTCTCCTCCTGCTCAAACTCCTCCCATCGACAGTGGCTCCCCTAGAGTCCTCACCCTCCTTAGCTCCCTGGCACCTTGGCCCAGATCAAAGACAACAGCACATCTCCACACGCAGACAGGAGAGAATGCATACCTGTGCGTGCACACCAACACACATGAGCTCACATGGCCTCAGACCCGTGCACAGAATGGGCCCGGGAGGCCTGTCTGCTCAAGCAGACCCGCAGACCCACTGCTGCACAGGGTACCTGGATTTTTCTTATTTCCTCACCTGAGCTCACCTTTTAATCCACGTCTTTTCTTATCATTTCCTGAAATGTGTTTGCTCTCCCATTGTCAGGGATCCAAGGCAAGGAAAACATTCCTCTGTGACCTGCCCCCTGACAAATCAAACCTCATTTTTCTGTGTCCCTGTGAATCCTTGTCCATAAGCAGAAGTCACTTTTCTTTTTTTCCAAGGCATGGATCGCAGTTGACTGTCTGCTTTCTGTACCTGACCTTATTACATAGCCATGATTTTCTTACTTTCCAGTTGTAATGGGAGCACAGTTGTCCATCTTGCAGCTCTGCTGTGCTTTTCTTTCTTTCTTTTTTTTCTTTTTGAGATGGAGTCTCACTCTGCCACCCAGGCTAGAGTTCAATGGCACAGTCTCAGCTCACTGCAACCGCAGCCTCCCAGGTTCAAGCAATTCTCCTGTCTCAGTCTCTGGGTAATTGGGATTACAGGTGCCCGCCACTATGCCCGGCTAATTTTTTGTATTTTTAGTAGAGACAGGGTTTCACCACGTTGGCCAGGCTGGTCTCGAACTCCTGACTTCAGGTGATCTGTCCCCCTCTGCTCAGCTTTTCTTTTTTTTTTTTTGAGACGGAGTCTCACTCTGTTGCCCAGGCTGGAGTGCAGTGGCCGGATCTCAGCTCACTGTAAGCTCCGCCTCCTGGGTTTACGCCATTCTCCTGCCTCAGCCTCCTGAGTAGCTGGGACTACAGGCGCTCGCCACCTCGCCTGGCTAGGTTTTTTTTTTGTATTTTTTAGTAGAGATGGGGTTTCACCGTGTTCGCCAGGATGGTCTCGATCTCCTGACCTCGTGATCCGCCCGTCTTGGCCTCCCAAAGTGCTGGGATTACAGGCTTGAGCCACCGTGCGCGGCTCTGCTCGGCTTTTCTAAGGCATTGTCTTCTCACTGGGAAGCAACTGCTGTTTTCTGTGTTTCATCGTGGCAGTAATGCCTCTGATAACAGGGTTGGCGCTGTATTACCCGATTGCTTTTCAGCTGTGTCTGGTTCCCATTCATGCTGCCTCCAGCAACGGATAAGTAGACGGCAGCACCTCCTTATTTGAATGCAAATGTCTGGTTGTAATAGAGGTAGATGATTCTTGGTGTGGTGCTGTGGTCATTGTCGTTTTGTGTCATGGTAACATGCCATCCCACGTTGGCCGTCCACAAATGTTCGCAGCTATGATGGACGCCTCAGCTGCTGGACAGGAAAGAGGATCAAGCTAAGAAGGCCCAGAGCGTGCAAGCAGAGAGGGCGTGGACAGAAACCTTGCCTTCTCCAGGGCTAGTGACGAAAGTCATCTCAGGCTGGCTTAAGTGGAGAGAAAAAGTATGAGATCAAGCGAGGGACAGCCGGGGAAGGGCTGGCTTTTATTTCCTCGGCTCCCAAGCTCAGTCCCCGGCACTGGGCCTTTGCCTTTGGAGGTCCCTCTGTGCCCAGGTCTTGCTGTGGGGGTTGCTTCATAGCATTAAGGTCTCAGTTCAAATGCCACCACCTCCAAGAAGCCCTCGCTGGTCACCCTATCTAAAGTAACCCCCACTCCTAAGGACAAACCTGTTTTTTCTTCCTAGCATAGACCACTCTCTGAAATCACCTTGTTCTCCCAGTCATCTGCTGCCCTTGGCTGTTGCACCAGCTAGAACATAGCACTCTGCCTTGCCCACTGCTTTGTCCCCAGGACCCAGCCCTGTGCCCAGGGTATAGTGGGTGTATAATCGATTATTAGAGGCCTGGAGGCCACCGTGGAAGAGCTCCGGCCAGATGGTGGTGCAGTGCGGTCGTGAGGACCTTGGCCTCCAGTGTCCCGCTCCACTCTTTCCCAGCCCTGTGGTCTTGGGAAAGTCATTTAACTCTGCTAAGCCTCCGTTTTTGCATCTGTAAAGTGGGAAGAATCCTCTCCACCTTAAGCCTTGCCATGAGGATTAATGAGATGCATGTACAGAGTTTAGTACACGGCCTGCCACATTGTGAGCGCTCAATAAATGTTGGCCGTTCTCTTCATTGTTGTCAACAGCTAACTTCAGGAACGAGATCCCCTAGGGCAGAATCTAAGGAGAACCTTTCCTATATCGAATTGTGTCTTGTATTGTGATACTGAATTGTTTAACTGGTCCCAAATGACATAACTGGGATGAAACCAGCTTGTCATGTATATGTAACACATAATATGGGCTGTCACATATATGTGTGTGTGTATATGTGTATGTAAGTATACACACACACACACATATATGGGCTGCTGGTATGTAAGTATACACACACACACACACATATATGGGCTGCTGGTTTAAAAACGCAGGTTCTGGGCCCCACTCCAGTGGCGGGATAGGGATGAAGCAAGATTGGCCAGACATCGGTAATTGCTGAAGTTGGGAAGTGGGTACGTGGGAGTCCATTATACGATTCCCTATGTTTTAGATTTGGATTTTTCCATAAGAAGATTTTGCGGGTAAGGGAGGAGGGAGTGAGCCTGAAGGGAGTGTGGGCCGACCTAGACCAGGTTGGAGCCAGCAGTCTCTAGGAATGGTCAACTCACAAGGAGTCCACATGGGTCTAATTAACTGCAGTGTCTCCAGTGGGCACTTGGCAAATTGTATCAAAGGCCTTAAAAATGGTCATTGCCTTTGAGTCATCAATTGTACTCATAGGAGAGTAAGCTAAGGAAATAATTAAGAGAGTATACAAAGATCTAGGAAAATAATGTTCATTAGGTCATTGTTTGTAAGAATGAAAATGAGGAACCACGTCAGTATTCAGGCATGGGGGTTGATTGAGCGTGGTACCTGCCCAAGATGAGCGAGGAGTGTCAGGACCTTGCTGGCAGTCGGGCAGCAAACATTTATTGAGCACCTACTATATACTGGGCATTGGGCTAGGTTCTGGGGATAGAGAGATAAATAAAACAAACCTCTATGGAGCTTATGTTCTGTGTCTTAGACCTGAAAAGTTCACGATGTTCAGTTCTTACAAAAAGATACAGTATGGTGCTATTTTAGGAAAATATAAGTGTATATATAAACATGTCTGGCAGTTTATATGTAAGAATGTGAACCATAGTTTTCTGATGGTGAATTTATGGGTGTTTTTTTTTTTTTTTTTTTGCCCTTGGTGATCACCTGTGTTTTGTACAATTTTTTTTTTTTTTTGAGATGGAGTCTCGCTCTATTGCCCAGGCTGGAGAGCAGAGGCGGCTCACTGCAACCAGCGATTCTCCTGCCTCAGCCTCCCTAGTAGCCAGGACTACAGGTGTGTGCCACCACGCCTGGCTAATTTTTGTATTTGTAGTAGAGATGGGGTTTCACTATGTTGGCCAGGCTGGTCTTGAACTCCTCACCTCAAGTGATCCTCCCACCTCAGCCTCCCTAAGTGCTGGCATTACAGGCATGAGCCACCATGTCCAGCCTTGTACAAATTTTAGCAAGAAATATTACAGGGGTGATTTTGATAAGGCATTCACTTTTTCATTGCTTCAAGTTTTTAACGTAGGGCAATAGGCATTTGGACACCACTGTCAAGCGTGGTCTTGGGCTCTTGTTTTAAAAATGTAAATACTGAGCTCCACCCTTGACCCATTTAATGGGCTGCTCCTGGAAAGAGGCCCAGGTGTCCTTTAATCCAAATGATTCGACTGCTTCTGACATCTGAGAACCATTACGGGGTTGGACAGAGGGATGCTGGAGTCTTCATGGACTTGGCTCGGCGGCTGCAGGACTTGTCTCAGGTTTTCAGAGGAACCCACTCAGAACAATTCAGGAAGCACTTCCTTTGCTTACTGAGATGTGGCTTTGGCAGGAAGGGACAGGAAGGGAGTGTCGGGGCAGGGAGGGAGTGTTAGGGCAGTGAATGCTGTCTGCATCCCCAGCCTTCTAACAGAAGAGGACTGACTCGGCTATGCGACCAGGCTTAGAACCCACAGGCCTAAATTGCTGTGTTCTTTTAGCTCTGTAGTCCATGACCCGAGATTCTGGAAGGCCCATGAGCTTCCTGTAAGCATCCCAGAAGGCCCAGGACAGTTCATACCTTTCCTGGGTGATATCTGGCCGCTCTGGGCCAGCATTCTATTAGCCCAGCATTGGACTCCAGTTACCTCATGCTTATCAGCAGCTGATTCATCTGTGCTTTCATTCATGCCCCTGTCCAGTCATCTTTCCATCCGTTCATTCATTCAGTAAGCATTTGCCACGGTCCACTTGGTACCAGGCCCTGCATGGGGCTCTGGGGACACAGAGATGAGTAAGGCTCCATCCCTGCCTTCAGCAGCTCCCCCATCCAGGAAGAACTGATCTGCCGTTGATTTCTTTCCCCATTTTCAGTTACTCAATGCTTCATCGGTGCAGTTTTTCTGGTTGATAGGCTCTTTTCTTTTTAATACTGAAACATAGTTTGTTTTAAAAGTAAAACTATTCAAACAATATCAGAGGCTGTACAATGAAATGGGATCTTTCTCAAATCCTGCCTTCCTCCCCAGAAGCTAAAGCTGCCCGTGGTTCCTTGGGCATCTTTCCAGATAATTCTCCTATATATTTACATGGATAGAGAGTGTCTCCCCATACCCCAATCCACGACTTGGTTCTTTTCCCTGTTGGAGAATAGCTGCTCCTAGCACCCACTTTTTTTTTTTTTTTTTTTGAGACAGAGTCTTGCTCTGTCGCCCAGGCTGGAGTGCAGTGGTGTGATCTTAGCTCACTGCAACCTCCGCCTCCCAGGTTCAGGCGATTCTCCTGCCTCAGCCTCCTGAGTAGCTGGGATTTTTGAATTTTTAGTAGAGACGGGATTTCACCATCTTGGCCAGGCTGGTCTCAAACTCCTGACTGCAGAAGATCCACCCGCCTCGGCCTCCCAAAGTATTGGGATTACAGGTGTAAGCGACCGCGCCCGGCCAACATTCACTCTTTCATGGTTGCTCTGTCGATGGACGTTTGGGTTGTTTCCAGAAATTTAATAATGTATACAGTGCAGGAGAAAGATCCTGATGGATAGAGTCTCCCAATTCCCGGTATCCAAGGGGAGATGAAGAGCAGTTGGTTGGTGGTAAAACTGTGGGGAATGAGCCCCCTGTTGTGCCCAGGGGATTTAGGATTAGGACTGAAATGACATAGAGCTGTCAGCGGGCAGTGCCTGTCCCCCTGCTTCATTCTGCTGTGTCCTTCCCGCAGCCCTGGCCTCCCACGACTACATCCTGAAGATTGTACCCACGGTTTATGAGGACAAGAGTGGCAAGCAGCGGTACTCCTACCAGTACACGGTGGCCAACAAGGTGCGCGGGCGATGGCTGGGCCGAGCTCTGTGCGGCGGCGCCCTCTGCTGACCGAGAGCAGAGACGACAGGCGGCTGCACCGACGCACTTTCTTCCGGTTCCTTTCTGGAGGCCTTTCCTGGGGGTTAGGTTGGGCCAGGCTCTGTCTCTGGGTAAAGGTGAAAGGCCTAGTCCCTGCCATGTGGCAGTCTCAGAGTCAAGGAGAACAGATCTAACCAGGAGATAGGGTTTGAGAAAGAGCAGGTAGGCTCCGTCCTACAAAGGTCCTGGGGTTGCAGGGCTGTTTCTCAAACAGCCCTGCATCTGGTCCGAGTCCTTTAGACACAGACCCCACGGTGCTCAACACACACAGACACTGCTGCTCTCAGGGCAAAGGCACTTTACCCAAACTCATGAGGCTGCTGAGTCACACCAAGATGGCTGTTGATTGATTTGCTGTTGATTGACAGGGGTGTCCCCAGGACCCCAACACTCAAAGTCATGGAGAAGACACCAGGCCTTAGTGGGCAGCAGAGTATGGTCAGAGTCTGCAGAGTGGGATGGCCCAGAAATTAGTAGTCTCAAGCCAAGACAGGCTTGGGCTTCCCCAGGGGCACCACACCAATGGGACATGAATACTTGAAGCCTGTTGGTTGAGATGCCCCTGCTAAACCCTGGTGGATGGGTTTTTCCCACTTACCACCAGGACTGTCCTTTTTCTTGCATTCCAAGGCTGCCCAAACCCCTTATAAGTGATACCTGTTTAGTTCAGTTAATTATAACAATAGTAGGAGGCATAGCTGTCAGTCATTGAGTACTTCCCGGGGGCTAGACATGCTAAGCTTTCTTCTTCCATCTTCTCAATCATCATGACAGCTCTGATGTTGAGACTGTTATTGAGCCCATTTTGTTGATTTGGCCATTGAGGCACTGAGAGGTGGTTGTAGAGCTATAAAGTGGCTGAGTGGGGATTAGAACAGGTTTTCCTTGAGCTCCAGAGCCTGGCTTCTTGATCACCTCATGCCTCAGTCTAAGGAAGGGGCTGTGAGTCTGCCCACCTGCAAGCTGCTCTCTGTCCAGTGACTTAGTCCCTCTGTTCTGACTCGCCCTAAATTGATGTTCCCGGGAGCTCTGTTTCTTTTATTCACTGTTTCACAAGGGGCATCTCATTGTAACCCTCACATGCTCATAGCAACTAACAGATGGAAAAGCACAGATGCAAGCTCAGGACCACACTGCAGTTCAAATTCCAGCTCAGACATTCACTAGCTATTGACCCGGGACATGTCACATAGCCACTTGTGCCTCAGTTTACTCATTCATAAAATGGAGATGATACTTTATAAGATTGCTGTCACATGAGGCAATGTTTTCAAAAATGCCTAGCCCACCAAAAAAAAAAAAAAAAAACCTTTAGGTAAATGATACTGACTGTTGCTATTTTTCACTCTTTTTCTCTGTCCCTCACCTCTAGGCTGTGACCCAGACAGTCAGCCTACCCCAGAAGCTCTCCTAGAGAAAGCTGATCTTCCCTTACTCAAAGCTCCTTTTCCCAATGCTTTGGCGAGGCCGAGCAGCCAGAGCAGCTTGCTCAGCTTCTCTGCGGCTGCAGCCGCACTCTGCCCTGGGAGCAGGCAGCAATGACCCAGTGGGAGGTCAGGGCTCAGTGTTACCTCTGGAGCGGCCTGGGCTCCTCAGGCTCAGCATTTGGGGTTGGGGGTACCCCAGTGGTTCAATACGGTCTCCAGTTGTTGCAGATTTTAGCACCTTGAAGTGCCCAAACTGGAGAGATCCCAGAGGTCATCATCCCAGGCCCATCAGTGTTTAGATGGGGAAACCAAGTCCCTGAGGGAGGGAGGGGCTGGCCCAAGGACGCACTGTTAGCTCAGCCCCTTAGTATCCTTAGTCCCTGCTGTGTGCATTCTTGGGAAAGTTGGTGGCAGGGCGGGGCCTTCTGGCTTTGCAGTTTGGTCCATTCCTCTGAAGAAGCTAGCCCACTCCCCACACGGCATTTACACCCGTCACACACACACACACACACACACACACACACACACTGGGTCTCCTGTTTATCCATCATGTGTGGCTCAGAATGTCCCCTCCCCAGTCTCCCAGATGCCTCCCAGGAGAATGGGTCATTCGTTCATTTGTTCATGGCCCCCCTCAACTCTCCATGTCCCTCCATCCAACATGCGTGATGTCGCAGTGTTAGGGATATTCTTATGTCTTCCTCCTTCTGCAGACTGTGACTCCCTCTGGGGAAAAGGCGGGACTTGCTCACCTCGGGCTCCCCAGCAGCCAGCCATGGGCCACCACAGTGGAGGCGTTCAGCAAACCATTGTTGAATAAATGAATGGATTTCGCATGGCCTAGGGGTTGAAGGAGGCCATAGGCCTTTACTCAGCCAACAATTACACTTTTCCTTTTACAGCTCTGCTTCCTAATGTATTTTCTGATTCTGGTGCTGCTTGCAGCTCACATGGTCAATTTCTAAACAACCAAGGGGGTCAAAAATGCCCAGGTGTGCTCAGCGGAGTTTAGGGCCTCCAGGGGAAGGGATGTGAGAGAGGGAGTGGGGGAGTCTGGCTTTGTGGAGCAGAGAGGGAGGAAAGTCCTTTCTGGAGGGTTACTGGGGGACCCACCCACCCTGGGACACAGTTTGTACTTCTGATTCTCATATCATCTACCCCAGGAATACGTCGCCTACAGCCACACAGGCCGCATCATCCCTGCCATCTGGTTCCGCTACGACCTCAGCCCCATCACGGTCAAGTACACAGAGAGACGGCAGCCGCTCTACAGATTCATCACCACGGTGAGTGGCCTGGGGCAGTGGGCTGGGCCCTGAGCCAGCCACCCTGCGCCTGCTCTGGGCCCCTTTCCTTAGTGCCCCTCACCTGTTCTTGCTGAAACAGGATGCAGCCTACAGGGCTAGCGGCTCTGGCTGCGCACAGGAGGCTTCGACCCGAAGGATGCTGAGAAATGTTCTCAGAAACACATCAGTATCAATGACGTTTTGTCTAGAAAGGATTTTCCAGAGGGGAATGCCCCGAAATCCATTTAATTCCTGAAGCAAATCTCCATATGGTTCCAGTAGATGTTTAGGATTTTCTCCAGTTTTTTATTGTTATGGAAATTATTCTTAGGAGAGTTTATCCTTTAATGTGTAAATTTTACACCAAAGATTTAACTCATTTTTTTTCAGGTCTAATTTCCAGTTGTAGCTGCTGATAGGGTCAGATTTTTCTCTTTTCCTTCCTCCCTGTTCTCTCTTTTTTGCCATGGTCTTTACCACGTCCAGTTTTCTCTAGGGCAGCTTCAAGCTGATGTTAGTTTTCCTTTATGCTGATTATTTCTATCACGTCTACTGTTTCCTGGCCTCCCATTCAGAAGGTCCTTGGGGTCAGAACAGGAGGGCCAGGGTGCCCTCCTTCACCCAAGAGGCCCAGGAGGCACTGAAGAAGCCAGAGTTAGCTGAGATGGAAGAGACAGGGTGGCTATCCCTACTTCACAGATTTGGAAACTGAGACCTAAAGATAAATATAGCATTGGGAGGCCCTTATTTTTCTGTACTTCTTTATACTTGTAATGATGGTTCAAGATCAAAGGTCTTGGCTCTTTGATTTCCCACAATAACTAGGTCAGTATTAGTCAGGACTCTGTTACCGAAGATCCAGAACCAGACCTTGAGCTGGCCTAAGGAGTAGAAGGTCTCAGGCATGGCTGGATCCAGCCTCAAACATTGCCAGGAATAGGTCTGTGTCTTCGGATCTGCTTTCCTCTATACTGACTTCATCTTCAAGTCAGTAGAAATGGCCTCTTTCTCAGTCATTCTAACCAAGTCCTAGATAGGACAGTGCTCTCACTGGCCCTGCTCAGGCCTCATGCCATCCTTGTGGCCTGGGAAATCAAATGCTCTGGTTGGCCAGGCTTAGGCCCTGTACCTGCTCTGGTGTCAACCCCATCCAAACCACAGGGACAGAGATTGTGAGGAATGAGTTTCCTCAAGAGAAAAGGCAGGGGCCAGCTACTGGAAGAGGAGAGAGTGGGTGCCAGGAGGCAGAACAGTGGGATGCTGCGACAGGGCCTCTGCCTTCTCATCTGTGTCGTAAGAACGATCATCTCTGTTCCTGCCACCTCCCAGGGCCTTGTGGGACTCAGGAGATCGTGAAAGGAGAAGCTCTTTGTAGATATGAAAAGCCAAGTAGGACGGGGCACAGTGGCTCACACTTGTAGTCCCAGCACTTTGGGAGGCTGAGGTGGGAGGATCGCTTGAGGCCAGGAGTTTGAAACCAGCCTGGGCAACATTGTGAAAGCTTATCTCTAAGAATCTTCTTAAATTAGCTGGATGTGGTGGTGTATGCACCTGTAGTCCCAGCTACTTAGGAGGCTGAGGTAGGAGGATCGCTTGAGCACAGGATTTTAAGGCTACAGTGAGTCATGATCATACCACTGCACTCCAGCCTGGGCAACAGAGCGAGACCCTTTCTCTAAAAAACAAAACAAAAACCCCCACAAAACAGACAGAGACATACAAAAGGTGTCATAAGTCTGGTGCTTACATGAGCCTCAGACAGTTTTTTGCTGTTCTCTTTAACCACATAAAAGTTAGAAACTTCTGTTTAACAAATGGCACATAACATAAAGCAAAAATGCCACATGCAGCCTGGGAAGATACTGGCCACACATATGGGAAAGAGGCAGCCTTCAGAATTCATATGTAAAGAACTCCTAGAGATCAGTAAGAAAAAGTTAACCACCAGGCCGGGCGCGGTGGCTCAAGCCTGTAATCCCAGCACTTTGGGAGGCCGAGGTGGGCGGATCACGAGGTCAGGAGATCGAGACCATCCTGGCTAACATGGTGAAACCCCGTCTCTACTAAAAATACAAAAAACTAGCCGGGCAAGGTGGTGGGCGCCTGTAGTCCCAGCTACTTGGGAGGCTGAGGCAGGAGAATGGCGTAAACCCGGGAGGCGGAGCTTGCAGTGAGCTGAGATCCGGCCACTGCACTCCAGCCTAGGCAACAGAGTGAGACACTCCGTCTCAAAAAAAAAAAAAAAAAAAAAAAAAAACAAGAAAAAGTTAACAACCAAAAAAAAGTAGACAAGGCCAAGGACCAGCTCTTCACAGAGGAGATGATACTGGCAGTGAAAAGATGCTCAAGTTCACTAGAAATTGGAGGGATGCGATTTAAAACAAGACTCAATTCAGGCCAGACATAGTAGCTCAAAGATGTAATCCCAGCACTCTAGAGGGGTGGAAGCAGGAGGATCACTTGAGGCCAGCATTTTGAAACCAGCCTGGTCACCACAGCAAGACCTCATCCCTACAAAAGAAAAGTTAAAAAATTAGCTAGACATAGTGGTGCATGCCTGTAGTTTCAGCTACTTGGGAGGCTGGGGTGGGAGGATTGCTTGAGCGTGGGAGGTTGACACTGCATTGAGCCATGATGGTGGCACTGCACTCCAGCCTGGGCAACAAAGTGAGACCTGGTCTCAGAAAAATGAAAAAATTAAAAGACCCAATTGAATCCTATTGGACTGACAGAAATTGAAAACTTGGCCGGCTCACACCTGTAATTCCAGCACTTTGAGAGGCTGAGGCAGGCAGATCACCTGAGGCCAGGAATTCAAGACCAGTCTAGCCAACATGGCAAAGCGCTACTAAAAATACAAAAATTAGCAGGGCATGGTGATGTGCACCTGTAATCCCAGCTATTTGGGAGGCTGAGATGGGAGATTCACCTGAACCTGGGAGGCAGAGGTTGTGGTGAGCCAGGATCACTCCACTGCACTCCAGCCTGGGCAACAGAGTGAGACTGTCTCAAAAAAAAAGAAGGCCAGGCATGGTGGCTCATGCCTGTAATCCCAGCACTTTGGGAGACCGAGGCGGGTGGATCACGAGGTCAGGAGATCGAGATCAACTTGGCTAACACGGTGAAACCCCGTCTCTACTAAAAATACAAAAAATTAGCCGGGCATGGTGGCGGGCACCTGTAGTTCCAGCTACTGGGGAGGATGAGGCAGGAGAATGGCATGAACCCAAGAGGCGGAGCTTGTAGTGAGCCGAGATTGCGCCACTGCACTCCAGCCTGGGTGACAGAGCAAGACTCTGTCTCAAAAAAAAAAAAAAAAATTGAAAACCTGCTACTACAAAGATTGGGAAGATGTGAAGCCATGGGAACCCACATGTACTACTGGTGTGGAGGGACATGGATGTAGCTACTCTGAGGGGAGATGCACAGACGCCAGGACCCAAAAAATCAGGGGATTTGTGAGCAAATGATTTCACCCAAGACCCCACAGGTAGCACACCCCAAGTGGGTCTTGGTGCTGAGTCTTACTCCAGCTCTCCTACTTCATTCCCACGATAAGCCACACACACAGATACAAGTAGGTTCCCTGGTGCCTCCATGCAGGTCTAGACCACTCCTCAGAGGCCCTAGCACCTGTAGCATTGACTGTAGCAGAGAAACCCCCTCCATCCATGCCTCCCAGTAGGGTTCAGAAGGCTCTTCTCTGTCCCTGTTTCTGTTTGCTGTTGTATGGAAAGCAGCTGAGACTCTGGGCATTAAAAATCACCTGGTAATGGCCGGGCATAGCGGCTTATGCCTGTAATCTCAGCACTTTGGGAGGCTGAGGCAGAGGGATCACTTGAGGTCAGGAGTTCAAGACCAGCCTGGTCAACATCGCAAAACCTCATCTCTACTGAAAATACAAAAATTAGCCAGGCATGGGGGTAGGCATTTGTAGTCCCAGCTACTCGGGAGGCTGAGGAAGGAGAATCACTTGAACCCAGAAAACGGATGTTGCAGTGAGCCAAGATCATGCCACTGTATTCCAGCCTGGTGCCAGAGCGAGACTCTGTCTCACAAAATAATAATAAATTGGCCGGGTGCGGTGGCTTACACCTGTAATCCCAGCACTTTGGGAGGCCGAAGTAGGTGGATCACCAGGTCAGGAGTTCGAGACCAGCCTGACCAGCATTGTGAAACCCCATGTCCACTGAAAATATACAAAATTAGCCGGGCATGGTGTTGCATGCTTGTCGTCCCAGCTACTCGGGAGGCTGAGGCAGGAGAATTGCTTGAACCTGGCAGACAGAGATTGCAGTGAGCCAAGATCACGCCACTGTACTCCAGTCTGGACAGAATGAGACTCCATCTCAAAAAAAAAAAAAAAGAAAAGAAAAGAAAAGAAATCACTTGGCAAGTGGCTGAGAAATGAAGGGACTTCATTTATTCATTTAACATTTGCTAGAATTCACCATGTGCCGACCTCTGTAGCAGGCACCAGGGTTAGCTGAATCATACACAGTCCCTGCCTTCAAGGAGACCCCGCTGGTGGAGCAGATGAGTGAGCGCAGGGAGCATTGACGGGGCTGTAGTGGAGATGTGTGCCTGACACTGCAGGCAAACGAGAGGGCGCCATCCCCTTTGTTTGGGAAGCTCCAAGAAGGGAATCCTGTGATGGGCCTTGAGCTGAGGAGAAAGGGCCCTGGGAAAGGGAATACTATGCGCAGAGGTGCCCAGTGTAACGTGTCCTATGCAGGCCGTGCCACCCCCTTTGGCAGGTGACAGACTCCCCAGTGAGCCGCTGACCTTCTGAGAGCAGGAGGCTCCCAGAAGCCACAGGGAAGACGCTTCCTTTGTCAGAGACCCAATGCCTCCATGATTCCTTCTTCTCTTCCTGTCCTTGGCCACCAGCCTGTCCTCCATCTCTGCCCCACCCACCTCTGCTCAAGCATGGGCTGACAAAGCCCCGGGCTCGTGGACCACACTGCTGCAGGGAACCTCCTGACATCATTAGACTGGTGGTTCTTCTGAAGGCCCCGTGCCACCACCTTGGTTGCCATGGTAACCGTGGGGTCAGCTCTGAAGGAGCCAGCCGGCCGGCTGTGCCTGGCAGATGGCGTCATTGTGGAGCTTCAAAGGCCCTTGTCACAGGGCAGCAGATGTGGAGATGACGCCAGCACTCAGACACACACATACACACACGGCACAAAGATCCCTGGGAGCCCTCGGAGGGTGGGGTGGGGCCGGGATGGAAGTGGAGGCACCTGCTGTGGCTTCTCTTTCTCTCTTTTTAAAATCAAACACTTGCGTGCAAAGCCCCTAAACGGCAAATGGGGGCCTCTGCAAATAGCTCCTTAGAGGCGCTGGAGACGAAGAGGGGCTTAGGTCAGGATGTCGTCATGTGGCGGCTGCGGGGCTGGGAGGCAGCTGTGGGTGGGCTGGAGGGAGGGAGGATAGAGGCAGGTGGAGCCTCCCAGATGCATGGCCAAGTGTTAAGTACCTGGCTGCTCCCAGGTTGCCCCCGCAGGGTCTCATTGCCCCGAAAGGGCTTGTTTATCCCCAGCCTAAACAGTTTTTCCTCCTGGAAGTCTTTGGCCAGGCTTCCTGGAGCTCCTCTCTCGGCACGTGGGGCACCTTGCTCACAGCGATGTTCTGTGCTCTGTCAGAACATTCCAGTGCTAAGGGAGTAAACAGATCATATTTGACGACATGCAACTAATCCCCTCCAAAGTGCTCCCCTCCCACACAATACATTTGTCCCCTGCCACTTGCTGAAGCTCCCTTTTTGAGATTGAGATTGCGTTCAAGTGGGTTGTGGTGACAGACTGGATGGCTTCAGAGGTGTCAGATCTCTTTCCTTGCGTGGTTGATTTTATTTTGGAGGAACAGCCAGAAGTCCATTAAACAAAGTGCCAGTTGGGCCAGTATGGCTGGGATGGTTTTTGCCCACCAAGAAGTACCGGATGGCGATGACACCCTCCCGTTGCGTGCTACTCAAAACTTATCATTCTTGAAGATTTGTGCAGCTCACTTAACTCGAGTGGTGCTCAGGACCCTTGGCCAGGGCTTAACTTGGGTATGAGGGAGAGTTGCTACAGGGAGCCCCACCCACAGACGTTCCTCTCTGCTGCCCTCCTTCATGCTTTCTAACCAGGGGACTAATCCCCCAGACTTCAGATTGCCCTGCCTGGTTGCCAGGCCTGATGATGACCTCCAGGTCTGACTTACCTGTGTCCCTAGCATCCAGTGAAGGGCCTGGCCTGGACACAGGTGCTCAGAAATGTGTAAGGGGCAGCTGCCTAAAGAAGTGATCATATTTTCAGCCGGGCGCAGTGGCTCACACCTGTAATTCCAGCACTTTGGGAGGCCAAGGTGGGCAGATCGCCTGAGGCTAGGAGTTCAAGACTAGCCGGGCCAACATGGCGAAACCTTGTCTCTACTAAAAATACAAACAATTAGCCAGGTGTGGTGGTGCATGCCTGTAGTCCCAGCTACTGTGGAGGCTGAGGCAGGAGAATCACTTATACCTGGGAGGTGGAGGCTGCAGTGAGCCAAGATCATGCCACTGCACTCCAGCCTTGTCTCAAAAAAGAAAAAAAAAGAAGATCATATTTTCCCTAGCCAGACAGGATGAGGGGAAAAAGTGATCATATAGCTACCCCTATTAAGCACCTACTATGTGCCAGGTAACTACATAGTTACCTCCTTTAACCCTCCCAGCAACCCCTCAAGGTAGATGATTTTGTTCCTCTTTTATAAATGGATTAAACTGAGGCTCAGAGAGGTGAAAAAACTCATCCAAGAACACACAGCCAGCAAATGGCAAGGCTCGAACGTGACCCCAGTGCCTGCCTCTGCAACATCCCCTACCCCCAGCACTGTCTCAGGAGCCTCTGTCTTCCAAAACAAGGGCTGTCAGGGGTGTTGCAGCAACAAAGCCCCCAGAAGTCATAGAACTCCTGGTAGGACAGACCCCAGGATCATTTGATACAGTGACTTTCATCCTGGGAATCAGGAAGAAATATTAGAGCAGGAAACAAAGTTTTATTTTATTGTGAATATGCAAGGTGAAATCACAGCTTCACACATACAAACCATTAAAAAAGCCATCATCCATCTGAGGCAGATTGGCTGATAGTTTGCACGTTTTCCTCCCCATATCTGATACCTTTTGTTCATCTGTTTAGGCTTCTGCAAACATTTGCCAGAAACTAAGGCAGCAAGGGCTGGGGCAGGAAAGAGGGCAGTGGGCGTTAAGAAGAATTGACAAGGCTGGGCTCGGTGGCTTACGCCTATAATTCCAGCACTTTGGAAGGCCGAGGAGGGTGGATCATGAGGTCGGGAGTTCAAGACCAACCTAACTAACATGGTGAAACCCTGTCTCTGCTAAAAATACAAAAATTAGCCAAGCATGGTGGTACGCACCTGTAATCCCAGCTACCTGGGAGGCTGAGGCAGGAGAATCGCTTGAACCAGGGAGACGGAGGTTGCAGTGAGCTGAGATCGTGCCATTGCACTCCAGCGTGGGTGACAGAGCAAGACTCCATCTCAAAAAAAAAAAAAAAAAGAAGAATTGACAAGAGACAAACTTCAAACTGAGAAGGTTCTACCCACTAAGATGATGTGAGTTGGAAAAATGACCGTCTTGGCCGGGCGCGGTGGCTCAAGCCTGTAATCCCAGCACTTTGGGAGGCCGAGGCGGGCGGATCACAAGGTCAGGAGATCGAGACCACAGTGAAACCCCGTCTCTACTAAAAATACAAAAAATTAGCCGGGCGCGGTGGCGGGCGCCTGTAGTCCCAGCTACTCAGGAGGCTGAGCCAGGAGAATGGCGGGAACCCGGGAGGCGGAGCTTGCAGTGAGCCGAGATCGCGCCACTGCACTCCAGCCTGGGCAACAGCGTGAGACTCCGTCTCAAAAAAAAAAAAAAAAAAAAAAAAAAATGACCGTCTTGGCCCTGGAGTGGCAGGACAGCCTTCAGAGCTCCCATATGCAGCCTCGGTTCTCTGCCCTCTGCCCCCACTACCCTGCTCAGAGTTCCCTCGGTGTCGCCCTTCCTTGGACCATGAGCTCCAACAAAGCCAGGTTTAGTCATCGCTGATCTCTAGATCCAGTGCGTCAATGTGGGAATAAATAGGTGTCAAACAGTGAGCAAATAGAAGGAGAGTTGTACGCCTTGGTACACCCCCCACCAAGACGATTTCTGTTCTCCAAGGGACAGAACAGAACCCATATTAGGAGCTTGGTGATTCAGGTCTGGAAATGTGCGAAACGCTTCAGTTCAGATCCTTCCGTGGTATTCCAAGCTGAACTAGATCTTCAAGAAGGTTGTGTTCCAGAAACAGATTGCTCCAAACTGGGTCTGCACACAGACAGGGCCTCCTGGCGTGCGCGCTCCCAGAGCAGGTTCGGAGGCGGAAGAGGAACATGAGACCGAGTGGGCTCCATTTTGCACACCAGGCTGGTTTTTATAGATGCACAGCTTCTTACTTCACAGCCCTTGCTGACGGGGATCCCTTACGTCAGGAAATTTGGTACGTAAACCTTGACAGAATTGAGAAGACAGATTCCCTGCATGGAAGCTATCTGTACGTGAAGAGAGGGGCTAGGAAGAGTCTTCTGGCTGGGAATGGGGCAAGGTGGGCTAAGAGAAAAAGCAGGCCCTTGGCAGCCTCCCAATAGTGATCCTTGCTTACTCGGTAGCCCTGTGACTGTGGACAAGTCATTCCCTCTCTGACCTTCTGTGTCCTTGTCTGTGAAATGAGGGTCACCTAGCAGTGGCAAGGATTGAATGAGAAAAGAGGAGAAGGTGCCATCTCAGACCCAGCACATAATAGGTGCTCAACCAAAGTGAGGTTCTTTCGAGGTGGGGTGGGTGGGTATTTTGCAGCCCATAGGAATTGTGAACATGTCAGGGGGAGGCCTTTACTCTCCCGAGGCCCCCGGAGCTTTGGAAGGCCTGATACCACACCCTCTCCTCCCCCATTCCCAGCCTTTCCAGGGCCCAGTCAACCACTTCCCTTCCACGACTACACCCCCAGCCTCTGCCTCCTCCGCGACTTTGGCGTTCTCATCCCTGGCTCCAGCCTGTCTGCCGCTGCTGGAGCCTGATGAGACTCCAATTCATTATTTATTTCCTCATGCCGCGCTTCCTCCACACGCTTTTAAAGCAGTGCTGACTGAACAAGGAAAGTGACTGAACAGTTCCTGGGCGCTTAGGGTGCAGCAGGCAGCTGGACAGTGTCATCTCAGTCCCTGCAGTGGGCCCCATTCTACAGATGGGGGAAACTGAGGCTCAGAGAGGTAAACTGGCTTTCCCGGCCAGGGCCACAGAGCTGGGATTGGACCCCAGGAATGTCTAATCCAAAGCCCACAATCTCACCTCCCACGGCGGTGTGTGTGGTGCTTCTCCACTGCACGCTATGGGAGAGTGATGGGGAGGGGAGTACTAATGCACTGGGAAGGCGTTTGTGCTGGTGGAAAAACAGGCATTTAGCTCCCCCTCCAGTGTGGCTAACACATCCTTCCCATAAGGAATTAAGAACCATAATGAAAATGTAAGGGAAACACACACGCACCTCTTTTAAAGGTAGACAAGCTGACTTCATTCTAGTCACAGTGGGAGGCCAAGAAGCTGAGGGCCCCTGGGAGGAAGTTGCTGGTGGGCACAGAGGGGCATTATCGGATGACGTCTGATGAATGCCACTTCCTGCACTGCCCTCAGACTCACTGGGGCCCAGGTATTGAACTGGCCTTGTTTCTGTTTCTGGAGCTGTGGCTGCTGCCCAGAGCAGTGGTGCGTGCACTGGCCGAGGTGGCCCTTCCTGGCTCAGCGGCCCTGCTTCCTCATCCCCTACAGGGAAGACCCCACCCCAGGTTGTCCCCAAGCCTTGAGGCCGGGTTGGGAGATACAAGAGCATGGCAGCGGCAAGGGACCAAGCCACTCTCAGTCAATGCCACCACAGTCCTAGGGTTTAAGCCTTCCCTTTTTTTTTTTTTTTTTTTTTTTTTTTTTTTTTGAGACAGAGTTTCACTCTTATTGCCCAGGCTGGAGTGCAGTGGCGTGATCTCGGCTCACTGCAACCTCCACCTCCCGAGTTTAAGCCTCCTGAGTAGCTAGGATTACAGGCACCTGCCACCATGCTCGGCTAAGTTTTGTACTTTTAGTAGAGACAGGGTTTCACCATGTTGGCCAGGCTGGTCTCGAACTCCCAACCTCAGGTGATCCACCCGCCTCGGCCTCCCGAAGTGCTGGGGTTACAGGCACGAACCACCATGGCCGGCCAGTCTTCCCATTTTAAAAAGCCACAAAACAGGCACCGGGAGCTAGGGTGGCACAAGAACACATGGATGGGAGGGGTCCAAGCCAGTTCTGCCAGCCTCCAAAGCCCAGGCCCTCCATGGCATCGCTTTCCAGGTGCAGGGTCTCCAGGCGCAGCGACTTAGTGGAGAGGGGCACCTCCTGCCTGCCCCGTCCGGGGTCTCCCCCTCCAGGCCCACCTTTTCATCAGCACTGCCTTCCCCACGCCCCCGACTGACTCCCCTGAGCAAGTCACCTTTGCCCCTGCCTTGGGTGTGGAACTCTGTCCCTTTCCTCAGCAGGTCATTCATTCCCTCACTCTGGAACCCTCCCATCTGCTCCTCATTCTTTCACTCACTCCTTTACTTATTCAACAAACGCGTCTTGTGCACCTCCCATGTGGTCCGTTGTGTCTGCTATCTTCTCTCCCTTGGGCATTCAGGAAAATGAGAGTTTTCCCGATAGACTTGAGGTGGTGAGATTTAGGGAGCTCCCTCACTGGCCAGAGGATGGAACCCACTTCTGGCCTAAGGTGCTTTGCCCCACAGGGATGTTCTTCATCACAAATACATCTTGGCACTCACCTGAGGACACCCTGTCTAGGCCTCAGCTACCCGATCTGTTGAATGGGTTGCTGGGCAACTTCAGAGGGCCCTTAGAGTGTGTGGGCCCCCGGTAGCCACAAAGAATCTGCCCGTGGTGCCTGGGACACTCTTGCTGTCCTGTTCTTGTATGACTCATCCTGCCCTCTGCTAAAAGTGCCAGAGAGAGAACGGAAGTTGAGACCCAAAGGCGTGCTCTGGGGAATAAGTAGTATTTTACTGATTTTTCTGGTTGAGTGGGTCTCGGGTTTAGAAAATTCCATATCTTAACCACAAGGTTAGAGCCTTCCAGTGAACTGAAAGATCAGATCAGGTTTCGTTTACTGAACATCTAAGTGCGAGGTGCCCCAGGTGTGTTTTCAGCAGAGCAGCAGGGGTTTTCCCGTTTTATTTTTGTTTTTATTTATGTATTTATTTATTTTGGCAACAGTCTTGCTCTGTCATCTCGGCCGGAGTGCAGTGGCTGAATCTCGACTCACTGCAACCTCCACTTCCCGGGTTCAAGCAATTCTCATACATCAGCTTCCTGAGTAGCTGGGATTACAGGCGCCTGCCACCATGCCCAGCTAATTTTTGTGTTTTTGGTAGAAACAGGTTTCACCATGTGACCAGGCTGGTCGCAATCTCCTGAGTTCACATGATCCTCCTACCTTGGTCTCCCAAAGTGCTGGGATTGCAGGCATGAGCCACTGCACCCAGCTGGCTTTCCTGTTTTATAGATGAAGAAACTGAGGCCCATACAGGCTTTCCCACGGCTAGAATTAGCAAGTGATGCCACGATGCAGCCTCCAAAGGCTGGGTGCTCTCTGCTGCCACGACAGGAAAGCCGGGTGGACTCCCCAACCCTCACCTCGCGCCACCCTCACCATGTCCAACAGGGAGGTACACACCTCCCAGCCCCAGCTTTGCCCTGGGCTCCCCTGGAGAGGCCTCGTTTCTCTGTGTGAACAACAACAGGCTGTGGGAACTAAGTGTCAGGACTGCAGTTTGCTTTGTTTTCATTTTAATTCATTAGTGTTCCTCCCAGGCCCCGTCCCCACAGCCCAGGGACATGCCAATCACTGTCTTCCCTCCTGCCAGTGGCACCCCTGCCCTCCCCTTCATGAGTTCCTGAGATCCCGCCAGCATCTCCTCCAGCTTCAGAATATCTGCTGTTAGATCCCATTGTTCCCACATCATCCCAGGAATCCTCAATGGCAAAGCCTGTCATCTTGCCGCCGCCCATGTAGGGCCTGAATTCCAAGGCAGACACACCACCTGGCACAGCCTCGTGGCTGCATCTCCCCATGTTCCAGCAGGCATGGTGACCTTCTAAGACAGGGACAGCCATGACCAGCCACTTCCCTGAGCGGGTTCAGGTGTGGGAACGCCCTGGCGCTGGACATTTCTGAATCTTTCCATGTCGGAATCCAGGAAGTGCCACTCCTGGGAGGGCCAGAACCCCCTCCTGTGACTACGTCACCTCATGCCAGTCACCTCCTACTGACTGCCAGTGTGCTGGGGAGGCCTGAGGGATGAGAGAGAAAATAATGAAAGCAGGGCCGTGGCAATGTGGGCCTGGCCGCTAGAGTTCTCTCAGCATTTTTTGTTTGTTTGTTTTAAGTCACGGGACCAGGCATGGTGGCTGACACCTGTAATCCCAGCACTTTGGGAGGCCAAGGCGGGCAGATCAGTTGAAGTCAGGGATTTGAGACTATCCTGGCCAACATGGTGAAACCCCATCTCTACTAAAAATGCAAAAATTAGCTGGGCATGGTGATGGGCACCTGTAATCCCAGCTACTTGGGAGGCTGAGGCAGGAGTATCTCTTGAACTCTGGAGCAGAGGTTGCAGTCAGCCAAGATCACCTCCAATCTGGGTGACAAGAGTGAGACTCAATCTCAAAAAGAAAAAAGACATGATCTTGCTCTGTCACCTAGGCTGGAGTGCAGTGGTGCAGTCATAGCTCACAGCAGGCTTGACCTGGGCTCAAATGATCCTCAGGCCTCAGCCTCCAGAGTAGCTGGGACCACAGCCACCATACCTGGCCAATTTGTTTTTATTTTTTGTAGAGATGGGGATCTCACTGTTTTGCCCAGGCTGGGCTCAAGCTCCTGGACTCAAGCCATCTTTCCATCTCCCAAAGTGCTGAGATTACAGGCATGAGCCACTGTGCTGGCTGAGTTCTCTCAGCTTTGAGGAAAGCCCCGCAGAATGTGTCAGGATTTCCCCTCCCTTCACCTCCTCAAGTGAACAGTGACCAGCCCCTTCAACAGATGCGGGGTGATGGGGGCACACTGACCAGTATCAGTAGATACTCAGAGGGAGTCTGCCTCAGGGTTCCCCCTTAGCCTTCAGGCTTGCAGTCACTCACCCTGTGACTGAGCCAGTTGCATAGCAGTTTCCATGCCCCAGGGCCTCAGTTTCCCCTCAGGCGATGTGCTTTCCTGTGTACCTCAATACACACATTGTCTCCCTCTGGTGTGGGCCAGCCCCATGAAAGGAGAGTTGAGACTGAGTGCCAGGTGTCTGTGAGTCATAAGCATTCGGATTCCAAATTGTGTGTAGATGAATACAGATGTGTGTGTGTGTGTGTGTGGTTATTTTTTATTTTTTGCTTCATTGCTCGTAAGTCACATTTTCCTATCTTCTGATCCAAGCTCTAAAAGCGTTTTGTGGTATAAAATCTCCCATCATCTGATCCACTCTACCGAAATAAACCAGCTCCCCTGCCGTCATCTTCCCTGAAAAGTACCCCTGCGTCATGCTCTAAGGCCGGCAGGGAGGGGCCGTGCCCACTTAAAACACTTCACCATAATCCCTCCAGCGCCCCCCGGTCCTCTCCACTCCCTGGGGGGCCGCTCCAGTTTCCTGGGCTGTTATTACTGGAGGACCAGCTGCTTCCTGCCACCCATCCATACAGACCTGGTCTGTCCGTCCTGGGCCTCACAGGCCTCCGCTTAGCTCATCTCATGGAAATATCATTTTAAAAAATAAACACTGGTTTGATTCGCACTTCCCTCTCGCCTTTGCTGGGTCTCCTGGCCTCCCACCACTGGGCACCACTTCATCTATTAAGGTGTTCTTGGCTCCCAGAGTTCCCCAGAGGTTGCGGGTCAGTGGCTGGCCGTCCACCTGTGGTGCCTCTGGGGCCACTAATGGCCTCTGGGGCCACACGACTGATTATTTCTTCTGAGTCCTGTGGTCATTTAAATGCCCCTTAAATGTGGCATGGGGGGAAGAGCGAGTGCCACATGTACTGTGTGACCTCGGACAGGTTATTTCCCTCTCTGTACCCCATGGGTACTCGGTGAAGAGCCATCTCCCTTGTGGGCTGTAGGACTCTGTTCCTCCGAGACCTATGGCCGCTGCTAGGATAGGAGGTGTTGGTTCTTATGAATGACATAAAGTAGATGCCGAAGAGGAAAATATGTTTAAAGTTTTCTTGCAAGGCATGGAGCAGTGGTTCATGCCTGTAATCCCAGCACTTTAGGGGGCTGAGACAGGTGGATCACTTGAGCCCAGGAGTTGGAGACCAGCCTGGGCGACATAGCGAGACCTCACCTCTACAAATTAAAAATTAAAAAAACTAGCCAGGCATGGTGGTACCACCTGTGATCCTGGCTACCCCGGAGGCTGAGGCAGGAGAAGCACTTGAGCCTGGGAGTTGGGGTCTTCGGTGAGCTACGATCACATACTACACTGCAGCCTGGGTGACAGAGTGAGATCTTGTCCCTACAAATCAGTAAGTTTCCTTGCAAACCTTCTATGAACTTCAGTTGTCTTCCATCGTCCATGCTTTGATTCTCTGAAGTCATCAGAAAGCAATTTGTAGGCCATAACATTTTGAGTAAAACATAACATTAGTTCCATTAGTCCCAAATGGTGTCCTGACCACTGCAAAGCTTTGTGATTCAATTAGGTGGGTGTTTTGCGCCTGAGAAGCAGCAGGGTGTCACATTAAGAGCAAAGACTCCAGGCCGGGCACGGTGGCTCAAGCCTGTAATCCCAGCACTTTGGGAGGCCGAGGTGGGTGGATCACGAGGTCAGGAGATCGAGACCATCCTGGCTAACACGTGAAACCCCGTCTCTACTAAAAAAATACAAAAATTAGCCGGGAGCGGTGGCGGGCGCCTGTAGTCCCAGCTACTCGGGAGGCTAAGGCAGGAGAATGGCGGGAACCCGGGAGGTGGAGCTTGCAGTGAGCTGAGATCCGGCCACTGCACTCCAGCCTGGGGGACAGAGCAAGACTCCGTCTCAAAAAAAAAAAAAAAAACAAAAGAGCAAAGACTCCAAAGTTTTGAACCCCTATTCAGCCACTTGCCGTGGCATTGGACAAGGGATTCAGGGTCTCTGTGCCTCAGTTTCCCTGGCTGTGAAATAGGTCTAAGAATAGTACCTACCGCCTAGGGTTGAGCTGGGGATTCACTGGGAAGGTGCTGTGTAAGTATTGTGTATTTTCTGGTGGTTAGTATATTATGATGTGGCAGACAGTTATGAAGTACAGATGTGACAGGTGACATTCATTATCTCCCTGCTACCGCTGTTCTCAACCAGCGGCAATTTTGACCTCTGGGGACATTTGGCAATGTTTGGAGACATTGTGGTTGTCACAGCGTGGGGGAGGGGGGATGACCGGCATCTCCTGAGTAGAGGCCAGGGATGCTAAAATTCTTCACTGCAAAGGGCAGTCCCTGTGGCAAAAAATTCTCTGGCCCCAAATGTCAATGGTGCCATTAGAAACCTTGCCCTAATAGAAGCTTTCTGGTAGCACCAAAAGCCTCTCTCTTCTTTGTAGCACTTGCCTTGGTTATAATTTTGCATTTATTCATATGATAATTTGCTTACTACCCATCAAATCCCAGGATGCCACTTCTTGGCTGTGTGACCTTGGGCCCCTGGGACTGCCTCTCAGAACCTCCATTTCCTTCATCTGCAAATGGGATTGTAAATATGTGATAAATCCAGAGTTGAGGTTAAGACCACAGGCTCCAGGGTTAAGACGTACCTGTGTTCAAGTTGCATCTGCTACTTATGTGGTGAACTTAGGCAAGTTACCTGATAAACCTCGGTTTCCTCACCTGTGAAATGGGTCTAATAACTGCCTTCCTCATTCAGAGGGTGAACATGGGAATTAAAGGAGCTCATAATGGTGATAATTATTTTATTATTATTAAATCCACCATCCAACAACTGGTTTCCTTTGAGCCCTAAGTATGTGCCAGGCTCTTGGTGACTATGTAATGGGCATTATGGGCTTAACGGGGCAATGTCTACCTTGCAGAGCCCATCATCTCATGGTGTGGGAGGGGTCTGGCCTGGTGCATCCTCCAGCACTGACCTCTGACACTCCCACCCCACCCCTGCCCTCTTGCAGATCTGTGCCATCATTGGTGGGACCTTCACCGTCGCCGGCATTCTGGACTCATGCATCTTCACAGCCTCCGAGGCCTGGAAGAAGATCCAACTGGGCAAGATGCATTGACGCCGCACCCAGCCTAACAGCCGAGGACTCTGGGCATCGCCAGCCTTGCCTCCAACGCCCTGTCTCCTTTGGCCCTCAATCTGGCCTCAAATCTGGCTGTGTCCCAAAGTGTGTGTGGGAGGTGGGGGGAAAGTAGAGGATGGCTCGATGTTTCGCAGCTACCTCTTTTCCCCGTGTTTCATTTTAGACAAATTACACTGCCCGAAGTTGCAGTTCCCCTTTCCCTGGGGAGCCCCAAGAGTAGAGTCAGGCAAGGGGTGGGGAGTCCAGGGATCTTGGGGACCCCTCCTAGGAGAGCTGCAGTCTCTTCCCTCTTAGGGGAATATCCCAGAACGCATATTGATCAGCTCGCAGCCAGGCTTCGACAATCTCGTGGCCCCCACTGTGTGGACACACTAATGATTTGGTTTCTCCCCTGGGCAGCCAACCTGCCCCAGAGGCACCAGACCTGGGCTGTCAGCTTTGGGACCAAGCTACTCCTTTATACACCCGGCACCTTCCACGAAAGATGGTACTTCCCCAGCAAACCCCTACAATTTGTCACTATAGATGGAACCCTGACTTCTGCCCCATCCCTTCCTGCCCAACCTAGAGCCCAGGCCTCAAGCCTTTACCCCCACCCCTGGCTTGTTCTTCTAAGACGCAGATGCCCAGTTGCTCAGCAGCAGCGGTAGAGACTTGAATCTGCCCACCAGTCACAAGGCGGGTCACAGATTCCTCTTCCTCTCTTCTCCTTGTTCCTCTGAACCCCCCACCAATGTGCCTCAGCCTGTGTGCTGTGTGGCAACAGCATTTCTTGGTGAAGGGGCTGGTTCCCACTGCCAAGACCTCCCACCGCTCTGCTGGAATCTGCAGTGGTAGGGAGTGGGGGTTGTGTGAAGGGGAAGTCATCTTTTGAGATCCAGATAGACATGGTTAGTGCACTTATGTCCAGATGGGAAGCATCCTTCCTGCAACCCTAAAATCATTGTGCAGCCTCTCTCAGACGGACGCCATCAGTCCCAAGGCCTTAGGTGGAGGAACAAAGCAGGCCAGCCCTGTCCTGTCCGTGGACCTCTACCTTCTGGACTCCCTATGGGGGCAGAGCACTTGGGTCTCTCTACAACCCAGTCTTGGCCCACTTGCCACTGTGCTCCCCCATCAGCTGGTCACATGCCAACACATTTCCAGCCCCTGGGGCAGCTCCAGGGTGCCCCACCTGCTCCTGAGGTGGGTCCCTACCCTGCTGCTCCTCTTCATCCTTTCCCTTTTGTCCTGAAAGGGAGGGGCAATGGTCCAGGCATTAATTCCACCCAGGGAATTTTAGCTATGCCCTCATATCCCAGGGAGAGAGCCATACGCCTGTTTTCCATTTATAGCAAGATTGTTTGCATACTTTTGTAATGAAGGGGAGTGTCCAGTGGAAGGATTTTTAAAATTATCTTATGGATAGCTCAAGTCTCTGCCATTTGTAATTTTTGGCTCTAAGCTCCAATTGGAGAAGCTTCTCCTTGTGCATATGAGTTGACTGATGTTGTGAGTGTAAATGCATTTGGCTATTTCTGGTATCTGTGGCCACTTGGATGGATTTCTTTTTTTACATTCTGTTCCTCAGTTACAGAAAGGAGTCCCTTTGGTGTGTGAATATGTGTGCCTGTAGAGGGTGGGGCAGGGTGGGGTGGGGATGGAAATGTGTGGCATGCACATGAGTTGAAATTCTACTTTTATGCATTTTTTTGAAAAAAAAAAAAAACTCAGAGGACATAGGGGATGTCAGTTTCCTATGGAAGAGACACCTCTGACCTGTTATTCTTATAATCAAAATCTCAAGGGGAAAAAATGTTTTAGTTCTTTCACCACTCATTGGGTTCAACTAGATTAAAAGGCTGATTTTCAGAAATATTATGGTGTGATTCTGTCTACCTTGATTGGGGCTGGGTAACCCAGAGGCTGGAATCACAGCCAGAATGGAATTCACTTCTAGAGGAGAGAAGATAGAAGAGTTGAAAAGGAGATCTGTGAGGATGATCAGAAAGTCAAACACCCTCTGGCCAGGCACGGTGACTCACGCCTGTAATCCCAACACTTTGGGAGGCCGAGGCGGGTGGATCACCTGAGGTCAGGAGTTCGAAACCAGCCTGGCCAACATGGCGAAACCCCATCTCTACTAAAAATACAAAAATTAGCTGGGCGTGGTGGCAGGCACCTATAATCCCAGCTACTGGGGAGGCTGAAGCAAGGAGAATCGCTTGAACCTGGGAGGCGGAGGTTGCAGTGAGCTGAGATCACACCATTGCACTCTAGCCTGGGGAACAGAGTGAGACTCCATCTCAAAAAAAAAAAAAAAAAAGAAAGAAAGAAAGAAAGAAAGAAAAGAAGAAAGAAAGTCAAGCCCCTTAGATGAAGCCCTCCCTTTATTGAGCCCTCCAGAATGTTCCTGGGTCTACCACCTTCTAGCTATGCAGCCTCAGTCCAGGTCCTTAACCTCTCAGTGCCTCAGATTTGTTGGGTGAAAACGAGGATAGTAATAAAGCTACCACATAGGGCTGTTTCAGAAATAGAATCTCTAATATGTGCACAGAAATATCAGAATGAGATTGTGTGTGTAGAAGAGTGTTTATTGCTGGTACACAGTAAGTTTTCAAAAATGGTGATTGTACCATTACGAGCATTCCCAAATAGGATATAGTCTTCTTGAGAACAAGAGTAACCTTCTTCTTTAGAGCTCTGAGCTAAGGGCTCCATAAATGAAAGGGATTCGTAAATTCTTGATTTCAAAGGACCTGGCGCTCCTTCTTCAACCCTAAGCTCAGCAGTGAGAGATCATCATCAGCTATGAGCAATGGACTTCCATGGATCTTTCCCATCTTACTGCCCAGTCCTACAAGACTTTCATCGGAACAGCACTAACGCGGATGAACACACCAGAGATGAATGTGAGAGGGAATCAGTCTGCGAGAAACTCTTCACTAACTCTCCCCATGCTCTCGCTCTTACATACTGATACTTGACTTATGTGTGTTCCCAAACCTGTTCATACCAGTTGTGCTTTTATACTGGTAGGATGTGATTTGGGGGACTATTAGTTAAACCAGTGAACTGTGAGAAATGAACCTAGTGAAACTAAGTTGAATGCTTTAGAGAGACTTGATTAAGGTGAGTTGTTACCCCTCCTCCCTCAAAATGTCACTGAATTAGAAGTGAACAAGACTACTGTAAAAGATTTGGAAGACCAGGTGCGGTGGTTCACGCCTATAATCCCAGCACTTTGAGAGGCTGAGGTGAGAGGACTGCTTGAGCCCAGGAGTTTGAGACCAGCCTGGGCAACATGATGAAACCCCATCTCTAAAAAAATACAAAAAGTAGTGGGCGTGGTGGCACACGCCTGTAGTCCCAGCTACCCGGGAGGCTGCGGCGGGGGAAGCGGGGGAGTGGTGGAGGCTGCAGTGAACCAAGATCTAACCATTGCACTCCAGCCTGGGTGACAGAGTGAGACTCTGTCTCAAAAAAGAAAGGGAGGGAGGGAGAGGGAAGGGGGCTGTGGAGAGGGAGAGAGACAGGGAAAGGAACAACTGAAGCTTTCTGGTTGGTTTATGTAGGGAAAGTGAAGGTGAACACCGATACAGGTTTCTCAGTGGTAAAGCCTTAGCCCAGGGTCATTGTCGAATGTGTTTTACGTTGGCATACAACATTTAAGGGATGGATGCCATTTTTTAAATTTCTCCTTTCAACGAACTTTTCCAATTGTCTAACCAGACGTGGATTACAGGGGTTTCACATAAGAGGCTTTCTAAATCAGGATTACAGAGCAAAACCCTACAGGGGTGTGTGATAGGTTGGGAGCTGTCGTGGTCCAGGCAGAAATGGCTTCCGTGGGAAGGTGTTGCAGAAGAGGTGTCTCTGGAGACGCGCTTCATGAGGAGAGAAGCTGAAGTGTTGCAGCCAACACTGGCTGGGGTGGGTGAAACCTGGGAAGAAAAGGGGTGTGGCACTAGGGTTCATAAATAGTAGCTGTGGTTAGTCTTTTTTGTTTGTTTGTTTTTTGAGATGGAGTCTCGCTCTTGTCGCCCAGGCTGGAGTGCAATGGCACGATACCGGCTCACGGCAACATCCGCCTCCCAGATTCAAGCAGTTCTCCTGTCTCAGCCTCCTGAATAGCTAGGATTTCAGGCATGCACCACCACGCCCAGCTAATTTTTGTATTTTTAGGAGAAACGAGGTTTCACCATATTGGTCAGGCTGGTCTCGGACTCCTGACCTCAGGTGATCCGCCCACCTCAGCCTCCCTAAGTGCTGGGATTACAGGCGTGAGCCATGTCACCCAGCCTGTGGTTAGTTTTTGTTACTATATGTTACAAATAATTTTTAAGTTCTTGCCAGAAACAATGTGGCAGGCCACTGGAAGTCTGAATCCCTTCTTAAGAAACTTTTTTTTGTTTTGTTTTGTTTTGTTTTGTTTTTTGAGACGGTGTCTTGCTCTGTCGCCCAGGCTGGAGTGCGGTGGTGCGATCTCAGCTCACTGCAAGCTCCGCCTCCCGGATTCACGCCATTCTCCTGCCTCAGCCTCCCAAGTAGCTGGGACTACAGGCGCCCGCCACCACACCCCGCTAATTTTTTTTGTATTTTTAGTAGAGACAGGGTTTCACCGTGTTAGCCAGGATGGTCTCGATCTCCTGAGCTCGTGATCCACCCGTCTCAGCCTCCCAAAGTGCTGGGATTACAGGCCTGAGCCACCACACCCGGCAGAAACTGGTCATTTATTCCAGAAGGTTCATCAGCTGCTGCCGCAGTTAGATGCAGTAGTCCAGGAACGTGAGTGGGGATGTGTGTGGACAAGAACACTCACTGGAGACCCTTTTTTCTTGCCCCAGCAGTTGTTTCCTGTCAGTTATGGAGTGATGAGGTCATTCACTTCATTCTGGCCAGTCATTGATATGATTTGGCATTCTCTGCATGCCAGGCAAGAGTGACTGCTCTTCAGGCCAGATCTTCCTTCGAGATAGATGTTATCTCCTTTTTAGGAAGGAGGAAACAGAGAGACCTCGTAACTTGGCGTGGCCACACAGTGAGTCACGCAGTTAGTAAGGATGGAATTCATACTCAGGTCTGCCTGACTCTGGGATTATGAAGAATTACATGGTTCCACCTCAGTCCCAAGGTCATCTTTGCTGTGCCAAAAGGGAAAACTGGAAATAGGGGTGGTCAGAGCAGGAGGTGCTTTTTTTGGTTTTGTTTTTCCTTTAAAACAACCTGCAGAAAAAATCTAAAACATTCGCAGGGATAGCGTTCTTCACAATTTTTTAAATCTTCAAAATGTAATTTTAATTACACAAATAACACAGGCTCATAAGCCCACTGGAGGAAAATCATAAAATACTAAAAAAAGTAAAAGGGGAAAAACGAAAGTCACCCATAATCCCACTAATCAGAGATGATCTTTTTTTATTATTATTATACTTTAAGTTCTAGGGTACATGTGCACAACGTGTAGGTTTGTTACGTATGTATACATGTGCCATGTTGGTGTGCTGCACCCATTAACTCGTTATTTACATTAGGTATATCTCCTAATGCTATCCTTCCCCCCGCCCCCCGCCACAATAGGCCCCGGTGTGTGATGTTCCCCTTCCTGTGTCCAAGTGATCTCATTGTTCAATTCCCACCTATGAGTGAGAACATGCGGTGTTTGGTTTCAGAGATGATCATTTAATGATGACATTTTAGTGATGCCTTTTGATAAGCAAAATGGGATCATACTGTTCATATTACTCTGTAGCTTAGCCCTCTCTTAACAGACATCCTTCTAGGTTAATAAATATGGATCGCATTATTATCTTTATGGGCTGCAAGATAAATAATAACAATATTGAGCATCTAATGGTAGATTATGTCCATCGTTTGTTCCCATCTCACTCAGAGCCTCAGTTTTCCCACCTGTAAAAGGGACGATTCATACCGTTAACAGACTGAAATGAGGTAATGCTTGTAAACCTGTCAGCACAATGCCTGACAGTAAATGCTCAGCCCATTAAGAAGAGCTATTATTATTCATCTAATAAATAAATAAATAAATTCCAACATTCATTAAGTTCTTCCTCTGTACCAGGTATTATGCTAAGGGTTCATTTAATCCTGACACCAGGCTGGATTACAGGTGGCTCACACCTGTAATCCCAGCACTTTGGGAGGCTGAGGCAGGTGGATTGCTTGAGGTCATGAGTTCAAGACCAGCCTAACCAACATGGTGAAACCCTGTCTCTACTAAAAATACAAAAATTAGCCGGGTGTGGTGGTGTGCGCCTGTAGTCCCAGCTACTCAGGAGGCTGAGGCAGGAGAATCACTTGAACCTCGGAGGTGGAGGTTGCAGTGAGCCGAGATTGCACCACTGCACTCCAGCCTGGGCGACAGAGTGAGACTCTAGCTCAAAAAAAAAAAAAAAAAAAAGGCCGGGCGCGGTGGCTCACACCTGTAATCCCAGCACTTTGGGAAGCCAAGGTGGGCAGATCACAAGGTCAGGAGATTGAGACCATCCTGGCTAACACAGTGAAACCCTGTCTCTACTAAAAAATACAAAAAATTAGCTGGGCGTGGTGGTGGGCACCTGTAGTCCCAGCTACTGGGGAAGCTGAGGCAGGAGAATGGCGTGAATCCAGGAGGCGGAGTTTGCAGTGAGCCGAGATCGCACTACTGCACTCCAGCCTGGATGACAGAGTTAGACTCCGTCTCAAAAAAAAAAAAAAAAAAAAAAAAAAAAAAATTCCTGACGCCAAACCAATGAGGTAAGTACTTTGTTATTCCCATTTTCTCAGATGGGAATAAAGTGAGTGACCAAAAGGCTGAATATCTTCTCCAAAGCCAAAGAGCCAGGAAATGGCGGAGATCCAATGGCCCAGGCAATTTGGGTGTCAGGGCTCAAGCACCTCCCCATGCAGCCACTCCCTCCGAGAAATAAAAGTACTCACCAGACACTTCCTCTGTGCTAGGCGCTTGAGTTCCTGCGCATGTTTCCAGGGGTGGGCATGAGACAAGCCAGCCAGTCCCACTACATCATGTAGTTAGAATGAGAGCCTCCAGCTCTTGTCATCCAGGATGTCATTGTGCCTATTTTAATTTTACTGAACCACACAGCATGTTAAAAACAAAACAAAACAAAACAGAAATCCTTCCCTGCCCTGCTTGATCATGGATACTCCTTGATGATCTTGGGTTCACAAGATCTATCTTCACATGGCTTTCCTTTACCAGTGAGGCTCTTAACTTCTTGGGAGCACTCCTTCCCAGATCTCTTTAATCAAGCCTTGTACCTGGTCCATGTGGGTACCAAATAAATTGATGAGCAAATGAATGAATGTCTGAGTAAATAAGTAGGTGAATGACAATAAATGGATATGTAATAGAGAAGTGAGTGAATAAACAGAACCAGTGAGTAAGTGAAGGAATGAACGAACTCCTTGGGGCAGGGCATGGGTTTGACTGACACCTAAGGATTGTTCTGAGGAGAACCTCTGACCTTTTCTGTGTGTGCACCGTCAGGCCAGCATCTGCTCCCGGGTTGCCGATGGGAAATGACTTCCTTTCTTAGGACTGCCAAACGAAGAGGCACTTGGGTCCAGTCTGATTCTACAACCCCACTCTTCCAAACAGAGCCAAACAACTAGGGGGGAGTTTTGCAGAGCCAGGTGTTTGATTCACAACAATCCTCAAGCATTAGCGCACCTCAAAATCTTGGGGGGTAGGGATGGGGAAGAATGCTTGCTTTAAATTCAGATGTGTCCCATCCTACCACTGTCTGGTTTTGTGGGACGGTGGTGGAGCCTGAAAATCTGTAATTTGAACAGGCTTCTCAGTGATTCTGAAGAAGCCGCTCTACAGATGGCATTTGGAGCCTCATGATGTTTAAAACAAGGGACAGGCGGGGCACGGTGACTAAAGCCTGTAATCTTATCACTTTGGGAGGCTGAGGCAGGAGGATCACTTGAACCCAGGAGTCCAAGACCAGCCTGGGCAACATAGTGAAACTCCACCTCTGCAAAAAATAAAAATAAAAAAATTAGCCAAGCTGGGCGAGGTGGCTCACGCCCGTAATCCCTGCACTTTGGGAGGCCGAGGCGGGCGGATCACAAGGTCAGGAGATCGAGACCATCTGGCTAACACGGTGAAACCCCGTCTCTACTAAAAATACAAAAAATTAGCTGGGTGTGGTGGCGGGCACCTGTAGTCCCATCTGCTGGGGAGGCTGAGGCAGGAGAATGGCGTGAACCCAGGAGGCAGAGCTTTCAGTGAGCCGAGATCACACCACTGCACTCCAGCCTGGGCGACAGAGTGAGACGCTGTCTCAAAAAAAATAAAAAATTAGCCAAGTGTGGTGGCCTACATCTGTAGTCCTAGCTACTTGGGAGGCTGAGGCAGGAGGATTGCTTGAGCCCGGGAGGCTGAGGCTGCAGTGAGCTGTGTTTGCAGCACTGCACCCCAGCCTGAGTGACAGAGTGAAACCCTATCTCAAAATATAAAATAAATAAATAAATAAAACACTAGACAATATATACGCCTAGACGACCTCTGCAGCCTCCTGCGCGGAGAAAAACGGGGACAAAGAGAGTTTGCGGTAGTGAGAGACTACTGACAGGTGTGCCTATTAAAAGAACACCCGTAAGCCTCTACTGCAGGCCCTACACAAGTAGGCCCTTGTTCTCACTGGCATCGCGCTCCCGGGGACCCTAGGAACGAGACACTGCGATCCCACCCCAAGCCGCATGGGGCGCCATTCTGCTTCGCTCTTACGGAAATGGGGCTCCGATGTCTTTCTGTGCTTGCGCGGCACGGAAACTCATTTCCGGTCCTGCGCACTCAGGGTCTGAGGCCCTGGTGGCCGGGTGAGTGAGTGGAGGTTGGAGTTTTCTCGGACTCTGAAGCCCACTGCCCTGTTAGACCCTGCCATATGTGTGGTAGGGACACATGTCATCCCACAGCTCTCTTTGCGTGATCTCCCGACCACTCATTCCTGCCTAACCCTAGTATTCCTTCCTTAGCCTCAAGGTCCCTGTGCCACCCTCTCCCCACGACCCCTTTGGTCAGGCATGCGACCTCCACACGTCCCACTTTGTGTGATAGACCACTCGCATCTCTCTCTCCTCCCTTAGTTGCCTTTTCAGAGGTCACCTCCCCCGTAGAGCCTTTGTGCGGGGATAAGGAGGAGTGTCTTGGGTCGAGAACAGGCCCCTGTAACCCACTGAGCGCCCCTTCATTACGTCTCTCTCCGCCCTTTGTAGAGGGTCACCATGAAGTTCAATCCCTTCGTGACGTCGGACCGCAGCAAAAACCGCAAACGTCACTTCAATGCCCCCTCACACGTGCGCAGGAAGATCATGTCATCCCCGCTCTCCAAGGAGCTGCGGCAGAAGTACAATGTCCGCTCCATGCCCATCCGCAAGGACGACGAGGTCCAGGTACGTCTCCCTCCGGCTCTAGTGGCGCTCGGGCACCTTTGCCTGAGAACGTCATGTGTTCTTGGTCATGGAGCAGTCACAGACTCACGTGCCTCAGGACTCTGGCAAATAGTGTGACCCTTCAGATGTGTTAGGCCAGAGATAGGGTTCAGAGCCACCAGAGAGTGCCTGCGTTGCTTTAGAGCATTTAACTATTTAATAGTTATAGTAAAATTTAATAAAGCAGTATGTCAGCCAAGCAAAATCCTGCTTTTTTGTTTGTTTTGTAGACATAGGGTCTTGCTATGTTGCCCAGGCTGGTCTCGGAACTCTTGACCTCAAGTGATCCTCCCACCTCAGCCTCCCAAAGCACTGGGATTACAGGTGTGAGCCACCGTGCCCCGCCAAAAATGCTTTTGATTTAAACTTCTGGCTGCTAGTTTGCCAAGTGTTGTTGCCCAAGGTGGCTTGTTGAAGCAGACTTTGTAGGGGAAAGTGTTGCAGTGAGAGTAGTGTTCTAGTGTATTTGGGTGTAGTGGGATTGATGGACAGGGATTTGTGGGAGCTGGCCATGTGATAGCATTGGATTTGGCAGGAGAAATGGTCAAGATGCAGCGAGTCACTCTTTCATAATTTCTAAAAGAGTGGCCCATGTGAGAACGTGCAAGCCTTCTGTTCTCTGTGATGGGAGCTTAGAATGCATGAAGGGGGAAGGGAGCTGGCCATGAGTGAAATAAGCAGGGGCTGGATTCATTCCTCAAAGGAGTATTTATGGAGCACTTACCAGACATTGTTCTAGAACAAGATTGACAAGGCCCGTGTTCTCATGGAGATCATGTTTTAGAGCAGGGTTTCCTAGCCTCAGTGCTATTGATATCTTGGACTGGATAATTGTTGTCGGGGGGTGGTGAGGGGCTCTCCTGTGCATTGTAGAATGTTTAGCAGCATCCCTGGCCTCTCCCCACTAGATGCCAGTGGCATTCCCTCCGTTCACAGTTGTGACAAGCAAAAATATTTCCAGATATTGCCAAATGCTCCCTGGGGGGCAAAATCAACTCTTCCCTCACTCAGTTAAGAACTATTGTCTTAAAGAATGAAATGACATAAGGTGATGAGGCCTGGTGTATCATCTGAGACACTGGGACTCTTTGAAGGTTTGGGGATATGTTAAGGAGGAAAAAATGTGGAGTTAAGCTGGGAGTGTGACAGGAAGAGTGGAAAGAGTAGTTCAGAGGTATGTTCAGCAGTTTCAACCCCCTCTGCCCTGGATCCTTCCCATCAGACATGTTCTAGAATGGGGGAATTGCAAGTACTTATAGGGGATGGGTAGGGATAGCTCTCACTTCCCTAAATAAGGGAAGTGAGCTGAAAAGAAAATGGCAAACTGGAAAGCTCAAGCCTCACATATAAGATATAATCATCTACCTTTAGCCCGTGGGTGCCTGGGGGAAATGCAGGCCCATTGTTAAATTCTTGGATTTTCAGAGAGAGCTGGAAAATTTGGATTCACTTCCCTAGCCCCATATTTCCTTCCAGCTATTACTCTGTTCTCTATTCATAACCAACCTCCTCAAGAGAGCTGTCTCCACTTCCTCATCTCCCATTCACTCTTGGATACTCTTCAGTCTATTCCCTGTGCCCACTGCATTATAGAACCTACTTTGGCATAGATCACCAATAACATCTTCGTGACTGAATCCAATGGATGTATCTAGCATCTCTTTCTGCTCTGTGTTCTCTATGTAGGTAGAGAATAGGTAATAATCCATTCTTAGAGCTTTAAATATCTGCTCTGTGCTAACAACTCCCAATTTTATATCCCAGTCCAGACCACTTTAGACAACCTATACATCTGACTACCTACAACACAGACCTATAGGTCTGACTATCTACAGAACATCTCTATTTAGGTAGCCCATTGACATTTCAAGCTTCTTATCCAAGAGTACTCTTGATCCTAAACCCTCTGCCTCCAGAATCCAACTCTCCTCCCATCTTCCACATCTCCAGTAAGTGCCATTTGTATCTCCCCAGTTGCATATGCCCCTAAACCTTTGTTATCTTTAACAATGCTCCTTAACCCCCTCTTGTTATCCACCATCAAGGCTTGTTGATTCTACCTCCAAAGTAAGTCTTGAACCTATTTCCAGTCCAGTTCAAGGCAGCATTGCAGCTCCCTCTCTTACCTTTGTCCATTTTCCACAGAGTGGTATTATTTGCAAATCAGGTCCTATATAAAACCTTTGACAGGCTGGGCATGATGGCTCATGCCTGTAATCCTAGCAGTTTGGGAGGCCGAGGCAGGTGGATCACCTGAGCTCAGGAGTTTGAGACCAGCCTGGGAAACATGGTGAAACTCCATCTCTGCTAAAAATACAAAAAATTAGCCGGGTGTGGTGGTGCACACCTGTAATCCCAGCTACTTGGGAGGCTGAGGCATGAGAATCGCTTGAACCCGGGAGGCAGAAGTTGCAGTGAACCAAGATTGTGCCATTGCACTCCAGCCTGGGTGAGAGTGAGACTCTGTCTCAAAAAGAAAAAAAAAAAAAAACGGCCAGGCACAGTGGCTCACGCCTGTAATCCCAGCACTTTGGGAGACCGAGGCGAGCGGATCACAAGGTCAGGAGATTGAGACCATCCTGGCTAACACGGTAAAACCCGTCTCTACTAAAAATATAAAAAATTAAGGCCGGGCGCGGTGGCTCAAGCCTGTAATCCCAGCACTTTGGGAGGCCGAGACGGGCGGATCACGAGGTCAGGAGTTCGAGACCATCCTGGCTAACACGGTGAAACCCCGTCTCTACTAAAAAATACAAAAAACTAGCCAGGCGAGGTGGCGGGCGCCTGTAGTCCCGGCTACTCGGGAGGCTGAGGCAGGAGAATGGCCTAAAAACCCGGGAGGCAGAGCTTGCAGTGAGCTGAGATCCGGCCACTGCACTCCAGCCTGGGCGACACAGCGAGACTCCGTCTCAAAAAAAAAAAAAAAAAAAAATTAGCCGAGCGTGGTGGCGGGCGCCTGTAGTCCCAACTACCTGGGAGACTGAGGCAGGAGAATGGCATGAACCCGGGAGGTGGAGCTTGCAGTGAGCTGAGATCGCGCCACTGCATTCCAGCCTGGGTGACGAGCGAGACTCCATCTCAAAAAAAAAAAAAAAAAAAACCTTTGGCAGTTTTATATCTGCCAAAACTGACCTGTGCATTTTACTATATGTAAATGATGCCTCAGTTAAAAATAAAACGATTTGAAATTGTGTTTATTGCTGTGAAGAAAATACAAAGGATGCTACCATATTAATTAAGGGACCTGAAAAGGCTTCTCTGAGGAGCTAATAAATTTAAGAGAAGACCTGAAAAGTGAGGAGTTAGCCAGGTGCTTACCAGTGGTGCCTGATGTGCTTATAAAATCTAAAATCATGGCCAGGCGCAGTGGCTCACACCTGTAATCCCAACACTTTGGGAGGTTGAGGTGGGTGAATCATCTGAGGTCAGCAGTTCAAGACCAGCCTGGCCAACATGGTGAAACCCCGTGTCTACTAGAAATACAAAAATTAGCCAGGTGTGGTGGAACACGCCTGTAATCCCAACTACTCAGGAGGCTGAGGCAGGGGAATCGCTTTAACCTAGGAGGTGGAGGTTGCAGAGAGCCAAGATTACGCCACTGCACTCCAGCCTGGGCGACAGAGCGAGACTCCATCTCAAAAAAAAAAAGAAATCCTGGCTCCACACCTACACATTTACCTGTAGTTCCGCCCCTCTTATTTTCTTTCCCTCCTGTTACAATAAAAGAAACATCCCAGGCCTGGTGCAGTGGCTCACGCCTGTAATCTCAGCACTTTGAGAGGCCAAGACGGGTGGATCACTTGAGGCCAGGAGTTCGAGACCAGCCTGGCCAACATGGCGAAATTCTGTCTCTACTAAAAATACAAAAATTAGCTGGACATGATGGCACATGCCTGTAATCCCAGCTACAAGGGAGGCTGAGGCAATGAGATATCACTTGAACCCAGAAGGCGGGGGTTGCAGTGAGCCAAGATCACACCACTGTACTCCAGCATGGGTAACACAGCAAGTCTCTGTCTCAAAAACACAAAAAAAGAAATATCCCTATTTCTCCCTAAGCCTAATTCATCTGCCGCTGGGTGCTGCTCCATTCTTCTCTTGGAGCTTTTTTGGTCCCTTTTTTCTCTGTAGTTTCTTTTACCCTCTTGCTCTATACTTGTTCCTTCCCATCAGTATTTAGACACAATCATGTTTTCCCTTCTTTAAAAATAAAAAAAGTTCCCTTAGCTTTCCATCCCCCTCAAACATCTATCCCCTTCTCATCTTCAGAGCCAAGCTCCTTTGGACTGTCTTTTCTCACCTTCACCTTCTCACCTGGTACACTCATCACCTTACTGTAAATGGCTTCCATCCCACCGCTCACTGAAGGCATTCCAGCCACAGCCACTGGTGATGACCTTGTTGTCAGATCTGTTAAATACCTTACCCTGTCTGTACTTGATGGTCCCGCAGAATTTGGCATTCTTCTCTTGGCTGCTGTAACACCACACTTACATGGTTTCCCGTTCTCTCTGGCCACATTAATTTCTCACAAGCTCTTCCAAAATGCTGGCTTTTCTCACATGTGTATATTCTGCCCTTTTCTCATACCATCAGCTCCTTGAGCAAAATGAAGCTTCTGATTGCCTCTCTGTGGATGACTCCCACGTCTCTATTGCTGGCCCAGTTGGCATTCCAGCTGTGTCTGAATTCTCTATTAGAATGTCCCCAGATGCCTCAAATTTAGCATGTTCCAAACTAAACTATTTCCTCCTAAAATATGGGGCTTCCCCTATGTTCCCTGCATCTGGCAAAGGCATTTCCATCTACCTGGTTGCCCAAGCCAGACTCTGAGTATCATCCTTCCCTCTTCATCCTCACCTCTCCAGTCCAGTCGATCAGCCCGGCCCCTGTGCATGGTGTTTAATAAGCTCTTGCAGCTGGGCATGGTGGCTCACACCTGTAATCCCAGCACTTTGGGAGGCCGAGGCAGGTGGATCACTTGAGGTCAGGAGTTCGAGACCAGCCTGGCCAATATGGTGAAACCCCATCTCTACTAAAAATACAAAAGTTAGCTGGGACTGCTGGCGTGTGCCTATAATCCCAGCTGCTTGGGAGGCCGAGGCAGGAGAATCACTTGAACCTGGGAGGTGGAGGTTGCAGTGAGCCAAGATCATGCCATTACAGTCCAGCCTGGGGGACAGAGCGAGACTCTGTCTCAAAAATAAAATAAAATAAAATAAGCTCCTGCTTCCAAGGAAACCCTCATCTAGTTGGGTTTTTTTTTTTTTTTTTTTTTTTTTTTTTTTTTGAGACGGAGTCTCGCTCTGTCACCCAGGCTGGAGTGCAGTGGCCGGATCTCAGCTCACTGCAAGCTCCGCCTCCCGGGTTCACGCCATTCTCCTGCCTCAGCCTCCCGAGTAGCTGGGACTATAGGCGCCCGCCACCTCGCCCGGCTAGTTTTTTTTTTTTGTATTTTTTAGTAGAGACGGGGTTTCACCGTGTTAGCCAGGATGGTCTCGATCTGACCTCGTGATCCGCCCGTCTCGGCCTCCCAAAGTGCTGGGATTACAGGCGTGAGCCACCGCGCCCGGCCTAGTTGGTTTTTTAATAGAGTAGATTTTTAGTACAGTAAAACAGTCCGTGAGATTTTAAATTTTTTTCTGACTTTAAAATATTTATATAAATGTAGAAATTGTGAAATTTAGAAGAATATAAATCTAAAAAACAGTCATCTATAATCCTACTTCCTGCCTAATGGCAGCTGTTACCAATATTTATATATATTGTATCCCACTGTGTCATGCGATATATATGAAATGTGTGTGTGTATATATATGTATGTGTGTGTACATATATGTATGTATGTATATACATACATGTGCACATATGTAATATATATTATATATATACACATACACACATAACAGGTTGAGTATCTCAAATTCAGAATACTCCAAAATCTGAAACTTTGAGTGTCAATGTGATGGTCAAAGGAAGCGGTCTTTGGAGCTTTTGGGATTTCAGATTTTCAGATTTGTGGTGCTTAGCTAGTGATGCAGATATTCCAAAATCCCAAAAACCCTAAATCCAAAACACTTCTGGTCTCAAGCATTTCGAATAAGGGATACTTGACGTGTGTATACATATAGTTCAGAGTGTATTCTATATGTAGTTTTGTATTCTCCTTTTTTCTCTAAAGCTCATATTGCACATTTCTGTGGGATTCAGGTAAAAAAATCTCCACCCAGCCATAACACAACACAGATTTATACCAGAAAAGTAGCTAATTTTTGACTGCCAGGATTAAGCTGCTTTTGTGCAAAGTTATATGTTTAGCCCATGTGTTCCTGATGGTTAGCTTCCTCATTATGATCATGCATTACAAATGGAGGGGGATTCTCTTTTGTATTTTCTCTTAGGTAGTTCGAGGACACTACAAAGGTCAGCAAATTGGCAAGGTAGTCCAGGTGTACAGAAAGAAATACGTCATCTACATCGAGCGGGTGCAGCGTGAGAAGGCCAACGGCACAACCGTCCATGTGGGCATTCACCCGAGCAAGGTATGGTCAAGGACTGAGTGGCAATAGCAGCCATGGAGTGTGTCCATACTGTTAGACGTTATTGGTGTTCGGTACTCCCTGCACAGGTGGCTGAGGCAGGCCACGTGGACTTGATTGATTCAGTAGCTTTGTGATATCATCAAGGATCCAGATTTTTCTTCTCTTTTCTATTTTGCCTTTCTTGGTGATGGTGTCTTTTTTTTTTTTTCTGAGACGGACTCTCGCTCTGTCGCCAGGCTGGAATGCAGTGGCACGATCTCGGCTCACTGCAACCTCCACCTCCTGGGTACAAGTGATTCTCCTGCCTCAGCCTCCCGAGTAGCTGGGACTACAGGCACCCACCACCACGCCCAGCTAATTTTTATGTTTTTAGCAGAGACGGGGTTTCACCATGTTAGCCAGCATGGTCTCGATCTCTTGATCTTGTGATCCACCTGCCTTGGCCTCCCAAAGTGCTAGGATTACAGGCGTGAGCCACCGCACCCGGCTGATGGCTGTCTAAGCTGGTTGCAAGAGGCTTCCAAGTGTTCCAGGCATCACTTCCTCCAACGTATAATATTCAGAGGGATAAGAGAGAATATATCTTCCTGTAGCCCTTATGCCTACCTAGTGGAACTGCTACTTCTCCTTTGTGTTCCTATTTTATATTGTGTTATAGGATCTGTTTTCCTTCCAGAGTTTCAGTTCCTTAAAAGTTGAATGACTGGCGGGGTGCGGTGGCTCATGCCTGTAATCCCAGCACTTTGGGAGGCCGAGGCGGGCGGATCACGAGGTCAGGAGACCATCCTAACACGGTGAAACCCCGTCTCTACTAAAAATAACAAAAAAATTGGCCGGGCATGGTGGCGGGCGCCTGTAGTCCCAGCTACTCAGGAGGCTGAGTCAGGAAAATAGTGCAAACCCAGGAGGCGGAGCTTGCAGTGAGCTGAGATCACGCCACTGCACTCCAGCCTGGACGACACAGCGAGACTCTGTCTCAAAAAAAAAAAAAAAAATGCTGAATGGCTGAGGTCTTACTTATGATATCTATATTGCTCAATAGCTGGTGGTGATGTGGCAATAAAGATCTGTTTTCTCACTCCCAATAGGTGGTTATCACCAGGCTAAAACTGGACAAGGATCGGAAAAAAATTCTTGAACGCAAAGCCAAGTCTCGACAAGTTGGAAAAGAGAAAGGCAAATATAAGGAAGAACTTATTGAGAAAATGCAGGAATAAATAGAACCTGTTGTGCAACCATGGTTTAACCGGAGATTTTGAGGCTAGTGTGTGTTTCTTTCGAACTTTTCAGAATGTCTCTGGAATATTTCATTTCCTGTTTTGTTACCTGTGGCTCTGTAAATCTACTTTTGCAATTTTAATTAATTTATGATTAAAAATGGGAAATGCTTCCTAATTCCAAATAGTATTTGCATTGTTTTATAAATAAATTCCACTTACTGGCCAGGCGCAGTGGCTCACACCTGTAATCCCAGCACTTTGGGAGGCCGAGGCGGGTGGATCACAAGGTCAGGAGACTGAGACCATCCTGACCATTTATTATTCATAAATAAATAAATAAATAAAATAAATTCCACTTACTATCAATTCCCCTTTGCCAGTCTTTTCCTATTTAATGTGTGGAATAGCAAAATCGCAGGGATAGGGTGAAATGGCCCTCCTCTTGCCTGGACCCTTGTGCCGATAGAGTAGAAAGGGCAGGGCTCTAGTCCTGAAAAAAATATATATATAGACATAGAATATATATAGATATAGAATACATATACTATATAGAAATATATATACATATAAAATAGAATATATATGTATATATCTATATAGAAATACATACAGATAGATAGATAGAGAGAGAGAGAGAGAGAGAGAGAGAGAGAGAGAGAGAGAGAGAGAGAGAGGGAGAGAGAGACAGGTCTCATCATCTTGCCCAGGCTGGTCTTGAACTCCTAGGCTCAAATGATCCTCCTGGGTGCCTCTCAAAGTGTTGGGATTACAGGCATGAGCCACCATGCTCTGGTCCTTGATGCAGGGATTTGCTTCACTCGGTAGCAGTCATAATGTGCACTGGCGCACTCAGGGCCCCACTGTCACATCGCAGGCCTGACAGGTTGCTCTCTGGCCTCCTGACTTGTGTTTTCCCAGCTTTCTCTCCAAGTGCCAACTAAACCAAATCATGTAGCAGCTCCCTGACCAGGCTCATCTTCCCAAAGTTTTGACTTTGCAGTTGCCATTTTCATGTGACTAAAATGCCCCTTTTCCTCTGGAACTAACTTGAGAAACTGGCAGCCTACAGGAAAGATTTAACTGAGATACTGTTTTTCCCTATATTTTATAATTTTAAAAAATTTCCAACATTTAAAATGTGGGAGACTCCACAGAGAATCACCTGCTTCACCTGGCTGCACGGGGCTCTCCCTGTTTTGCAGTGTAAAGTGCAGCCGAGGGCTTAGCGGTTCCCTATCCCGCCTGTGTTGCTTCCATACGCTTCTTGCCTGGCCTCCACTGGCCTCTGCATTAGACTCCTGCTCTAACTTTCATTCTTCAAAATTTAGTTCCTTTGGCCAGGCACAGTGACTCATGCCTGTAATCTCAGAACTTTTGGACACTTGTGGGAGGATGGCTCGAGCCCAGGAGTTTAAGACCAGCCTGGTTAACTACTGAGACCCCACCGCTACAAAAAAATAATAATAATAATAGTAATAATAAATAATTTTTTTAATTAGAAAAAAAGATTTGGTTCCTTTGAGAGATATGTAGTGAATAAAGATTTTTTAAAAATTTATCTCCAGGGCCACATTCAAAATCCTCTGTCCCTATGGGAAAAAAAAAATTTTTTTTGCAGCCAGTAGCGCTGCTTAGTGAGAAAAGCATTATCACCAGCCATCGAGGTCTAATCCTAGCTCTGCCACTGAGCAGTCATCAGCCTTTAAGCAAGTTACTCATCTCTGGACTTGCAAACAGATGATAATACCTGCTCTGCCTTCCTATCTCATCAAAAATGTAAAGATAAAATGGCAAAAAACGGAGTCTCCCTCTTGCTTAGGCTGGAGTGTGGTGTCACTATCTCGGCTCACTGCAACCTCTACCTGCTGGGTTCAAGTGAACCTCCTGCTTCAGCCTCTCAAGTAGCTGGGATTACAGGCATGCGCCACCACGGGGTTTTGCCATGTTGGTTAGGTTGGTCTCGAACTCCTGACCTCAAGTGATCTGCCCGCCTCAGCCTTCCAAAGTGCTGCGATTATAGGCATGAGCCACTGCACCTGTCCTAAAAAAATACTTTTTTTTTTTTTTTTTTTTTTTGAGACGGAGTCTCGCGCTGTCACCCAGGCTGGAGTGCAGTGGCCGGATCTCAGCTCACTGCAAGCTCCGCCTCCCGGGTTCACGCCATTCTCCGGCCTCAGCCTCCCGAGTAGCTGGGACTACAGGCGCTGCCACCTCGCCCGGCTATTTTTTGTATTTCTTAGTAGAAACGGGGTTTCACCGTGTTAGCCAGGATGGTCTCGATCTCCTGACCTCGTGATCCGCCCATCTCGGCCTCCCAAAGTGCTGGGATTACAGGTTTGAGCCACCGCGCCCGGCCAAAAAATACATATTTTAAGAGAGGGTCTTGCTCTGTCACCCAGGTTGGAGTTCAGTGGTGTGATCTCAGCTCACTGCAGCTTTGACAGCCCAGGCTCAAGTGATCCTCCCACCTCAGCCTCCCAAGTAGCTGGGACTACAGGCATGTGCCACCACACCCAGCTAATATTTAAAATTTTTTGTAGAGATGGGAGTCTCAGTATGTTACCCAGGCTAGTCTCAAATTCCTGGCCTCAAGTGATTTTCCTTCCTTGGCCTCCCAAAGTGCTGGAATTAGACATGAGCCACCGTGACTAGCCTAAAAAATAATAATGTATTGATTAAAATGTATCAAACAGCCTTTTATGACTTTCTAGTAGTGGCTTATCTGACACACTAGAGTTTCTTAATAAATGTTAATTGAATCAGTGTTGTTTCCCATTTTGACTGATGAAGAAAATGAACTTAGGTTAACTGTCCAAATCATAGCATAAGAAATGAAGCCAAGATTTGAACCTGAGCCTGACTGCATCAAAGGCCATTCACTTCCCACATTAGCCACTTATCTTTAGTCTTCCTTCCTTCACTCTGTCAGCCTTTCACTGGAGTCTGGTAAGACACTGGACATTTATGTGAAACAGACAAGAACCTATGTGTTTGCAGCCAGTAGCGCTACTTAGTGAGAAAAGCATTATCACCAGCCGTCGAGGTCTAATCCTAGCTCTGCCACTGGGCAGTCATCAGTCTTTGAGCAAATTACTCATCTCTGGACTTCCAAACGGATGATAATACCTGCTCTGCCTTCCTATCTCATCAGAAATGCAAAGATAAAATGGCAAGATCAGGTGGGCCGTTTTTGAGTACTCTTTGAAAGCTGTGAGTATACAAATGTTAATTTCACTATCACTGTTCAGTTTATTTGTATGTACAATTCTGACATTCACTCTGCACTCAAAGAGGCAATTATTTTTCACAGAAGAAAATAGTGAGTTTGGTGGGGCGCAGTGGCTCACACCTGTAATCCCAGCACTTTGGGAGGCCGAGGCGGGTGGATCACTTGAGGTCAGGAGATCGAGACCATCCTGGCTAACACGGTGAAACCCCGTCTCTACTAAAAATACAAAAAAATTAGCCGGGCATGGTGGTGGGCACCTATAGTCCCAGCTACTTGGGAGGCTGAGGCAGGAGAATCATGTGAACCCAGGAGGCAGAGTCAAGATCACGCCACTGCACTCCAGCCTGGGCGACAGAGCGCAACTCTGTCTCAAAAAAAAAAAAAAAAAAAAAAAAATCAATGAGTTCAAAAACCACAAAACTCAAGATGTGTTCTCTGACTTGGCATTGATACATTGAACTCACTGACACAAGGTAGACAGATACTGTCCTGTCCCTGGAGTCAGACAGATTTGGGTTCAAATCCTGCTCTTGTCCCTGGGAGGTCATTTTTCTGATTCTCTGTTTTTCTATTTATGTAAAAAGCTGCCAGGCACGGTGGCTCACACTTGTAATCCCAGCACTTTGGGAGCCCGAGGTGGGAGGATCGCTGGAGCCCAGGAGTTTTGAGACCAGCCTGTGTAGCATAGTGAGACCCTATATTGCCAAAAAAATTTAAAAACTAGCTGGGTGTGGTGGCCCATGCCTGTAGTCCCAGCTACCCAGGAGGCTGAGGTGGGGAGGATTGTTTGAGCCCGGAAGGTCAAGATTGCAATAAGCCACGAAGACACCATTGCACTCCAGTCCGGGCAACAGAGCAGAACCCTGCCTCAAAAATAAAATAATAAAACAGTAGGTGTCCATCATACAGCAGCTGTATAATCATTAACATGCTGAGCTCTGTATCTAATGAATATAATTAGTAGGTTAACTAGTAAATTCTGAAATTTATATTTTCTAATTTGATTCTTGTCTTTGTTCTCAACCAATACATATTTTAGGACTGCAAGAGTTGTATGAAAGTCAGATTTCATACTAAACTCATAGCTCCTTACTCTGTAGTCTGATACCTGGTCTGAGCTCCAGGCTCCAGCCATTACTTTCATTAGTAAATGTAAGTTATGATATCATCTAGGAATCAGACTTGGCTTGTTTTCAGCAATTTATTCCAACAAAAATGACCAATAAGAGCTTTGAGAGCTGTAATCCCCCTGTAGGTATCCAAATCATACCACACTGCTTATACTGAGCCAGGTTTATAATAATAATGCGTGATCAAGAGCAGGAACTAGGCCTTAAGTTGAGTTCTAATCTTAGCTCTGTCAGTTCCTAGCTGTGTGACCTTGGACAAACTGCTTAACCTCTCTGGACCTCAGGTTTGTCATTTATAAAATGGAGATAAAATTAGTACTTATTTCATAGAGTTGTCAGACTTATTACTTGAGATAACTGCGTAAAGCACAGAGTGCTCAGGAAGTTGTAACTATTGTCTCTTAAAGGAGATTGGCAATGGAGTTCTTTCACAGGAACAGAAGGAAAAGTTTTTCTCTAGGGAGTTGAGACAAATACTGATTCTTGAAAAAAGGGAAGAGTTTAAGGGCAACAGTGATGTGTTTGGGCTGCTGCAGGAAATGAGGATTGGAGAATGCCAGATGGGTGGGCCTGCCTAACAAAGTTCAGGCCATGGGGTATTAGCTTGTTTTCTGGAATGAATGAATGATACAGTTTTCTACTGACCTTTTCATCACATTTACAGATGTCCATTCCCTTGAGTGGTTCCCTTCTGCTATGCTGGGAAGATGCCAAACTTTTAAACTTCAGATAACTGCTTTTTTTTTTTTTTTTTTTTTTTTTTTTTTTTTTTTTTGAGACGGAGTCTTGCTCTGTAGCCCAGGCTGGAGTGCAGTGGCCGGATCTCAGCTCACTGCAAGCTCCGCCTCCCGGGTTTAGGCCATTCTCCTGCCTCAGCCTCCGGAGTAGCTGGGACTACAGGCGCCCGCCACCTCGCCCGGCTAGTTTTTTGTATTTTTAGTAGAGACGGGGTTTCACGGTGTTAGCCAGGATGGTCTCGATCTCCTGACCTCGTGATCCGCCCGTCTCGGCCTCCCAAAGTGCTGGGATTACAGGCTTCAGCCACCGCGTCCGGCCAGATAACTGCTTTTGAATATCTGCTTTCACATTGCATAGGCGTGAGATGTTCGGCCACATCATTTCTTTTCTTTTCTTTTTTTTTTTTTCACACAAGGTTTCGCCATGTCGCCTAGGCTGGAGTGCAGTGGTGTGGTTTCAGCTCACTGCAACCTTTGCCTCCCAGGCTCAAGCGATCTTCCCACCTCAGCCTCCCAAGTAACTGGGACTACAGGCACATGCCACTACTCCCAGCTAATTTTTGTGGTTTTTGTAGAGGTGAGTTTTCGCCATGTTACCCAGGATGGTCTTGAACTCCTGGGCTCAAGCAATCCGCTTGCCTCAGCCTCCCACAGTGCTCGGATTATAGGCATGAACCACCGCACCCAGCAGCCACAGAACTTTTGATGTGAGTTGGATGGGCAAGTAATTGAATCTTCCAGGAACCAGACAGAGCCCTACTAACCAAGAGCCCGCCATTCTCTGATGCTGCAGACTTGGAGCAGTTCCTATCTGACAGTTTACTGGAGGCTTGTTCATTGTCCTTTTAAACTGGTATTTTCTTAATTAGGTAAGTAGTGCTTATATATGGTACAAAATTAAAAGGTAAAACAAAAGAGTAGATGGTGAAAAGTATGTATCTTTGTCACCTTGAGTCTCAGTCACTCAGTTCGCTCCAGAGGCACTGTTTCCAGTTTCTTTTGTATCCTTCCAAAAACAGTGTTTATTATATTCATATACAATTGAATGGTCATTGAAAGTTTGATCTATGAGAAAGTCCTCATGAGAAAAGCAGGTCATCCAAATTTAACAGCAATATAAGGTTGATTTATTGTCTGAACACCATAATTACAAAAACTTGCGGAGATATGAAAATGTTATTTGCCCATCAGAAATAACTAAATTGCCGGGTGCGGTGGCTCATGCCTGTAATCCCAGCACTTTTGGAGGCCGAGGCAAGTGGATCATGAGGTCAGATCGAGACCATCCTGGCTAACATGGTGAAACCCCGTCTCTATTAAAAAAAAAAATACAAAAAATTAATTGGGCATGGTGGTGGGTGCCCGTAGTCCCAGCTATTCAGGAGGCTGAGGCAGGAGAATGGTGTGAACCCGGGAGGCAGAGCTTGCAGTGAGCTGAGATCACGCTACTACACTCCAGTCTGGGCCACAGTGCGAGACTCCGTCTCAAAAAAAAAAAAAGGCCAGGCGCGGTGGCTCAAGCCTGTAATCCCAGCACTTTGGGAGGCCGAGACGGGCGGATCACGAGGTCAGGAGATCAAGACCATCCTGGCTAACACGGTGAAACCCCGTCTCTACTAAAAAATACAAAAAACTAGCCGGGCGAGGTGGCAGGCGCCTGTAGTCCCAGCTACTCGGGAGGCTGAGGCAGGAGAATGGCGTAAACTTGGGCGGCGGAGCTTGCAGTGAGCTGAGATCCGGCCACTGCACTCCAGCTTGGGCGACAGAGCGAGACTCGGTCTCAAAAAAAAAAAGAAAAAAAGAAAAAGAAATAACTAAATCAACCACGTTCCAGTCTATTCTTAGCAGGAGGGCGGCTAGTGCTAGAACAGGCTTTTAAAGGTCTCATCTTATGCAGCAGATGATGTCTGAATCTTGTGAAGTTGTGTGTAATTTAGGATTCTTTGTATGCTGACTTATTTCTTGAAATAGGAGAGGCAACATGGCTTAGTGGAAAGAACAGGAGCTGTGAAGCCATGTTCAGATCCGAGCTCTGTCACTGAAAACAGCTATGCTTTGGACAAGTTACAAATCTAAGCCTTTTTGGGCTGGGCGCAGTGGCTCACGCCTGTAATCCCAGCAATTTGGGAGACTGAAGCAGGTGAATCACCTGATGTCGTGAGTTCGAGACAAGCCTGGCCAACATGGTGAAACCAAGTCTCTACTAAAAATACAAAATTAGCCAGGTGTGGTGGCGGGCACCTGTAGTCCCAGCTACTCAGAAGGCTGAGATAGGAGAATCGCTTGAACCCAGGAGGCGGAGGCTGCAGTGAGCCAAGATCGCCACCACTGCACTCCAGCCTGGGTGAGACAGAGCAAGACTCTGTCTCAAAAAAAAAAAAAGAAAAAGAACAAAAAAACAAATCTAAGCCTTTTAAAAATATGTACAATAGATTTTAAAATACCTATATTTAGTGTCATGAGCATTAAATGAGACAGATAATTCAAAGCACCTAGTGCAATGTCTGGCAGGTGGCAATCACTCCAGCAGTGGTGGCAGCAGTAGTATTGGTGGCCATACGTAGTGTACATTCCATATACACTACCTGGCAAAGGAGTAATAAATCCTGCTAGGGTTTTCAGCTGCCCCAGTAACTTCCAAGCTTCCAGAGTAGCTTGGAAAGGGGCTCTATGACAGCATATCTTCATGACTCTGCATGCCTGTTTTTACCTACAGGACTGCATTTAGGAAGGAAGGGCTCCTCGGCTCAGTGCACAATAGTGTTTCAGTCAATTCTTGTTTACCTGATGCTGCTGGGGGGCCTCTGAGGCTTTTCCTTTAGGGGTGCTTCTCAAACTTTTTGGCCTCAAGACCTGTTTACACATTTAAAAACTATGGAGGACCCGAGGGACTTACATTTATATAGGTTATAGCTATTGATATTTGCCATGTTAGAAATTAAAACATCAAATTTTAACATATTAATTTTATTATTATTATTATTATTTAAGACAAGGTCTCACTCTTCACTCAAGCTGTAGTACAATGGTGCAATTATAGCTCACTGTAACCTTGAACTTGCGGGTTCAAGCAATCCTCCCTCCTCAGCCTCCTAAGTAGCTAGGACTATAGGAGATAGCACCATGTCAAAATTGTTTTTTGTAGAGATGGGGGTCTCACTGTTTTGCCCAGGCTGCTCTGGAACTCCTGGCCTCAAGTGATCCTCCTGCTTTAGCCTCCCAAAGCACTGGGATTATGAGCGTGAGTCACTGCATCTGGCCAACACATTTATTTTAAATTCATATAAAAAGAGCAACAAGAAACCCACAACATGTTACCATAACATTTATATGAGAAATAGCTGTTTTTTCCAAAACTAACAAAAAATGGAAGAGTAACATTGTGTTACATTTTGGGAAAATTCCTTGATCTCTGGCTTAATAGAAGACAAATGCATTCTCATAATACTACTGCATTCAATCTGATGTGATGTTGTTTTAGATTAATTACAGGAAGAAAATTCAGCCTTACAGAGATTCACAGTTAGAAAAGACCTGCTGGGGTGGCCGGGCGTGGTGGCTCATGCCTGTAATCCCAGCACTTTGGGAGGCCAAGGCGGGTGGATCACAAGGTTAGGAGTTTGAGGCCAGCCTGGCCAAGATGGTAAAACCCCGTCTCCACTGAAAATGCAAAAATTAGCTGGGCGCAGTGGCAGGCACCTGTAATCCCAGCTACGCGGGAGGCTGAGGCAGGAGAATTGCTTGAGCCTGGGAGATAGAGGTTGCAGTGAGCCGAGATCATGCCACTGCACTCTAGCCTGGGCGACAGAGTAAGATTCCATCTCAAAAGAAGAAAGAAAGAAAAGAAAGGAAAGAACCTGCTGGGGGAGTCTCAGGGACTCCCCAGGGTCCTTGGACCACACCGCCCAGAGTTCGATTTGTTTCCTGAAGACTTTAGCACCTTGAAGGCAGAGAATATTTCTTCATTTGGTGGGTCACTGAATGGGGACAGTTTTCATTCAATGTGTGATAAAATGCTTTTGACAGATTGACTGATAGAGGGAGCTATAGGCCAATACTAGCCCAAATATATTAAACTGAGATACTAACTTTTCTCATTTCACAGATGAAACCAACAGATGTAGACAGAATTGGTGTCTAAAGAGTTACCTCCCTGGCCGGGTGCAGTGGCTCACACCTGTAATCCCAGCACTTTGGGAGGCCGAGACAGGTGGATCACCTGAAGTCAGGAGTTCGAGACCATCCTGGCCAACATGGCAAAACCCCATCTCTACCAAAAATACAAAAAAAAAAAAAAAAATTAGCTGGGCATGTGGCACGTGCCTGTAATCCCAGTTACTCAGAAGCCTGAGGCAGAAGAATCACTTGAACTCAGGAGGTGGAGGTTGCAGTGAGCCGAGATTGCGCCATGGCACTCCAGCCTAGGCAACAAGAGCGAAACTCCGTCTCAAAAAAAAAAAAAAGAGTTACATCCTTGCACTTCCAGACATTGCTTCTCAAAGAGGCTGCCTAGAAGATAAAGCAAAGGTTAGACATAAAAATGGATCAATTTAAGACAAAAATGTGCATTTGTTTAAGAAATGGGAAAGAATTCACAATAACCAAAAAGTGCAAGCAACCCCAATGTCCATCGATGGATGAATGGATAAACAAAATGTGTTATATACACACATGGAATGTTATTCAGCCTTAAAAAGGAAGGGGACAGGCCGGGCGCGGTGGCTCATGCCTATAATCCCTGCACTCTGGGAGGCCGAGACGGACGGATCACGAGGTCAGGAGATTGAGACCATCCTGGCTAACACAGTGAAACCCCATCTCTACTAAAAAATACAAAAAATTAGCCAGGAGTGGTGGCGGATGCCTGTAGTCCCAGCTACTCGGGAGGCTGAGGCGGGAGAATGGGGTGAACTCGGGAGGCGGAGCTTGAAGTGAGCCAAGATCCTGCCACTGCATTCCAGCCTGGGCACACGCCACTGCACTCCAGCCTGGGCAACAGAGCGAGACTCTGTCTCAAAAAAAAAAAAAAAAAAAAAGACATTCTGATACTTGCACAACATGGATGAGTCTTAAGGATATTATGTTAAGTGAATAAGCCAGCCACAAAAGGACAAATGCTATATAATTCCTCTTGAAGGAACCTAGAGTAGTCAAACTCATAGAGACAGAAAGTAGAATGGTGTTTGCCATGGGCTAGGGGAGGGAATATGGGAGGTGGTTGTTTTGTTTGTTTGTTTTTTGAGACAGAGTCTTGCTTTGTCACCAGGCTGGAGTGCAGTGGTGTGATCACAGCTCACTGCAGCCTTTACCTCCTGGGCTCAAGCAATCCTCCCACCTCAGCCTCCGCAGTAGCTGGGACTACAGGCATGCACCATCATGCCCAGCTAGTTTTTGGTTTAAATTTTTTGTAGAGATGGGGGTCTCACCACTGTACCTGGCCAGAGGTGGTGGTTTAAGGGATATGAAGAAGTTCTGGGCTGGGCACAGTGGCTCACGCCTGTAATCTCAGCACTTTGGAAGGCCTAGGTGGGCAGATGACTTGAGCTGAAGAGATTGAGACCATCTGGGGCAACATGGCTAAACCCCATCTCTACAAAAAAATACAAAAAATTAGCAGGGCGTGGTGGTGCATGTCTATAGTCCCAGCTACTGGGAGGCTGAAGTGGGAGGATCACCTGAGCCTAGAAGGTTAAGGACTGGGTATGGTGGCTCACACCCCGTCTCCACTAAAAATACAAAACTTAGCTGGGTGTGGTGGCACACGCCTGTAGTCCCAGCTACTTGGGAGGCTGAGGCAGGAGAATCATTTGAACCCAGAAGGTGGAGGTTGCAGTGAGCCGAGACCACACCACTGCACTGCAACCTGGATGACAGCGAGACTCTATTTCTAAATAAATAAATAAAATAAAATAAAATAAAATAAAATAAAAAAGTTAAGATAGTAACTTTTATGTTACCCGTATTTTCCATTATTAAAAGGAAAGGGCCTGAATGCGGCAGCTCATACCTGTAATCCTAGCACTTTGGGAGGTCAAGGTAGGAGGGTCCCTTGAGGCAGGAGTTTGAGAACAGCCTGGGCAACATTGTGAAAACCCATCTCTACACACACACACACACACACAAGCACACACACACACAATTAGGCCGGCATAGTGGCATGCACCTGTAGTCCTAGCTACTCTGGAGGCTGAGGTGGGAAGATTCCTTGAGCCCGGGAGTTCAAGGCTGTAGTAAGCTATGATTGTACCACTACACTCCAGCCTGGGTGACAGAGCACGACTGTCTCAAAAAAAAGAAAGAAACGGGCCATGCGTGGTGGCTCACTCCTATTATCCCAGCACTTTGGGAGGCCGAGGCAAGCGGATCACTTGAGGTCAGGACTTTGAGACCAGACTGGCCAACATGGTGAAACCCCGTCTCTACTAAAAATACAAAAACAAAACAAACAAACAAACAAAAAAACCAGCCGGGTGTGGTGGAGGGCGCCGGTAATCCCAGCTACTCAGGAGGCTGACGCAGTAGAATCGCTTGAACCTGGGAGGTGGGGGTCGCAGTGAGCCAACGTTGTGCTACTGCACTCCAGCCGGGGCAACACAGCGAGATTCCACCCAAAAAAAAAAGAGAGAGAGAGAGAGGAAGGGAGGGAGGGAGGGAGGGAGGGAGAAATGAGCTGAAGTTCAAGTTAAAGTTCAAGTGGAAAGTAGAAATGAACTTCTTTCTCTAATTTTGTTCTGACTGACCTCACCCTTCTTAGCTACTCAATTCAATTGCACAATTATTTACTGAGCACATTCTATGTATAAAGTCCTCCCAGAAACAAAGATCAGTGAAACAGTGCCTATTCTCAAGGAGTTGGCCCTCTAGTAGAGCGTTGGTCAAGATACATATACAACAAGGCCAAAGAGATGCACTAGCAGGATGAAATAGGTCTTGGAGAAGGTGGTGCTTGGACTAGAACTTAAGGACCATAGGATTTCTGCTGGGGCTAAGTTTTGGGGAAGCATTATGAGCACAAAGGAGACAAATTAGTTTCCTACATTGCTGATCAGGTTAGAGGCTTAGAATCATGTCTGAAAAGTTGGTGCAGATGTTGAAGATTATTGGTCCAGTTTCCCATTTAATAACAGGAATCCATTCTACTTGATGAAAGAAATCAGGAGGTAACGCAATATGGCTATTGCAAGGAAACCATGGTCCCTGGTAAAGCACATTGCATTTATAGACCTGCTTTCTATCTTGCTTTCATCTGTAAGCTTTATCATCAAGCTCCTCAACCTCTCTGAGAACTGGCTTCCTTGTCTATTCCAAGCTTGGCGCATACTATAACTAACATGTGAAAATTCTCAGCAAGTGTTATAAGCCCTGTTTATCAGCTCAGCACGGTGGCTTATGCCAGTAATTGCAGCACTTTGGGAGGCTGAGGTGAAGGATCTCTTCAGGCCAGGAGTTTAAGACCTGCCGGGGCAACATAGCGAGGCTCTCTCTCTACAAAAAATTTTTAAAATTAGCCAGGTGTGGTGGTGCACACCTGTAGTCCCAGCTCCTCAGGAGGCTGAGGCAGAAGGATGGCTTGAGCCCAGGAGTTCCAGGCTGCAGTGAGCTATGGAGCACCACTGCACTTCAGCCTGGGTGACAGAGCAGGGCCCTGTCTCAAAAAAAAAAAAAAAAAAACAAAAGCAAACAAAACTGTTTTACTTTTTTGTTTTGTTTTTTTGAGGCAGAGTCTCACTCTGTTGCCCAGGCTGGAGTGCAGTGGTACAATCTCAGCTCACTGTAACCTCTGCCTCCCAGGGGTTCAAGCGATTCTCGTTCCTCAGCCTCCTGAGTGGCTGGGACTGCAGGTGCATACCTGGCCAATTTTTGTATTTTTAGTAGAGATGGGATTTCACCATGTTGCCCAGGCTGGTCTCGAACTACTGACCTCAGGTGATCTGCCCGCCTCATCCTCCTGAAGTGCTGGCATTACAGGTGTGAGCCACCACGAATGACCTGTTTTTCTTCTTACTATTCTGGCTAATTTCTACTTGTCTTTCAAGGCTCAGCGAGGACTAGTTGGGTGGAAAGCCTTGCAGGGTCGTCCACTTACTTTCACACGCATTGAGTGGCCTGTTTGCAAGGCCATCTGCTCCCCAGAATGTGAACTCCCTCAGGGGTGCCTGATTGACTTCTGTAACTCCAGAACCTGGCACAATGCACAAGATAAACAGTGGTGCACTAGTTAAGAGCTCTGGCCTTGAAAATCAGATCATCAGGGGTTGAATCCTGGCCTTGCCACTTACTATGTGACTTTGGGCAAGATCCTTAGTCTCCTCCCTGGGCCTCAGTTTCTTCAACTGCAAAGTGGGAATAATAATTACAATTACCTCATAGGCTGAAGTAAGGAGTTCAACACAGGTTCATGCACTTTCTTTTTTTCTTTTGAGACAGAGTCTTGCTCTGTCACCCAGGCTGGAGTGCAGTGGCAGGATCTCAGCTCTCTGCAACCTCCACTTCCCGAGGGTTCAAGCGATTCTCCTGCCTCAGCCTCCTGAGTACTGGGACCACAGGCGTGCGCCACCACACCCGGCTAATTTTTGTATTTTAGTAGACAGGGTTACACCATGTTGGCCAGGCTGGTCTCGAACTCCTGACCTCAAGTGATCCGCCTGCCTCAACCTCCCAAAGTGCTGGGATTACAGGCGTGAGCCCCCGCCCCCGGCCTTGGGTTCATGAACTTAAAGATCATGACCCAATGCCAGGCACACGGGAATTCAGAATAGTAATACAGAACTATTGTTAAGTTCTCTATGTCTGTTGCATAAGTAGACGAGGCTGTAAATAACTACACTCTTTGTCTAAAAGGGCCAAGTTCGCATCAGAACACTTTCCTGAGCCCGTGGTGACCGAACCCCTGGCTCTGGGGTGAGCGACATGCCTCTAAGGAGCTGCAGCCAGGAGACAGCCAGGCGAAGGCGGGGCTCTGCCTCCGGGCTCCTCGAGGGGCGGAGGCCGGCGCGCAGGTCACGTAGGGGCGCGGGAGGCGGGGCCTGCGCACGCTGGTCACGTGGTCAGCTATTGACACTTCCTGGTGGGATCCGAGTGAGGCGGCGGGGTAGGGGCAGGCGCTCAGGCGGTGACCATGGCGTATCAAGGCCTCACGGTGCCTCTCATTGTGATGAGCGTGTTCTGGGGCTTCGTCGGCTTCTTGGTGCCTTGGTTCATCCCTAAGGGTCCTAACCGGGGGTAAGTGCACGAGGCCCGCCTTGGGAGGAACGCGCGGTGAGGAGCGAGCAGGCCGGGGCGGGGGAAAGCACGATCCCCACACGGGTCAGAGAACGTTGCATGGGCGCCCCCCGCGCTGCAGAGTCAGGCCCTCGCCCCGGCGGAACTCTTTGTGTTCCTTTTCGCAGCAGCTTCAGTGTCCTCCGGCCTGAGCGAGTGGAGGGTGACCTTTGGTGGACCTTCCTTGGAAACGAGTTTCAGGGGAATTTTTTTCTCATCATAGTCCTGTGTGGGGAGGTGCAGTCGGAAATGAGCAGGCCGAATCTGGGAGACACTGGGGCTTGTCCCCAGTCGACTCTTCCCCCTTTAGCCCTGCCTTCCACCCACATGAGGCCTCGTTTGCCTGAACTTAAGGATCAAATAAATAAAACAGAAATTGCCCCCCTGCCTCCCATGCTGTTGCGTACAGAACAAGCTCGTTGGACGACATTGAGCCCAGGCTTGCATCTAGTGGGCTCCAGGAGGCGGTTGGGGCCTGATCTAAAGCGAGATTAATTACCAAAGAGCAGGAGGTATTGTTGAGAAAGCTGCGTCATACCTTTTGGAGGGCGCTCCGGCCCTTGTATGTGAGTGTGAGAAATCCTTAGAATGATTGGCTAGGAAAGATTTTTTTTTTTTTTCAGACTTCTTTGTTGGATAGAGCTTTGTCTATTTTGGAATTAAACTTTTTAACCGTAGTATAAAATGAGCCTTAATCTTCAAAGGAGCCTTGGAACGCCCTCTTTCTGGTTCCTCTTTTGCTTTTTAGTCATTTTTTTCTCAGTTCAAGATGATGAGAGGTGAAACTTCGACTGAAGTCAGTTTGTCAGAAACACCATCTCTTGCTTTATTCCTTCAACTTAATTGGTGGCTTCATAGTGCCTGGTTTTCACAGTACCTTGTATGCACAGGAGGCACCCAGTAAATACCTGTTGAGTGGATAGTTCTACTGTCTTTATTAAAAGAAAAAGATTTGTGGCCGGGCGCGGTGGCTCACGCCTGTAGTCCTAGCACTTTGGGAGGCCGAGGCGGGCGGATCACCAGGTCAGGAGATCGAGACCAGTCTGGCTAAGATGGTGAAACCCCGTCTCTACTAAAAATACAAAAAATTAGCCGGGCGTGGTGGCGGGCGCCTGTAGTCCCAGCTACTTGGGAGGCTGAGGCCAGAGAATGGCGTGAACCCGGGAGGCGGAGCTTGCAGTGAGCAGAGATCACTGCACTGCACTCCAGCCTGGGTGACAGCAAGACTCCGTCTCAAAAAAAGAAAAAGAAAAAGATTTTTATTACTTCCCTAGTATTTTGTGACCTTAACCCCTTTTGCTACCTGGAATACATTTGCTTTATTAGTTTAAAATTATATTTTTTTTAAGAAAAGAAACATGGTAGGTGAATTTTTATCGTTTTTAAGTATCAAGTTCCTCCTCCCTGGTAACACCACCTATATGGGATCATCTCCCCTACCTATAGAGGTTGATGAACAGAGTCAGAATTCTGGCATTATTAAAGCAATTGTATTAACCAAATTTAATTAGACTTGTTTTTGCTACTGGAGTTAGAGAACAACAAAGTGCTGCTTTGATAGCAGTGACAATTCCTTTCTTAAAGAGCACTCTCTCGCCTTCCTTTGGATGTCATTGCCATTATCCAGGGTAATGAAATCCATCCTATTTCCACTCAGTTTCTAGCCCTAGTGAGTGTCATGATTCAGGTATTTGACCAGCTAGTGATATATAGACATGTGTCACTTAACAAAAGGGATACGTTTGAGAAATGTGTTAGTAGGGCTTTTGTGTGAACATCAAAGAGTTTACTTATGCAAACAGATGGTACAGCCTACTACGCACCTAGGCTATATGGTAGAACCTGTTGCTTCTAGGCTTCACACCTGTACAGCATGTTACTGTCCTTAAATACTGTATAGGCAAATGTAACACAATGATATGGAGCTTGCAGGACTGGAAGTTGCTGTGGGTGAGTCAGTGACTGGTGAGTGAATGTGAAGAACCAGGACATTGCTGTACACTGTGATGGACTTTGGAAACACTGTACACTTAGGCTACATGAAATTTCTGAAAACATGTTTTTCTTTCTTCAAAAATAAATTAACCTTAGCTTCCTGTAACTTTTTTACTTAAACTTTCGAATTCTTTTTAACTTTTCGACTCTTTTGTACTAACTTGGCTTAAAACACAAGCAAGGCTGGGCAGGGTGGCTCACACTTATCATATGCAGCACTTTGGGAAGCCAGACAAGAGGATTGCTTGAGGCCCGCCTGGGCAACATAGCGAGACCCTATCTCTCAAAAAAATTTTTTTAAATTAGTTGGACATGGTGTTGCACACCTGTGGTCCTAGCTATTGGGGAGGCCGAGTGAGGAGGAGTGTTTGAGATCAGGAGTTCCAGGATGCAGTATGATCACACTATTGTACTCCAGCCTGGGCAACAGTGAGACCCTGTCTCTTCAAAAACGAAACAAGACCAGTGGCAGAGTCTGGGGAAGAGGCTGCAGGCACCATGTCCACCTTCATAGATGGCAGGAAGAAGCCCCTGAAACAGCCCAAGAAGCATTTTGAGACAGAGTCTCACTCTGTTGCCAGGCTGGAGTGCAGTGGCATGATATCGGCTCACTGCAACCTCCGCCTCCCGGGTTCAAGCAATTCTCCTGCCTCAGCCTCCCGAGTAGCTGGGTTTACAGGCGCGCACCACCATGCCCAACTAATTTTTGTATTTTTAGTAGAGACGGGGTTTCACCATGTTGGCCAGGATGGTCTGGATCTCTTGACCTCCCAAAGTGTTGGGATTACAGGCATGAGCCACCACTCCCGGCTGGAAGATACGTTTTTTAAACAAAAAGAGGAGCAGAAGAAACTGGAGGAGCCGAAAGTGAAGGCCATGGGGAAGGGGCCCCTGGTCATAGGCGGAATTAAGAAATCTGGGAAAAAATAAACTGTTCCATGTGCCTGAAGTGATCGATGGTGACCCTTGATTCTATTTGTATTTAAACATCTGGATTCCCAGCTATAACTTTTTTTTTTTTTTTTTGAGGCGGACACTCACTCTGTTGTCCAGGCTGGAGTGCAGTGGCACGATCTTGGCTCACGGCAACCTCTGCCTGCCGGATTCAAGCAATTCTCCTGCCTCAGCCTCCCGAGTAGCTGGGATTACAGGTGCCCACCACCATGCCTGGCTAATTTTTGTGGTTTTGGTAGAGAAGGGGTTTCACCATGTTGGCCAGGCTGGTCTCAAACTCCTGACCTCAGGTGATCCACCTGCCTCAGCCTCCCAAAATGCTGGGACTACAGGTGTGAGCTGCCACACCCGGCCCCCTGCCATAACATCTTTGCCACCTATACTTAGAATAAAGTGTTATCTTGGAGCCTGTTGTACATTGTAAAAAGAGTAAACTTTTGAAAACAACACACAGACACATTGTACAGCTGTATAATTTTTTTTTTTTTTTAAGAGACCGAGAGTCTCACTTTGTCACCCAGGCTGGAGTGCAGTGGCTCCATCATAGCTCACTGCAGCCTTAAACTCCAAGGCTCAAGGGATCCGTCCACCTCAGCCTCCCCACTAGCTAGTACTACAGGCATGCACCACTACACTCAGCTAATTTGTTGTTGTTGTTTTGAGACAGGGTCTCTCTTTGTTGCCCAGGCTGGTCTCCAACTCTTAGCCTCAAGCAGTCCTCCCACCTTGGCCTCCCAAAGTGCTAGGGTTACAGGCATAAGCCACCTCACCTGATCTGTTTTCTTTCTTTATATCCTATCCTTTAAGTTTTTTTCCATTTATATATTTTTTAACTTTTTAAACTTTTTTGTTAAAAACTAAAACACAAACACATTATTCTAGGCCTAAACAGGCTCAGGATCATCAAGATGTCACTAGATGATAAGAATGTTTCAGCTCCATTATCATCTTATGGGACCACCTGTCTTTATGCAGCATTCATTGACTGAAAGGTCATGAATTGACTGAAAGCTCAATTGCCAAGTGCCTGTATTATCTGGGTCCATTCACAGCCTCTGCTGCAGTCCTTGCTTTTCCTGCTCTTGGCTGGATTGAGCAGGTCTTGAAACAGTGTCCCCGCCCCCCCCCCCAAGAAGAGTTGCTGTAATACATTTTGAGAAACACTGCACCTAGGCAGATGATGCCTGTGACCTTGAACAATTTAGTTAACTTTTCCATGTTCCCATTTCCTTATTTTAAAATGGAAATATGCTTTTCTGTAGGGATTTTTTTAAAAAGGAAATATTAGTGCACAGTTTAGTTAACTTTTCCATGTTCCCATTTCCTCATTTTAAAATGGAAATATGCTTTTCTGTGGGGATTTTTTTAAAAAGGAAATATTAATGCTGAATTAGTACTAGTTCCCCTTTACCTCTTGAAAATACTGCAAATCAAATTTTTCAGGATAGATGAAGGAGCTGAAGTGCTTCACACTATGGTGAGTTGTTTTTGGGGTTTTTTTTGAGACAGAGTCTTGCTCTGTTGCCCAGTCTGGAGTGCGGTAGTGAGATCTCGGCTCACTGAAACCTCCGCCTCCCAGGTTCGAGCGCTTCTCATGCCTCAGCCTCCTGAGTAGCTGGGACTAAAGGCGCATGTCACCACGCTTGACTAATTTTTGTATTTTTAGTAGAGATGGGGTTTCGCCATGTTGGCCAGGCTGTTCCCGGACTTTTGGCCTCAAGTAATCCACTCGCCTCGGCCTCCCGACGTGCTGGGATAACAGGCTCGAGCCACTGCATCTAGCTTGTGGTGAATTTTTAATACAGGGGAGCATTTCTGATTTAACTGATCAAAAATATCTTCAAAAAAATAAAAATGGGCCTGACATGGTGGCTCACACCGGCACTTTGGGAGGCCAAGGTGGGAGGATCACTTGAAGCCAGGAAATAGAGACCAAGCCTGGTTGATAAAGCAAGACTTAGTGTCTACAAAAACAAATTTTAAAAAAAATTATCTAGGCATGGTGGTGTAAACCTGTGGTCCCAGCTACTCAGGAGGCTGGGTGGGTGGATTATTTGAGCCCAGGAGGTTGAGGCTGCAGTGAGTATGATCATGCCAGTGCATTCTAGCCTAGGCAACAGAGTGAGACCCCATCCCTTAAAAAAAATTCCCTTCTGCCCTTTCTTTTACCTGCCTCATCAGGTCCTATAACCTCCTAATTACCCAGCTTTCAGCATTCTGGTGTGTAGGGGTCTCTTGAGGAAGACAATTTAACGTCAGATACGCCTCTGTTTTTCTCCCTTCTTTCCTCCTCACAGGATTCCTTCATTTATCTCCTTACTGAAGATTTTTTTTTTTTTTAATTTGAGACTAAGTCTTGCTCTGTCGCCCAGGCTGGAGTGCAATGGCACGATCTTGGCTGACTCCAACCTCTGCCTCCCAGGTTCAAGCGCTTCTCCTGCCTCAGCCTCCCGAGTAGCTGGGATTACAGGTATGCGCCACCATGCTCAGCTCATTTTTATATTTTTTAATAGAGATGGGGTTTTGCCATATTGGCCAGGCTGGTCTCGAACTTCTGACCTCAGGCGATCCACCCACCTTGGCCTCCCAAAGTGCGGGGATGACAGGAGTTGGCCATCATGCCCGGCCGAAGATTTTCTTAAATTTGTTTTTTAAAACAGCGTCTTACTCTGTTGCCCAGGCTGGAGTGCAGTGGCACAGTCAATCATAGCCCACTGCAGCCTCAACCTGGGCTCACACAATCCTTCTGCCTCAGCCTCCAGCATAGCTGGGACAACAGGCATGCACCACCATGCCTAACCAATTTTAAAAAACGTGGTATATACTGGGTCTCATTTTATTGCCTAGGCTGGTCTTGAACTCCTGACTTCAAGCAGTCCTCCCACCTTAGCCACCCAAAGTGCTAGGATTACAGATGTGAGCACTGTGCTCAGCCAGGAAAAATTTAATGAATCTTTTCTTTTATTAAAAAAAAAAAAAAATAGCCTACGATCACTTGGAAAAAACTCTTCAGAATTTATGGATGACCTAAATAAAGCCCCTTGCTCTTTATTTTTGCAACTGAAAAGGGCCAGCTAAAATCAGGTCTGTGCCCGGAATCAGCTTTCCTGCCCATTCCAGTTTTTCATGATTTCCGTCTTTTCTCTACAGGAATCCGTAGATTCTCTAAAGCTTCCGTTTTCTCACAATGGCTTCCTAACCAGTAGATGTGGGGGAGGAGAAAAGGAAAGAGCGCAGAGATGAGTTTGCCAGGAGTTCACTCAACTCCACTTTTCTGTTTTTGTTGTTTGTTTTAATTATTTTTATTTTATTTTTATTTTTTGATTATTTTATTTAAAAATAATAGAGATGGGCTGGCCAGGCATAGTGGCTCATTCCTGTAATCCCAGCACTTTGGAAGGCTGAGGCAGGTGGATCACTTGGTCAGGAATTCAAGACCAGCCTGGCCAATGTGGTGAAATCTCGTCTCTACTAAAAATACAAAAATTAGCCGGGTGTGGTGGTTCACGCCTGTAGGCCCAGCTACTCCAGAGGCTGAGGCAGGAGAATTGCTTGAGCCCAGGAGGCAGGGGTTGAGATTGCGTCACTGCACTCCAGCCTGGGCGACAGAGCGAGACTCCATCTCAAAAATTTTAAAAAAAAGTTTAAAAAAATGGAGATGGGATCTCGCTCTGTTGGCCATGTTGGTCTTAAACACCTGGCCTCAGCCTCCCAAAGTGCTAAGGTTACAGGCTTGAGCCACCATGCCTGTTTTTTTGTTTTTTGTTTTTGTTTCTGTTTTTTTTTAAAGGGTCTCCCTGTGTTGCCCAGGCCTTGAGTGCAGTAGCATGATCATATCTCACTGCAGGCTTGATATCTTGGGCTCTAGTGATCCTCCCGCCTCAGCCTCCTGAGTAGTTGGGACTACAGGCATGCCACTGTGTCCAGCTAACTCCCCTTTTTTCATGAACGCTTTAAAACATGTAGAAAAGTAGGAAGAATAGTACAATAAGTGCCATATATTACCTCCTAGACTCAGTCATTGTTTGACATATTCAGATTTGCTTTATCTATGAGTGTGTGTATATATAATTTTGCTGAACCATTTGAAAGTAAATTGCAGTTATCGTGGCATTTCACTACTCAGCATGCAGCTCCTAAGACCAAGCGAATTAGGAGCTGATATGTTAATGAGGGAGCTTTTATATGAAACTGTTAATATTAAGCAGGTAATACAAAGGAGCCTCAGCTCTTTCTGTTCTATGACATGGGCTTTTGGAGAAGAGAGAAGACAGGGAAGAGATCCCACAGTGGAGCACGGACTGGGGGAAGATGAGTAAAGGCTTGGAATTGAGAATCCTAGATATAATGTGTCTTGGGGGACAGTGAAGACGCCTACCTTCAGGAATGAAGGACTGATGTTTAAACGTAGAGGGAGGTGAGAGGGGTGGGTGGAGGGAGTCAGTTACAAATGAAGCGGGTGACTTGATTGTTTAGGTCTTTAAACATTTTTATTGTGCAACTGTCAAAATCTCTTTAGCACAATCCCCCATACATATTTATTTCTATTTTATAAGTGTGATATATAACTTATATATTTCAAGGAATCTGACCAACTCTTACGACCTGCACTGCTGCCAGCCTGATCCACTTGGATTATTATAATTCCTCTTAACTGGTTTCTCTGCTTTCTTTTTGCCCCGCTTCCTCCAGCCTCTTTCATCCCAGCAGAGAGATCCCATTAGAATTGGAATCAGATTTAGTCAGTCCTCTCCTCAAATCCCTCCAAATAACTTCCCTTTTCTTTCTTTATTATTTATTTATTTTTGAGACGGAGTTTCGCTCTGTCGCCCAGGCTGGAGTGCAGTGGCGCCATCTCGGCTCACTGCAAGCTCTGCCTCCCGGGTTCACGCCATTCTCCTGCTTCAGCCTCCTGAGTAGCTGGGACTACAGGCGTCCGCCACCACGCCCGGCTAATTTTTTTGTATTTTTAGTTGAGACGGGGTTTCTTTTTTTTTTTTTTTTTTTTTTTTTTTTTTGAGACGGAGTCTGGCTCTGTCATCCAGGCTGGAGTGCAGTGGCCGGATCTCAGCTCACTGCAAGCTCCGCCTCCGGGTTTAGGCCATTCTCCTGCCTCAGCCTCCCGAGTGGCTGGGACTACAGGCGCCCGCCACCTCGCCTGGCTAGTTTTTTGTATTTTTTAGTAGAGACGGGGTTTCACCATGTTAGCCAGGATGGTCTCGATCTCCTGACCTCGTGATTCGCCCGTCTCGGCCTCCCAAAGTGCTGGGATTACAGGCTTGAGCCACCGTGCCCGGCCGAGACGGGGTTTCACCGTGTTAACCAGGATGGTCTTGATCTCCAGACCTCGTGATCCGCCCACCTCGGCCTCCCAAAGTGCTCGGATTACAGGCGTGAGCCACTGCACCCGGCCATAACTTTGCTTTTCACTCTGAGTCAAAGCCTTTTAAGAGTGAAAGTCCTTTCAGAGGCCACATGGCACCTCTTTGACCTCACCTTTCCCCAGGCTCCTTGCTCTGCTTCAGCCACACAGACCCCCTTCTTCTTTGAACTCCAGGTACCCTCTCATTGAACTCCCATGCCCAGCCATGAGGCAGTGGTTTTTATCTGTTCTGTTTATTTTTCTCTCCCCAGAGCCTAACACATATACTGGACACTCAGCGAGTGAAAATCTGTCGAACGAGTAAATGAACGTGCCAATATGTTAACCAAAGAAAATACACAGTGGCTCATGCCTGTAATCCCGGCACTTTGGGAAGCATAGGTGGGTGGATTACTTGAGGCCAGGAGTTTGAGACCAGCCTGGACAACATGGCAAAACCCCACTACTAAAAATACAAAAATTAGCTGGGTGTGGTGGTGCATGCCCATAATCTCAGCTACTTGGGCTGAGGCAGGAGAATCGCTTGAATCTGGGAGGTGGAGTTTGCGTTGAGCTAAGATTGTGCCACTGCACTCCAGCCTGGATGACAGAGTGAGACTCTGTTTCAAAAAAAAGACACACAGAACTTCTAAAGGATAACTTAAAAATAAATAAAAATAAGAGTTCTGGGCCAGGTGTGATGGCTCACACCAGTAATCCCCACACTTTGGGAGGCTGAGGCAGGAGGATCACTTGAGGCCAGGAGTTCAAGTACAACCTGGTCAACATATTGAGAACCCCCCGATCTCTACAAAAAAATTAAAAATAGGCCGGGCGCGGTGGCTCAAGCCTGTAATCACAGCACTTTGGGAGGCCGAGGCGGGCGGATCACGAGGTCAGGAGATCGAGACCATCCTGGCAAACACGGTGAAACCCCGTCTCTACTAAAAAATACAAAAAAAAAAAACTAGCCGGGCGAGGTGGCGGGCGCCTGTAGTCCCAGCTACTCGGGAGGCTGAGGCAGGAGAATGGCGTAAACCCGGGAGGCAGAGCTTGCAGTGAGCTGAGATCCGGCCACTGCACTCCAGCCTGGGCGACAGAGCAAGACTCCGTCTCAAAAAAAAAAAAAAAAAAAAATTAAAAATATTAGTGAGGCCCGGTTGTGCACACCAGTAGTCCTAGCTACTCGGGAAGCTGAGGTGGGAGGATCAGTTGAGCCCAGGAGTTGGAGGTTACAGGGAGCTATGATCATGCCACAGCACTCTAGCCTGGACGACAGAGACCCTGTCTCTAAAAAAACAGGAGTTACAATATTTGGTTCCTAAGTTCTAGGAAATGGTCTTGCTGTACTTAGGGTGTGGACATGCCTCTTGGAAACCAAATGATGGATGATGGAGAGGTGCCATCAAAAGGTCTTAAGTGGAAAATCCTGGTCTTAAGTGGAAAATCCTGTTTATAGCATGAAGGAGAAGGAGGAAAGTTTGAATCTGCCAGCAATTAAGCCAGGAGAACCAGGTGAATTTTGTTGCTGACAGTGGGAATAGGAAGGAAGAAATACACATGGGGAGAAATGCTTTAAAGTATAAATCCACAGTATTTGGTGACTGTGGAGGTGCAGAGGAGGCATGAGCAAAAGATGATGGATTTGAGGGTGGGTCGGATGGGTGAAAATGGCAGAGCTTCTTCTGAGGACTAGGAGATTTAGAAGGGGAACTTTTAGAAAGAGAGATGGGAAGAGAATAGCATGAACTGAGGTTTAGAAATGTTGAAATTCTGCTGATGAGAGATCAAAGTGTAACTTTTTCAGACATGAATGGAGATGGGGAGAGCTCATTGCTAGAGAGTCATATTTTTAGAAGTACAGTGTTAATTTCATTACAGAGAATACTACCAAATAGGGTAATTACTTAGGTGTTAAAACTAATTGTCACTGCGGCATTTCCTGTTCAGTTTCAGATAAATTTTGATTGGACATCTACATGATGGCATTAACACATCTGTCTTTAAATACAAATGTTTAGTTACATAAACTTTTCCCAGGTGCACCCTGGGCACACTGCAGTTTGCTGGATATTTGAGCAGATACAGATCCATTTTCTTGGTGTGCAATCCATGCCAGTTTGATAATCTGGAAAGGGGACTTAAACCATTCTGTGATGTTGGCATAGTTTGCTAGTTATTTAATGACATTTGCTTTTCTTTTTTCCCCTAGAGTTATCATTACCATGTTGGTGACCTGTTCGGTTTGCTGCTATCTCTTGTAAGTAATTTTTTCTTAAAATAATAAGTAGCTATTCTTGGTATTTGTAATGTGTGTGATTTACACATTTGTTTTATTGGAGCTCATCCCTCATGTAATATCTAGAAATAGTGTCCTAAAATTGAAAATATCACACTTTTCATGTGCTCAGTATATTTATGTAGAGTTGTACAAATTATTCTTCTGGGAATACAGTTGCAGTTTAATTGGCACAAATATAAAGCTTATAAATAGCTGGAAATTATGATTATACTACTTTATATTTTACTATGGTGAAGTATTTATTTATTTATTTATCTTTTGAGACAAGGTCCCGCTCTGTCATCCAGGCTGGAGTGCAGTGGCGTGATCTCAGCTCACTGCAACCTCAGCCTCCTGGGTTCAAGCGAGTCTCATGCCTCAGCTACCTGAATGGCTGGGGTTATAGGCACGCGCCACCATGCCTGGCTAATTTTTGTATTTTTAGTGGAGACAGGGTTTTGCCATGTTGGCCGGGCTGGTTTCAAACTCCTGACCTCAAGTGATCTGCCCGCCTTGGCCTCCCAAAGTGCTGGGATTACGGCGTGAGCCACCGTGCCCGGTGTACTATTGTGAAGTATTTAGATCTACTTATTTCACTGAAATATCTCACTAATGGAGCTAATAAAGCCATTCGTTACTGTGACTTTTGTTTATCTGATGGACAGAAATTGAGGTAGAATTATAACCAAGTAGACTAAGGATAATTTTTTAACAATTCGTTGTAAGTTGTGTGGGGAAAAGAAATAAAGATCAGACTGTTACTGTGTCTATATAGAAAGAAGTAGACATAAGAGACTCCATTTTGTTCTGTATTTGAGATGCTGTTAATCTGTGACCCTACCCCCAACCTTGTCCTTGCAAGAGACATGTGCTGTGATGACTCAAGGTTTAAAGGATTTTGGGCTGTGCGGGGGTGTGCTTTGTTAAACAAGTGCCTGAAGGCAGCTTGCTGGTTAAAAGTCATCACCATTCTCTTAATCTCAAGTACCCAGGGACACGGACACTGCCAAAGGTCGCAGGGACCTCTGCCTAGGAAAGCTAGGTATTGTCCAAGGTTTCTCCCCATGTGATAGTCTGAAATATGGCCTCGTGGGATGGGAAAGACCTGATCGTCCCCCAGCCTGATACCCGTGAAGGGTCTGTGCTGAGGAGGACCAGTACAAGAGGAAAGAAGGCCCCTTGGCGGTTGTTGGCAGTTGAGATAGAGAAAAGCATCTGTCTCCTGCCCGTCCCTGGGCAATGGAACATCTCGGTGTAAAACCCAATTGTATGTTCTGTTTACTGAGAAAGGAGAAAACCGCCTTAGGGCGGAAGGTGGGACTTGCTAGTTCAATGCTGCTCTTTATGCACTATAAAGGTTTATGAAAATGTTTGCATATGTGTATCAAGGAACAGCACTTTTCCTTAAACTTATTCATGTCACAGAGATCTTTATTCATATGTCTTACTGCTGACCTTCTCCCTACGATGATCCTATTACCCTGCCACTTCCCTTTTTCTGAGATGGTAAAGATAATTATCAATAAATACTAAGGAAACTCAGAGACCGGTGCCAGCGTGGGTCCTCTGTATGCTGAGCGCCGGTTCCCTGGGCCCACTTTTTCTTTCTCTATACTTTGTCTCTGTGTCTCATTTCTTTTCTCACGTCTCTCGTTCCACCTAACGAGAAACGCCCACAGGTGTGGAGGGGCAGGCCACCCCTTCATCTGTATCAAAATATATGTATTGATCACATACCATAAAAATAGTCTTAGGGATTTCTTTCAATTTAGGTTTTTGAGACAGGGTCTTGCTCTGTTACCCAGGCTGGACTGGCTCAATCATAGCTCACTGCAGTCTCAAACTCTGAGGCTCAAGCGATCCTCCTGCCTCTGCCTCCCAAGTAGTTGGGACTATAGTCATGTGCCACCATGCTCAGCTAACTTTTTTATTTTTGTAGAGATGGGGTCATATTGTGTTACCCAGGCTGGTGTTGAACTCCTGGCCTCAGCAATCCTTCCATCTTAGCCTCCCAAAGTGCTGGAACTACAGGCATGAGTCACTACACCCAGCCAGGATTTCTTTCTAGAGTTTAGAACTAGTGGTTCTCTTTTTTTGAAGAGAGCTTTCTGGCTTCCTGAGACTTCAGTGGCATGGAAAGTGTTGGTGTTCCCCGAAGCGTTGTTTAGTGCCCATGTGAGGTAGGAAGCAACAGTTCTGACCCATCCTATAGATGAAAGACCATGACTCTTTTTTTTTCCAGAAATATTTTAATAAAAATTGGCCATTTCCAAGAAACACCCACTGCATGCCCATCAATAAAAGAGAACCATAACAAAATAGAAAATTTACCATATAGCTGTGATTTAAAGAGAAAATGCAGACACCAGCACATCAGCAAAGTCCAGTATTAAAGTCACATTCCTGCCAGGCGCGGTGGCTCGTGCCTGTAATCCTAGCACTTTGGGAGGCCGAGGCGGGTGGATCACCAGGTCAGGATATAGAGACCAGCCTGGCCAACATGGTGAAACCCCTTCTCTGCTGAAAATACAAAAAAAATTTGGCTGGGTGTGGCGGCGCACGCCTGTAGTCCCAGCTGCTTGGGGGGCTGAGGCAGGAGAGTCGCTTGAACTCTGGAGGCAGAGGTTGCAGTGAGCCAAGATCGTACCACTGCACTCCAGCCTGGGCGACAGACTCTGTCTCCAAAAAAAAACCATACATACGTACATAAAGTCACATTCCTTCTTTTTTTTTTTTTTTTGAGACAGAGTCTTGATCTGTCACCCAGGCTGGAGTGCAGTGGAGCAATCTCAGCTCACTACAACCTCTGCCTCCCAGGTTCAAGTGATTCTTCTGCCTCAGCCTCTCGAGTAGCTGAGATTACAGGCACCCATCACCACGCCTGGCTAATTTGTTTTGTATTTTTTGTAGAGACGGGGTTTCACCGTGTTGGCCAGGCTGCTCTCGAACTGACCTCAGGTGATTCTCCCGCCTCAGCCTCCCAAAGTGCTGGGATTACAGGCATGAGCCACCACGCCCGGCCCACATTTCTTCTTAGGGGCTATGATTAGGAATCTGATTAGATATCAGAGTAAAAATAAAAATACAAATGCTGAACTATTTAGGTCAAAGAACCTCTATAAAAGCATCTTCTATAGAAGATGGAATGTCTTCAAAGGCATTCCAATTTGTGACTCAATTTTAGAATAAGGCAAACAGAAGACACAAGGTGATGAAAGAGGGATTCTACAATTTTCACATACTCTGAACCTAATAAAACAAATCTAGATTCTTAAAAAATTATTTTTCTTTAAACAATTGCCAAGACTGAAATCAAAGATAAATAGAAGGCACAACAGTTTTGCTCTGGTTGTTATCTGGGTTTGGGGAATTTTTTTGTTTTCCATTTTTTTACAAATAAATATTAAACATGAAAAAACTCTATTTCAAATAAACTAACAGTTCAAGAAAAGCCTATCAGTTGCATTCTAGACATTTAAAACCTATATCACAATTTAAATTTCAATGGTAAAAACAGTAGGTTTTAGAATTGTTTTGTGATCCTCTATCAAAAGAAAAATTCTATTCTTTTAATTCAGTTTTTAAACATACCAGTGAGAATCAAAATTGTCACCTTTTCCAATGACAAGTTCTCCACACCAGAACGTAGTCATGACTCTCAAAGAAGAAACAATTTGGGTTTTTCCTGCCTTCAAAATGTTATCAAATCCTGTATTTCTCATATACTCTTGAAACATGTAGAAAATAAGAAATATTCCAATGAATGAAATATACCAAATGTCAGTAATACACAAGACACATTCCTTTGGGGAAATGGCCGTTAAAAAAAAAAAATCCAGTCTGTATATGCAAAGTAAGCAAGGAAATTCAGTCTTTTTTTTTTTTTCTTCTTCTTCTTTAAAAATCTGTTACTCCTAAAATGTAATTCCACAAAATTGGAAGTGAAAAACTAAAGGTCAGGGACCAGGTGCAGTGGCTCATGCCTGTAATCCCAGCACTTTGGGAGGTTGAGGTGGGCGGATCACCTGAGATCAGGAGTTCGAGACCAGCCTGGCCAACATGGTGAAACCCTGTCTCTACTGAAAATAGAAAAAAATTAGCTAGGCGTGGTGGCAGGCGCCTATAATCCCAGCTATTCCGAAGGCTGAGGCAGGAGAATCGCTTGAACCCTGGAGGTGGAGGTTGCAGTGAGCTGAGATCGCACCATTGCACTCCAGCCTCGGGGACAAGAATGAGACGGTGGCTCACGCCTGTAATCCCAGCACTTTGGGAGGCCGAGGTGGGTGGATCACGAGGTCAGGAGATCGAGACCATCCTGGCTAACACGGTGAAACCCCATCTTTACTAAAAATACAAACATTAGCCAGGCGTGGTAGCGGGCGCCTGTAGTCCCAGCTACTTGGGGAGGCTGAGGCAGGAGAATGGCAGGAGGCAGAGCTTGCAGTGAACCGAGATCGCGCCTCGCACTCCAGCCTGGGCGACAGACTAAGACTCCGCCTCAAAAAAAAAAAGAGTAAATGAGGGCAAATAAATGTATCATCAAGAACTTATTTTAGTACGGTGATTGACCATCAGCCTATCCTACTGAATCACCTATGGAAATCAGAATAAGGGAGCTCCATATCAATCTAGGTGTCAAGGATTGGTCTGTCATTGAAAAGGCCTTTGTTTTCATTGCTTTGAAGATCTCTGCGATGTGGGCAGCAAGGTCAGTGGTGGTACCTTATCAAAAGGAAAATGGGGACTGGGCGTGATGGCTCACGCCTGTAATTACCCAGCCTTTTGGGAGGCCGAGGCGGGCAGATCACGAGGTCAGGAGTTCAAGACTCCTGGCCACTGTGGTGAAACCCTATCTCTACTAAAAGTACAACATTAGCCCCGTGTGGTCGTGGGCACCTGTAATCCCAGCTACTAAGGAGGCTAAGGCAGGAGTATCACTTGAACCTGGGAGGCAGAGGTTGCAGTGAGCCGAGATTGTGCCACTGCACTCCAGCCTGGGCAACAAGTCTCCATCTAGGGAGAAAAAAAAGACGGGGGTAGTGGGGAGAATGATTGCACAGAGAAATGACTTGAGATTTTTTTTTTTTTGAGACACATTCTCGCTCTGTTGCCCAGGCTGGAGTGCAGTGACGTGATCTCAGCTCATTGCAAGCTCTGCCTTCCGGGTTCACGTCATTCTCCTGCCTCAGCCTCCTGAGTAGGTGGCGCCCGCCACCACTCCCAGCTAATTTTTTGTGTTTTTCAGTAGAGACGGGGTTTCACCATGTTAGCCAGGATGGTCTCAATCTCCTGACCTCATGATCCACCCGCCTCGGCCTCCCAAAGTGCTGGGATTACAGGCGTGAGCCACCGCGTCCGGCCAGAATGACTTGAGATTTAAACCAAAAAAGGACCAAAATATTTTGTGACTTCCTGGTTCTCCGTGGTCTTTGAAATATGGTTAATTTTCATGATATTCTCTTTAAAACAAAAGAAAACCCTTTCCCGTCAGTTTCATGTCTTGTATTTCCACTTTTTTTTTTCTTTCTGGACACAACATCTTGCTCTGTTACCCAGGCTGGAGTGCAGTGGCACTACCATAGTTTACTGCAGCCTCAAACTCCTGAGTAGCTGGGACTACAGGCACACACCACCACACCTAGCTACTTTTTAAAATTTTTAGTAGAGACGAGGTCCTGCTGTATTGCCCAGGCTAGTCTTGAACTCCTGAGCTCAAGCAGTCCTCTCACCTCAGCCTTCCAAAGTGCTAGGATTACAGACGTGAGCCAGCACGCCCAGTCATATTTCCACTTTCAAGTATAAAATGAATAATTGGATTTGAGCCCTTGCCTCTTGCTGTGTAGACATTAGTCCATTTTTTCCTTTGTTCCCAAGTTCTGGTGACTCCTCTACTGACAGTGGATCAGCAATGTTAGTGGTGTATTAATAAAGGTCGTACACAGTGTTCCAACAGTAAATGCTTCTGGAGGCCATTTTATTGGGAAATCAGCTGGATAGTATTGACTTTATGAAATCATTTCTCTTTTGTTTCTTTGAAATCTAAACATCCTTTTTAGCATGATATCTGAGTGAAAAATGTGGACGGAATTCAAACCCCAAATATTTTACATACCTTATTCCACAAAGGAGTGAGATTCTATTAAAAAACAAAATTGAAATTCAAAGGAAACTTCACTGTTTGGCACTGGTACATTTTCTTGAAAATGCCCCTTTTCAAGTAAGGCACACCCAAAGAGCCTTCGGCTTTCCTAAACAAAGTCATGTTTTGAAATGCATTCATGGACTTTTAAATTGCCTTCTGTTTGTTGCAGTTTTTTCTGTTGCCAGTTTGTTCTAGTTTAAAGTTTGATTCCGTGAGGTTCAACTTGTTTGAGCTCTGTATAAATTAGGTTCTCTGCCGGTAGAACCCAGTTTCTGTTAATAGTTCAGCAGAGGAAAATCTGAATGTTACATCTGGTACCCTCTTTAAGGCACAAGATCACTTTTGTCTCTTAAACATACAATCTTGTTAAGTTACTATACTCTATTTCTGGTCTTAGGTTAATTTTTAATGTCGAATTATGTTGTTGTTTTCTCAGAGTCACCAAGCTCACATGAAATTAGAAATGTATTGCGAAGACACAGTTGTTTCTTGGAAAACATGCTATGTCTTAGCACTTGACTAACTGTAAATCTTACTGGCATCATGATATAGGAAAATAAATACTAAGAATCAGGAGACCTAGTTTCTTTTAGGCAAAAGGATACTTGGCACAATTATGTTGTAGGGTGGTTTTGTGAGTTTTAAGTAAGATGCTGTGTGTGAAAACTTACAGTAAAGCACAACAAAAATTAAAGTAATATTATCAGTGAATTTTTTTTTTTGTTTTTTGTTTTTGTTTTTGGTTTTTTTTGAGACAGAGTCTTACTCTGTCGACCAGGCTGGAGTGCAGTGGTGAGATCTCAGCTCACTGCAGCCTCCACGTCCCAGATTCAAGTGATTCTCCTACCTCAGCCTCCTGAGTAGGTGGGACTACAGGTGTGCGCCACCATGCCTGGCTGTTTTTCATATTGTTAGTAAAGATGGGGTTTCACCATGTTGGCCAGGCTGGTCTCAAACTCCTGACCTCAAGTGATCCACCCACCTTGGCCTCCCAAAGTGCTGGGAATACAGGCGTGAGCCACCAACCCCAGCCAAACAGTGATTTTTAAAATAATTAATTTTAATTCAAAGGACTGTGTTGCTTGTAAGCACAGTTTGCTTACAGGGCTGGTATAGTGAATATTTTACTTAGCCTTATTAGAATTCATGCAGTCAACGTATATTTATTTAGCATTAGTAGGCACTGGATCTGGACACTACTAAAAATACAAAATTAGCTGGGTGTGGTGGTACAGTGTAGCAGTGAATAAACAAAGCAGACAACCTCCCTGTCCTCTTTAATGAAGAGAAGCAGATAAAACAAATCAAGAGCCAAAGAGGCCCAATTACTCCCCTCATTGTCCTTCATTCACTTCCCAAACAGGTTCCCCCATCCACTCATTTCCACAAATACTTACTCAGTTATGACCTCAGAAGATTCCCCCTTACCCATTCATTAGCCCCCTGTTGCTGTCCATCACACAGGGACCTGCATAGCCCACAGAACCTCAGCCTTACATGTCTAGGAATTTGCAAATCCAGAGCTGAGCCTCACCTCCCTCACTGGCCTTTCTGGGTCCTGGCTCTAGAGCTAGTTTGAGCACAGGGTATAATCACCTCTCAGGGGCCTGGGTGCACTGCTTTGGTTTCCAACCAAGTAGCCACACGTGGTGGCTCACGCCTGTAATCAGAGCACTTTGGCTTATCGGTTTCAGGGCTGCTCTTTACTTTAACATCTATTTCCTTTTTAAACTTTCTGGTGTTGAGCTTTTTTTTTTTTTTTTTTTTTTTTTTTGAGACGGAGTTTCAGTCTTGTTGCCCAGGCTGGAGTGCAATGGCTCGATTTTGGCTCACTGCAACCTCCGCCTCCCGGTTTCAAGCGATTCTCTTGCCTCAGCCTCCCGAGTAACTGGGATTACAGGCATGTGCCACCACACCTGGCTTATTTTGTGTTTTTACTAGAGACAAGGTTTCTCCATGTTGGTCAGACTAGTCTCAAACTCCTGACCTCAGGTGATCCGCCTGCCTCGGCCTCCCAAAGGTGTTGAGCTTTTTAAACATACTATTTTCTCTCTACAAAAGTGGAAAGATGAGGATAATGACCCTTCATTTGCTTACCACCCACCTTCAAAAATGATCAGCTCATGGCCAGTCTTGTTTTATCCCCACACTTTTCCTTTCCACCCCAGATTATTCTGAAACAAATCCCAGACATATCAGTTCATCTGTAAACATTTCAATATGTGTCTCTAAATTTTAAAAGTACAACCACAATACCATTATGCACAAAAAACTTAATTTCTTTATATCATCAAATATCCTCTCATATTTAAATTTCTGTAATTGTCTCATTATTTTACAGCTTGCTGGAATCAAGGTCCACATAAAGACCACACATAGCGATTGGTGGATGTCTCTCAAATATCTCTTTATAGGTTTCTTCTCCGTATCTTTCTCTTTTTTCTTGGAAATTTTAATAGAAAAACTAGGTTGTTTGCCCTTTAATGTTGCAGTCTGGTCTTTGTTAATTGCCTCGTCATGGTGGTAACACATGCTTCTGTATTTTCTGTGAATTGGTAGCCATAGCTAAAGGCTGATCAGATTTAGCTTCAGTTTTTTGACCAGTCTCCTTCATAAGTGGTATTGAGTACTTCCAAGAGGGGTACATAATGTCTGATTTTTTTTTTTTTTTTGTATTATTGGCCATCATTTATGATATTCTGTTTCTGTAACTTCTTGTTCACTAATTAGCTAGACTATATCCAAAACAGAAGCCAAGTCTGGTGGCTCAAGTCTGTAATCTCAGCACTTTGGAAGGCTGAGGCAGGAGAATTGCTTGAGGCCAGGAGTATGAGACCAGCCTGGGCAACATGGTGAAACCCTGTGTCTGAGGAGGAATCAACCATAGGGGAATTGGAGGCAGGGCTTTCTGCAAATGCAAAGGCACTGAGGGGTAAAGAGCTTGGGATAGCCGGGGACAGGGGTATCACACCTGTAGTCCCAGCTACTTGGGAAGCTAAAGCAGAAGGATCGCTTGGGCTCAGGAGTTTGAGACCAGCCTGGGCAGCACAGCAAGGCCCTGTCCCTTTTTTCTTTTTTTTAAAGCAGCTTGGAATGTTCTGGCAGGGTAGTGTTGAGCTTAATAGTGAGGTGGGGAGTGGTAGGTTCAGAGTTTATGTAAGACCCCGGCCAGGTGGGATTTTATGGGCTGTGCAGGTCCTTGTGTGATTGACAGCAGTAGGGGTCCGAAGGACGAGTGAGGGGGAATCTTCCAAGGTCATAACTGAATAGGTATTTGTGGGAACAAGTGGGTGGGGGAAACTGTTTGGGAAGTGAATGAAGTGGTTATGAGGGGAGTGATTGGGCCTCTCTGGCTCTTGATTTTTTTTTACTGTCTGCCTCTCCTCATTAAAGAGGACAGGGAGGTTGTCTGAGTCGTTAATTCATTGCTACACATCTAGTGCCCAGATCCAGTGCCTGCTGATGCTAAATAAGGAGTTTAGGTTTCATGTTAAGTGAATAGGAGATGTTTTAAGATTTTTAATGAAGGAGTGATTTGAATGGGATGATCACTCTGGCTGCTCTGTGGAGAACAGACTGTTTGCGGGGAGAATGGAAGCAGGAACACCTGTCAGGAAGTGACTGTATGCATGCCAGTGAGAGATCACCATGGTTTGGTCTGAGGTGAAGGGAGGCACACAGATTTGAGAGCAAATTTGGGGGGTAGAATTTATTGGTTGTACTGATGGATTAGATGTAGGAAGAATCAGAGATGGCTCCCAGTTCTAGGTTGGGCCATTTACTAAGATGATCCTGACTTGGGACAGGATGAATTTGAAGAGAGATTCAACTGGTACATGCTAATTTGGACTGAGATGGCGGTAAGATGCCCAAAAGTTGTCAAACAGGAACTTAGCTATAAGCAGAGATATTTGAGGCCATGAGAACACACAGAATTACCTAAGGCAGTGGTTCTTTGCTGGGGTTGCTGTTGGCATCCAGGGATAGAGGCCAGGGATGCTGCTGAACATCCTGCACTGCACAGGACAGCCTCACTTTCCCCCATTGAAGAATTGTGCAGCCCAAAATTTCAATAGTGCTGAGGTTGAGAAACCCAGACCTAAGGGAAGGGGTGGAAGAGAAAAGTAAAGAAAAGATCTGACCAGACCTGGGGAATGCCCACATTTTGATGTTGTGTAGATGAGGAAGAGTCAGAAAAGGGCAAGCTTGAGCCTCCTTTGGTGAATAAGGGTGGTGACTGGGAAAGCATGAAGGGATCAGGGTGGTAATCAGCAAGTTTGCACTTCATTTGCCTAAGGATGTGCGGTTGCACTTCTTTAGAGTCAGCTTTTCACAAGGATGGGTGAAAATTGTTAGGAGGCAGCACAAGGGGAGCAGAAGATGTTACTAACCCCAGTCACCAAAGCCTGAGATATCGGGTGTGTAAAAATAATTTTACATTTCTCTCCTTCTCTGCTTGAGAGAGCCTGGTGAGAAGGGATGGGAAGCTGGGTTTCAGTTAAGCTAGAGGGAAAGTGCTGGAAGAGAAGGAGATACATAAACAAGTAGCAGATCATTGAGCAAGATTTACAAAGAACACAGTGGAAGGATTTGGAAGAAAGGGGAAGATTTGGAAGAAAAGGAAGTGATGCACCGTTGTTGCATCAAATGGTGAGATGAGCACAGAGCAGTCTGGGGATGGGATCATAATAGATGGTCAGGAGGCTTCAAATGCTGGTAAAAATTGAGGTAAGGAAAGATATGAGACCTATTGAACTTAGTTTGTATATTCCATTATTAGGCGAGAACTGGAACCTGAAGGCTTTCCACAATAGCTTGGCAGGGGAGAGGATTTTGGCAGTTAGGCATGACTGCTTCTTAAGGCTGTAGGCACTAAAATGGTACAGGTCATGCCTTGTTTTTATTTTTCTGTTTTCTTTTGCTTTTTTTCCCCCAGTATAGACATCCAGTTGTTGCTGCACCAGCTTTTGAAAATCCTTTCTCCGTGAAACTGCTTTGGCATTTTCATCCAAAATTAGTGACACTGTCTCATGAGTCTGGCTCTGGATTATCTCTTCTGTTCATTGATCTCTGTCTGGCCTTATGATAATATACTGTCTTGAGTATTGCAGATTTATGTTAAAATTAGAAAGTGTGAGTCCTCCATCTTTGTGCTTCACGATTGTTTTGGTTATTCTAAAATAGCCACATATATTTTAAAATCAACTAGTCAGTTTCTACCAAAAAACAAACAAACAAAAACCTGTTGGGATTTTAATTGGGCTTGTGTTGAATATATCAATTTGAAGAGAACTGACATCTTAATGATATTGAGTGTCTAATCTCACTGGTGTCTCCATGTTCAGCCTCATGGGATCTCTCCATTTATTTAGGTTTTCTTTTGTTTCTCTCAAAAATGTTTTGTGGTTTTTGGTGCAGAGATCTCACATGTCTCTTGTTTTTGGGGTTTTCATTTTCAACAGAGCAGGATGGTCTCGATCTCCTGGGCTCAAATGATCTGCCTGCCTTGGCCTCCCAAAGTGCTAGCATTACAGGCGTGAGCCACTGTTCCTAGTATGTCTCTTGTTATTTTAATGTATCAAATATTTTAATGTATTTCCCCCCGTCCCCCCCCCAGACGGAATCTTGCTCTGTCGCCTAGGATGGAGTGCGGTGGTGCCATCTCGGCTCACTGCAAGCGCTACCTCCCGGGTTCACGCCATTCTCTTGCCTCAGCCTCCCCAGTAGCTGGGACTGCAGGCGCCCGCCACCACGCCCGGCTAATTTTTTTTTTTTTTTTGAGACGGAGTCTCGCCCTGTCGCCTAGGCTGGAGTGCAGAGGCTTGATCCCGGCTCACTGCAAGCTCCGCCTCCCGGGTTCTCGCCATTCTCCTGCCTCAGCCTCCCGAGTAGCTGGGACTACAGGCGTCCGTCACCACGCCCGACTAAGTTTTTGTGTTTTTAGTAGAGACGGGGTTTCACCGTGTTAGCCAGGATGGTCTTGATCTCCTGACCTCGTGATCCGCCCGCCTCGGCCTCCCAAAGTGCTGGGATTACAGGCGTGAGCCACCGCGCCCGGCCATTTTAATGTAATTTTTGATGCTCTTTTAATGAAGTAGTTAGTAATTTATCAATTTTATTAATCTTTTCAAATAATCAAATTTTTATCTTGGTTACTTTCCTATATTTTTTTGTCCTTCTATTTCATTGACATCTGCACGTTATTATTTCCTTCCTTCTTACTTTGGATTTAATTTTGTCTTTTCTAGTGTAAACATTTAATACAGTAAAATTCCCTCTAAGCACTGCTCAGCGATATCCCACAAATTTTGATAAGGTATATTTTCATTTTACTCCGTTTGAAATATTTTCTAATTTCTCTTGTAATTTCTTGGACCAACTGGTTATTCAGAATTGTGGTGTTTAATTTCTAAATATCTGGTGCTGTTCTAGATGTCTTCTTATTGTTAATTGATTTCTCATTTAATTCCATGTGGTCAGAAGACATACTTTCTAAGATTTCGATCTTTTGAGATTGGGACTTCTTTTATGCATATGGACTATCTTGACAACCATTTGTGTAAAGTTGAAAAGAATCTATATTCTGAAGTTGTTGGTTGTAGTATTCTGTATCAGGTCAAGATGGTTCAAATTTTCTATGCCTTTTTTTTTTTTTGTCTACTACTTTTAATTATGAAAAGAGGGATACTAAAAATTACCAGCTATAATTGTGGATTTTCTTGTTTCTCCCTTTCTTTCCTCTTGAGTTCTGATTGATTTATCCTTAATTCAAGATACAACCCTTTAGGATCCTAGTTGTTGGAGGAGGTGAAGATTTTATTAAACTCTACTCTGGGCCGGGCGCGATGGCTCACGCCTGTAATCCCAGCACTTTGGAAGGGCTGGGGCGGGTGGATCACGAGATCAGGAGATAGAGACCATCCTGGCTAACACGGTGAAACCCTGTCTCTACTAAAAACACAGAAACAAAATTAGCCGGGTGTGGTGGTGGGCACCTGTAGTCCCAGCTATTCGGGATGCTGAGGCAGGAGAATGGTGTGAACCCGGTAGGTGGAGTTTGCAGTGAGCCGAGATCATGCCACTGCACTCCATCCTGGGCGACAGAGCGAAACTCAGTCTCAAAAACAGAACAAAACGAAACACTCTTCTCTGCATGGGCCCTGGGCTTTGTCTGCTGTTTCCTGTGCCCTGTGAGATCTGTAAACAAAAGCTCAAGTCCATCTTGTTTGTTACATACACCCAAGGTGTAGAAAGCAACCTGTAGTCACCTTCCTCTCTGAGTACTTGCCTTCAGTTGGGTTTTGGGGGTTTTTTTGGCCTGAGAATTGCTTGAATTTCTTATGAATACATTTGAGATGTTTGTTTGTAGGGGACGGAAAGGGAAATCTAGGCACCTGGCCCAGCGTATTACTTGCTATATGGAAAAGTTTATTTTTCTTAGTCTGACTTTATGTTTTCCTTTATAGTCTGGCAGATAAGAGGAATTTTTAGACTTTGAGCTGGAAGGTCTGGTATAGAATATAAGTATGGAGAGAAAAAAGGAAAGGTATTTCACGTTTGGAATTGGCAAAAATAGGGTATATTCCTTTGGTAGTGAAATAGCCATAGGCTGGCATTAGGTTAATGGAAAACACGTTTATGACTTTTTTTATTTTTATTGAGATGGGGTCTCGCCGTGTTGCCCAGGCTGGTCTTGAACTCCTGAGCTCAAGCATTCTGCCTATCTCGGCCTCCCAAAGTGCTGGGATTACAGGCATGAACCACCGCAGCTGGTCATGTTTATGACTTCTAATCTGAAGCTTGGTCTTCTCTTCCAAGCTCTTATGGCTGTCAGAATTCAGTTCTATGTGCTTATAGAGCCGAGATCCAGGTTTCCTTGCTGGCTGTTAGTTGGGACCACTCTCAGCTCCTAGAGGCCACCTTCATTCCTGGCCATATGGCCCCTCCATTTTCACAGCAGGAAAAGAGAATCTCCTTTGTGTCAAATCATCTCATCCTATAGCAGTCTGGAGTCTAATAAGGAGATAGAAACCACATAGTCAGTTAAGCAGGGGAAGATTAATATAAAGAATTATTTTTTTTCTTTTGTGGATTAGGTAGCCGCACAAACCAAAATAGGTTGAGAGAGATTTCAGAATTATTGTTAATTATGGCAAAAGAGTTACTAACAGATATAAAGAAACTATATTTGGTTCCCTAGGACTGAGGGAGAGTACCCAAAGAACAGACTTGGAAGGGATTCAGACCTCACTAGAGAAAGTATGGTTGAACCCACCAGATAGCAAAGGAGTTTGTTGGTTTGGCCAGACCAGGGTTTGCCTGGAGTTTCTGGGCAAGCAGTTGGCCTCTTCTGGAGTACAGGCAGGGGGAGAGGTCATCGTGGGCATGGATGTAGTGGAAGTCCCCGTCCCTGTATGAGCAAGAGACCTTCAAGGCATGTATGCCATGCAGGGGCTTTGCTTAACATGTGGAGAAGGTTCTGAAGTTATTGCCAGGCCGAGGCTACAAGATCAAAGAAGTACCACTTCTGGCCTCAAGCCTTAGTAGGCTTCACCAAATGTCCTCACACCCACTCCACAACCTCCAGGCTACGCCTGAAATGTCCCTCCAGCTTCCTCTACTGAGAAAGCTTAACAGCGTGCTCACTTTAGAGGAAAAATAAAGTAATTCACTTATCACAGAGCACACATTGAATTGCACTTCATTTGCCTAATCTTCAGAGCTGAGAGGCAATAAATTCGTGACTGAAACACACACTCCAAATGTCTTCGTCAGGGACGGGTCCTGTTCCTTCTTTTTTTTTTTTTTTTTTTTTGAGATAGAGTCTTGAGGTCGCCAGGCTGGAGTGCAGTGACGCAATCCTGGCTCACTGCAACACTCCGCCTCCCAGGTTCAAGCGAGTCTCCTGCCTCAGCCTCTCGAGTAGCTGGGACTACAGGCATGCACCACCATGCCCAGCTAATTTTTGTTGTTTTAGTAGAGACGGGGTTTCACCATGTTTGCCAGCATGGTCTTGATCTCTTGACCTAATGATCTGCCCACCTCGGCCTCCCAAAGTGTTGGGATTACAGGCGTGAGCCGGGCGCAGTGGCTCACGCCTGTAATCCCAGCACTTTGGGAGGCCGAGGTGGGCGGATCACAAGGTCAGGAGATGGAGACCATCCTGGCTAACACGGTGAAACCCCATCTCTACTAAAAATACAAAAAAAATTAGCTGGGTGTGGTGGCGGGCGCCTGTAGTCCCAGCTACTCAGGAGGCTGAGGCAGGAGAATGGTGTGAACCCGGGAGGCGGAGCTTGCAGTGAGCAGAGATGGCGCCACTGCACTCCAGCCTGGGCGACAGAGCAAGACTCCGTCTAAAGAAAAAAGAACTCAACTGAGGGCTGGATGGGTGGCTCATGCCTATAATCCTAGCACTTTGGGAGGCCAACGCAGGCAGATCACTTGAGGCCAGGAGTTGGAGGCCAACCTGGGCAACGTGGTGAAACCCTGTCTCTAATAAAAATAGAAAAATCAGCCAGGCATGGTGGCATGCACCTGTAATCCCAGCTACTGGGGAGGCTGAGGCATGAGAATCACTTGAACCAGGAAAGCGGAGGTTATGGTGAGCCAGGATCGCACCACTGCACTCCAGCCTGGGCGACAGAGTGATCCTGTCTCAAAAAATACAAATTAAAGAAAAAAAAAAAAACTTGTCTGAAGCCACGTCCAGTGGTGGCACCTCATGCCTGCAATCTCAGCTACTCAGAAGACTGAGATGGGAAGATTGCTAGAGGCCAGGAGTTCAAGACTACCCTGGGCAACATAGCAGGATTCTCATCTCAAAGAAGAAAACAAAAATTCATCTGAATAGGTCACATTCACTCAGGATAGCCACTTTCCTTTTTTTTTTTTTTTTTTTAATTATTTATTTATTTTTTATTTTGAGACAAGAGTCTTGCTTTGTCACCCAGGCTGGACTGCATTGCGCAACTGGGCTCCCTGCAACCTTCACCTCCCGGGTTCAAGCAATTCTCCTGCCTCAGCCTCCTGAGTAGCTGGGATTACAGGCACGTGCCACCACGCCTGGCTAATTTTTGTATTTTTAGTAGAGATGGAATTTCATCATGTTGGTCAGGCTGGTCTCAAACTCCTGACCTGGTGATCCACCTACCTTGCCCTCCCAAAGTGCTGGGATTACAGGCGTGAGCCACTGCTACCAGCCTGGATAGCCGCTTTGTTAAAGCCAGCTGTATCAGATAATATAATCTAACCATGGAGTGACTGTCCTGTCAGATTCTCTGAGTTTTATACAGGGTGTATACTGAGGGGTGGAACCTCGGGAGAATTGAAATCTGTCTGCCACAGAGTGGGTGGTCGCGGGAGAGGAGGTGGAGATGAGAGTGACTCAGTGCTACAAGAGAAACTCCTTTGTGAAGTAAATAGGTTGTAGTTCATTCTGTAGCTTGAATACATTTTTAGCTGTCTTACAGAGAAAGAGAAGGAATAACCAGTGTTTATTGAACATCTATTTGTCAGCCACTGCATAGGGCACTTTACTTATATTATCTCTTTAAATCGTAATACCTTGAGGCAAGGATTATTATCACCGTTTTACAACAGGAGACACTGGGCTTGGGGTTGTAAGGACATTTGCCTGGATTCAGTTCACCAATATTTAGTGTTGCTGGAATTAAAATCCAACTCTGTCTAATACTGAATCCCATGTTTTCTAGGAGCATCTAATAATGTTGCTCCTCTGGAAAGTATTTGTATCATTCAGTTGGGATGAGAGGTCGTTTTAGTGGTGCTAGGGCAAATCACTTTCCTGCATTTCTGCTGTCTCTCAAGGAGCTCACCGACAGAGGTCACTGCTGTCATGGCCCTGGCTGGAGGGACAGTGGATCAGAAGAGAGGTCCTGGCCAGGCTTCCCCATTCCAGCAGGGAAGCTGAGACTGCTCAATCTGTGTGTCACCGGGAAGTAACCCGTGCCTTTGTTCCCTGTTCTTATATCTGAATGTGGAACAGAAGAACAAAGCAGGGCTTGAGAGAGCTGAGTGTAGTGGCGAGGGCATGGTTTATGCTGGGAGAGTTCTAGTAACCAAGAGCAGAGCTCCTAAGAAGTAGCCAGGGAGGGTTTATAATATGAAGGCACCCATGCATATCTCTATGAAAACATACTCTACTACTCTCCTTGGTGTATTTCTCACAGCTCGTGGGTCCCTTTGGGTTGGCCCGTCAGCCAGCTCCTTTTCACATCCTCAGAGGCTGACATGGAACATGGCACTGCTAAATGATTGTGGAATAAATGAAAGAATCCCTAGGCTGCCTGATTTATCTTTTTTTTTTTTTTTTTTTTTTTTTTTTAAAGACAGGGTCTTGCTCTGTTGCCCAGGCTAGAGTGCAGTGGCATGATCATAGCTCACTGCAGCCTTGACCTCCAGGGCTCAAGTGATTCTCCCACCTTAGCTTCCTGCGTAGCTGGGACTATAGGCATGTGCCATCAAGCCTGGTTAATTGAAAAAACAAATTTTTTTTGTAGAGACGGGGGTCTCACCATGTTGGTCAGGCTGCTCTTGAACTTATAGGCTCAAGCAATCCACCTGCCTCAGCCTCCCAAAGTGTTGGAATTACAGACATGAGCCAGCACACCTGGCCTGTTTCACCCTTAATACCTATAGAAACAGCCTAGTATAATGAGACTGAGGAGTCCTGGATTCCCCCCTTCCAGCTTCCAGCTTCCAGCTTCCAGCTTCCCCCTTCACTAATTCGCTGTGGGGTATTAGTAAGCTCACTAGGACTTCATTTCCTCATGTTTAAAATGCAGAACTTAGACTTGACCTCAGATCCATTCCAGCTCTGCAGTTCTCTGAAGACACTGTTGCACCGTAGCTGCCTCAGTTGTTTGAATAATCTCAGATTGGTTATTAGGCTGGCCCTCAGGTTATGAAGACATGCGGTACAGTTTGGGCAAACATGAAAGGTACATTTAGTTCCTTTTCTTGTACACATGAAGTAATAGATTCATTGGAATATGATCTCTTCCTCCACCCACTTCCATCAGTTCAGAGTGGATTTTTTTTTCCCTTCCAGTTCTCTGCATGTTTATCAGCTTTAAAGGGAAATTTTAAGTCAGGAGGTAGTCAGAGGGGCAGGCACAAAGTTCAGTGGGTTAGGGGGGTAAATTCCTCTCTGAAATTTCAAATGAACCGGACTAGACTTTCCCAGGTAATTTTTTTTTTTTTCCTTTTTGAATCTTGCTCTGTCACCCAGGTTGGAGTGCAGTGGCATGATCTTGGCTTACTGCAACCTCTGCCTCCCAGGTTCAAGTGATTCTCCTGCCTCAGCCTTAAGTGAGGTGTGGGTGTGTGTGTGTGTGGGTGTGTATGTATGTGTGTGTGTACTTTGATAACCATATACAGAAGAGTGAAATTGGACCTTTCCTGTCACCATATACAAAAGTCAACTCAGGATGGATTAAAGATTTAAACAAGGCCCAGGCACGGTGGTTCACACCTTTAATCCCAGCGCTTTGGGAGGCTGAGGCTGGCAGATCACCTGAGGTCGGGAGTTCGAGACCAGCCTGACCAATATGGAGAAACCCTGTCTCTACTGAAAATACAAAAAATTAGCTGGGCGTGGTGGCGCATGCTTGTAATCCCAGCTACTTGGGAGGCTAAGGCAGAAGAATCACTTGAACCTGGGAGATGAAGGTTGCAGTGGGCTGAGATCGTGCGCCATTCTACTCCAGCCTGGGTAACAAGAGTGAAACTCCATCTCAAAAAAAAAAAAAAAAAAAAGAGAAGAAAAGATTTAAACATAAGACCTGAAATTATAAAACAACTAGAAGCAAACATAGGGACAACTCTTCAGAGCATTGGTCTAGGCAAAAGTTTTATGACTGTAAGACCTCAGAAGCACAGGCAACAGGCTGGGTGCAGTGGCTCACACCTGTAATCCCAGCACTTTGGGAGGTTGAGGTGGGAAGATCAGTTGAGCCCAGGAATTCGAGACCAGCTTAGGCAGCATAATGAGACCCTGTCTCTACAAAAAATTTTTAAAATTAGCCAAGGATGGTGGCACGTGCCTGTGGTCCAAGCTACTCAGGAGGCTGAGGTAGGAGGATCGCTTAAGCCCAGGAGCCTGGGAGATCGAGGCTGCAATGAGCTGTGATTGTGCCACTCCAGTCCAGCCTGGGCAACAGAGCAAGACACTTGTCAAAAAAAAAAAAAAAGGCAGAGGCAACAAAAACTAAAATAGGTAAATGGGACTATATTAAACTAAAAAGCTCTGCACAGCAAAAGAAACAATCAATAGAATAAAGAGACAACTTACTGAATGGGAGAAAATATTTGCAAACTACTCGTCTGACAGGAGACTAAGATCCAGAATATATAAGGACCTCAAACAACTTAACAGTAAAAAAACAAATAATCCCATTGAGAAATGGACATGACTAGATATTTCTCAAAAGAAGACATTACAAATGGCCAGCAGTGCTCAATATTACTAATCACCAGGGAAATGCAAATCAAAACCACAATGAGATATCATCTCACTCCAGTTAGAATGGCTATTACTAAAAAGCCAAAATATGGCCGTGCATGGTGGCTCATGCCTGTATTCCCAGCACTTTGGGAAGCCTGGGCAGGCAGATTTTCTGAGGTTAGGAGTTTGAGACCAGCCTGGCCAAACCATGGTCAACATGGTGAAACCTATCTCTACTAAAAATTTAAAAATTACCTGGGTGTGGTGGTGGGTGCCTGTAATCCCAGCTACTCCTGAGGCTGAGGCAGGAGAATCACTTGAACCCAGGAGGTGGAGGTTGCAGTGAGCCAAGATCGTGCCACTGCACTCCAGCCTGGGCCGTAAAGGGAGACTCCATCTTTTAAAAAAAAAAAAAAAAGCCAAAAAATAACAGATGCTAGCAAGAATGCAGAGAAAAGGGAACTTTTATACACTGTTGGTGGGAATGTAAATTAGTGCAGCCAATATAGAAAATGGTATGGAGATTTTTCAAACAACTAAAAATAGAACTACTATATGATCCAGCATTCCCGCTACTGGGTATTTATCCAGTGGTAGAGAAATCAGTATGTCAAAGGTATACCTGCACTCGCATATTGATCGCAGTGCTATTCACAGTAGCAAAGATAGAGAATCAATCTAAGTGTCCATCAACACATGAATGGATGCAGAAAATGTGTTATATGTACACTATGGAATAGTATTCGGCCATACAAAAGAATGAAATCATGTCATTTGCAGGATCATGGGAGGAACTAGAGGCCATTATCTTAAGTGAAATAAGCCAAGTGTGGAAAGACAAATATCGAAAGACAAAGTTCTCACTTGTATGTGGGAGCTAAAAAATTTGATGTCATAGATGTGGAGAATAGAATGATAGATATGAGAGACTGGGAAGGAAGGAAAGTTGTAGGGATAAAGAGTAGTACAATGGGTACAAACATTAAACAGAGGAAATAAGTTCCTTCTGTGTTTGATTGCAAAATAGGGTGACTCTACTCAGCAACAGTACTTTGTGTATTTCATACCAACTGGAAGAGAGGACTTGAAATGATACCAACACAGAGAAATGGTAAATTAGAAGAAAAAGTTTCTAAATACTGACCTGACCAAGAAAGTGGTCTTCATTCTTGCTTCTGGATATTCTTTAGCGAAGGTACCGAAGGCTTGTGTTGCACTTAATCAGTGCTCAGCGGATGGATTCTCATTTTCTGAATTCTCTATTTAGATTTAGCTAAATTAATGCCTTCTGAAATGTTCTCAGTTAACGTATTCCAGAATGTCACTTTTTGAAGTGGAAACATTAATCTGATTTGATTCCTGGTCTAGGATCTACTACTACCTAATTAGCATTGTGACCATAAGCCAATCACTTAGACTTTCTGCCTGTTTCCTAGTACAAGAATGAAATGAAAGGTTATATGTGAAGTTGTGATATTGTGAAATATAAATTTAGTCTTTGTCTCCATCCTAAAATCCTTAGCATCTCCAAAGTGACTTGTTTGTATGCTAATGATTGACTGATGATTGACCAACCCCTTGGTAGCTCCAGGATGGGATCTAATTACCAGACAACCAAGGAAGGATTAGAGGGTTGGGACTTTCAGCCCCATAGCCAAACCTCAGGGGAAGGGGGAGGGGCTGAACCTTAAATTGATCACCAATGGCCAGTGATGTAATCAATCATGCCTACACAAGGAAGCTTCCATAAAAATCCAAAAGGATTGGGTTCTGAGAGGTTCGGGAAATCTGGAAGCTATTCCTAGAGGGTGGTGTTCCCAGGAAGAGCGTGGGAACTTTGTGCCCCTTTCCATAGCTCACCCTGTACATCCCTTCATCTGTATCTTGTGTAGTATCTTTTTTTTGTTTGTTTGAGACAGTCTCACTCTGTTACCCAGGCTAAAGTGCAGTGGTGCGATCTCCACTGCAGCCTCTACCTCCCAGGTTCAAGCGATTCTCCTGCCTCACCCTCCCAAGTAGCTGGGACTACAGATGTGTGTCACCATGCCCAGCTGGCTGACTTTCATATTTTTGGTAGAGACGGGTTTCACCATCTTGGCCAGGCTGTCTCGAACTCCTGGGCTCAAGTGATCCACCCGCCTTGGCCTCCCAAAGTGTTGAGATTACAGGTGTGAGCCACCGTGCCCACATTGTAATATCTTTTATAGTAAACCAGAAAAACATGTTTCCCTGAGCTCCGCGAGCTGCTCTAGCAGATTAATTTGAACCTAAGAAGGGTTGAGGTCCTCCCCAATTTATAGCCAGTTGGTCAGAAGCACAGGTAGACTTGCGATTGGAATCAGAAGTGAGGGGCAGTCTTGTGGAACCAAGCCCTCACCCTGTGAGATCTGATGCTACCTCCAGGCAGATAGTGTCAGGATTGAATTGGAGGACACCCAGCTGGTGTCTGCTGCAGAATTGATTGTGTGCTTGTTGGTGGGGAGAAATCCCCACACATTTGGCTATAGAAGTCTTCTATGTTGATTATTGCGGTGTGAAAGCAGAGGAAAAGGAGTCAATGTTTTTTCCACTCTCAGAAATAGCATCAGTATATTTTAAAAGTTCCCTGAGTGATTATAATTTGCAGCTGGGGAAGAGAACCACTCCGCTACAACATCCTACAAAGTGCTAGGAAGTGGTGTTTTCATTCTGTGCTATATGTTCTTGGTTACAAAAGGAGATAGGGGCTAGTTTAAATTCTAATGGATTTTTTATTTAGTATTTCTAGGCATTGGCCAGTTGTCTCAGTCTCTTACGAAAGTGTTTTTTTTCAGGCAGCTGGTATTGCCTGCCGGGATTGGGGAAGTCCTCGGTTAGTTTGGAATTTTCCATGACTCTTAGCTCTGCACCATTAGCGTCGACTGCAGTCACAGAGCTCTTCAGTGTGTCTGCCTGTGCTGTTCTCCTCCTTTTTTTATAATGTCAGATGGATGTTGAATCTCAACTACAAGTCTTAGTATTGTGTTTGTGTTTAATACCCTCGTTCTAAGGATGGATCAGAAAATATCATCTGAATGAACTTTTTGTTTATTAAATGAGTCAGCTTGAACTATCTGTTTTGGCCTGGTTTCCTCAGGTGTCATGTTTCCTGTCACAGAATCACCTTTTGTTTCTGTGGGCACAAGCTTCTGATGTGGCGCTGGCTAATTCTCCAGCAGTCTCTCCATTGGTGATCAGAATCAGCTCTAAAAAAGCTCTAAAAATGACAGTAAATGGAAGAAAAGAGATCCACCCAGATAATGGCCTAGTTGGGGCTTGGCTAGTTCCCCACTTACAAGGAAATAGAAAGTCCCGAAAGTTTAAAAGGAGACTGCTATAGTGATATATCTACTTATCCTTAGAAAGCGATTCCCGGCCGGGCGTGGTGGCTCACGCCTGTAATCCCAGCACTTTGGGAGGCTGAGGCGGGCGGATCACCTGAGATCAGGACCAGCCTTGCCAACATGGTGAAACCCCGTCTCTACTAAAAATACAAATATTAGTCGAGTGTGGTGGCAGGTGCCTGTAATCCCAACTATTCGGGAGGCTGAGGCAGGAGAATCGCTTGAAGCTGGGAGGCGGAAGTTGCAGAGAGGTTAGACCGTGCCATCGCACTCCAGCCTGGGTGACGAGAGCAAGACTTCGTCTGAAAAAAAAGCAGTTCCCGGCCCAGAACAGTAGCTCACGCCTGTAATCCCATCACTTTGGGAGGCTGAGGTGGGCGGATCACGAGGTCAGGAGTTTGAGACCAGCCTGGCCAACATAGTGAAACCTCGTCTCTACTAAAAATACAAAAATTAGCCGGGCATGGTGGCACGCACCTGTAATTCCAGCTACTCGGGAGGCTGAAGCCGGAGAATTGCTTGAACCCAGGAAGCGGAGGTTGTGGTGAGTTGAGATCGTGCCACTGCACTGCAGCCTGGACAACAATGAGACTCCATCTCAAAAAAACAAAACAAAAAAGAAAAGAAAGTGATTCCCTCGATCCCAGTGCACCATACAGACAGTATAGCAGTATGTTACCAAATTTCACTCTCCCAGATCAGTAGCTGGAGGTTGGTTGGGCTTGTTTACCTTAACCCTGCCCTCCTCCCCACACCACTGTCCACCAACAAAAGAAGTTCAAATTCATACACAGTTGACCTTTGAGTAATGTGGAAGTTAGAGGTTCCAATCCCCTGCACAGTTGAAAATCCATTTATAACTTTTGAATCCCCCCAAATTTCACTACTAATAGCCTACTGTTGATCAGAAGCTTTACCAATAACATAAACAGTCAATTAACACATAGTTTGTATACGTTTTATATCCTGTGTTCCTATAATAAAGGAAGGTAGAGAAAAGAAAATGTTGAGAAAAGCATAAGGAAGAGAAAATATGTTTACTGTTTATTAAGTGGAAGTGGATCGGCATAAAGGTCTTCATTCTTGTTGTCTTCACACTGAGTAGGCTGAGGAGGAGGAAGAAGAGGGGTTGGTTCTGGTGTCTCAGGTGTGGTAGAGGCAGAAGAAGAGGTGAAGGAGGTGGAAAGGGAGGTGGAGGCAGGTGAGGCAAGCATATGAGCAGACCCAGGCATCCAAGTTGACCTGCATGGTTCAAACCCATGTTGTTCAATGGTCAATTGGATTTTGAGTAGGAACTAAAGGCAGTGTGTATTCTGCTTCGTTCCCCTGCCTGTCCTCCTCCTTCCCTGACCACCTTGTCGAAGTAATGCCCCCAGAAGCCATTCTCTATTCCTTCTCCCTGCTTGAGTTCCTTCATAACAGTTATCACCTGACATTCTATTATATAAGCTCTGTGAGGACAGTGACATTTCGTTTTTCTCCATTGTATTTCTGAGGCCTAGAACCTAGTAGGTGCTCATTAAATATTTCTTTAGTAAGTGAAGAATGGTTTGAATACCCAGATATTTGCATATTTTTTTTGTTCTTTGCTTTTGTCTAAGTGATTCTTAAACTTTATTTGGCATATGAATTACCATATCATATATAAGACCCTTTACACAGAACTTTGTGAGCAATATAAGAACATTTTACAGGTAAATCTATGCTATTTTTCTTTTCTTTTTTTAGAGACAGGGTCTCGCTCTGTTGCCCAGGCTGGAGTGCAGTGATGTAACTATGGCACTGGAGCCTTGAACTCCCAGACTCAAGGGATCCTCCCACCTCAGCCTCCCAGGTAGCTGTGACTACGGGTGCGAGTCAGCAAACCTGGTGAATTTTTAAAATTTTTTTGTAGAAATGGGTTCTCACTGTGTTGCCCAGACTGGTCATCAACTCCTGGCTTCGAGTGATCCTTATCCTCCCAAAGTGCAGGGATTATAGGCATAAGCCACTGCACCCAACCTATTTTTCACTTTTCACCCTGAAGTAAGATGTGGCACCATTGTAATTCCTTTATAGTTAGTCTGTAATACAGAGGAATGCCTCGTTATTTAGATTCTGAAGTAAACTGGGGAGAAGGTAAATGCCCATTCTGTTAAGTTCCACAGTAGGATGTGTTACGTATTTTCGTGGTGGTGGGGATTAGAGAAGGGGACCTTATGTGTTATAGTCTAACTGGAAGATGATAAGCTGCAGTCAACCCTTGTCTGTACCCGTAAAAATGGGTGTGTCATATAGGTTGTGGGTCTTAACATTTGGAGAATGGATAAAATAAGACATATTTTCCCTGAGGTTGGAAGTTGTGATGATGATAAATTGAGATTAGGTGAAAACACTTTGAAGCGAAGATACCATGAATTCAGGAAATCTTGGATACTTAGAAAGGTAATCGGGTAATAAGAGAAAAGTCAGAGACTTACTGTGATGAAGCCTCACTGCTTTGTGATATGTCTCAAGATGAAGGCAGGCTACGTCCTGGGAAACGTTTTGTTATCAGACAAGCTGCTGTTGTTAGCACAGTGTATATGGAAGGTTTGGTGTGAATGCAGTAGATTTAAGTTTTGCTAGTGTACTTTTTCCATGCTAATTGAAACTGGTCATGTTCCAACATGATTTCACCACTTTGTTGTTGTTTCTCTCCCATCCTTCTTTTAGTTGGCTGATTGCAATTCTGGCCCAACTCAACCCTCTCTTTGGACCACAATTGAAAAATGAAACCATCTGGTATCTGAAGTATCATTGGCCTTGAGGAAGAAGACATGCTCTACAGTGCTCAGTCTTTGAGGTGACTATGCTCGTGACCTTTCTTATCAGTATGGTCAGGCAGTCAGAGTTTGCCTTGACTTTTTCTCAGCATTTTATGGCCATTTTAACACATGGCAAGGGCAAGCTGCTGAATGCAAACACGATCTGAAGAGCAGAAATAAACTTGGAACTTAAGCCTTCCTTACCTAAGTCTCAATAAGATTCTTTTTAGATTCTGCTATTACCCTGCCTTTTTAAGTAAATACAGTTTGATTTACAAAATTAAACTTGCAGGCACTCTTTCAGACACAAATCAAAAAAGTAACTGTTTATACTTGGCATTGTGAGATCCAGCAACTTTAAAAAGTGGCTGGCAGATTTAAAATTGAGCAGGTTTCTTTCCAGCAGTAGTCAGCCGTCCGGACAGAACCGTTCCTGTGATGGTGTTACACTGCTGGGAGAGGAATGTCTTGTCTTCATCCGGTTGCCTGCGCCACTGTTCTGGTGGCGTCTGGCACTGGTACAAGATAGAGCTGTGCTTCCCCGAGAGTGTGCTAAGCATTCACTTTGGCTGCTTAGTTCTAGTCTGGGAGCAGACAGAGAAAACAAAATTAAGAAGGTTTTTGAATGCTTTGGATGGAGAAAGGTGCCTGCGTTCGTTTTTGTGTTGCTATAAAGGAATACATGAGACTGGGTAATTTATATTTGGCTCACATTTCTGCAGGCTGTATAAACATGACACCCACATCTGTTTGGCTTCTGAGGCCTCAGGAGGTTTTTACTCATGGCAGAAAGCAAAAGGGGAGCAGGCGTGTCATACAGCGAGAGAGGGAGCAAGAGAGAGAGAAGGAGGTGCCAGGCTCCTTTAAACAAGCAACTCTTATGTGCACTAACAACTACTTCACTCATTACTGTGGGGAGGTGTATTAGTCCATTTTCACGCTGCTGATAAAGACATACCCGAGACTGGGTAATTTATAAAGAGAGAGAAGTTTAATGTACTCACAGTTCCTCGTGGCTGGGGAGGCCTCACCATAATGGCGGAGGACGAAAGGCAGTTCTTACATGGTGGCAGCAAGAGAGAATCAGAACCAAGCAGAAGGGGTCTCCCCTTATAAAACCATCAGATGTCTTGAGACTTATTCACTACCACGAGAACCGTATGGGAGAACCACCCCCATGATTCAGTTATCTCTCATCGGGTCCCTCCCACAATACATGGGAATTATGGGAGCTACAATTCAAGATGAAATTTGGGTGAGGACACAGCCAAACCATATCAGGAGGGTACCAAGCCGTCCATGAGGAATCCACTCCCATGACCCAAACACCTCCCACTAGGCCCCACCGCCATCATTGGGGATCACATTTCAACATAAGATTTGGAGGGGACAAGCAATCCAAACCATATCAGTACCTTTTGAAAATCAGTCTTAAGGTTGCAGCTTCTATTCGTCCTGAGGATCAGAGAGGTTAGTCGTAGTATAGTGGAAAGATTTATTCACTGGCTGAGAGTCAGGAAACCTCTTATTTAATCTGTTCTTTGTTTTTATTTTTTGTTAAATGGAAGTTAGCTTTAAATGCCTTGACTAGATTTAGGTTCAACGCTTTTGGCTCTTTAGGTGTTACTGTAAACTGTGTATTGCCTCCCATCTGGAAACAGGCTGTCTGGCTCTCCTATTTTTAGTAATGCTGATGTGATCGCTGAGTTCAGGTAATGACAGCCTGGTTCCTTCATTTGTAAAGTTCTTCTTATCAAGTGATTTTATCCATTGATGATCATAGCCTGAATTAATCGTTTTAGTTGAAATGGCAAATGGTGATTTGCTGCTACTGCTGTTTTTTTTTTTTTCATTGAGACAGAATCTCACTCTTGTCACCTAGGCTGGAGTACAGTTGCACAATCACGGCTAACTGCAGCCTTGACCTCCCGGGATTAAGTGATCCTCCTGCCTCAGCCTCCCGAGTAACTGGAATTACAGTCTTGAGCCACCATACCCTAACATTTTTGTTTTTGAAACAGAGTCTCTGTCACCCAGCTGGAGTGCAGTGGCACCATCATGGCTTACTGCAGCCTCACACTCCTGGCTCAAGTGATCCTCCTGCCTCAGCCTCCTGAGTAGCTGGACTACAGACACACACCGCCATACCTGGCTAATTTTTTAATTTTTAAGAGAGACAAGGTCTCACTATGTAGTCCATGTTTTGGCTAATTTTTAAAATTTTATTTATTTTTTATAGAGAGGGTCTCTTTCTGTGGCCCAGGCTGGAGTGTAGTGGTGTGATCATAATTCACTGCTGCCTTGAATTCCTGGATTCCAGAGATCGACCTGCCTCAGCCTCCCTAACAGCTGCAGGCATGCAGCACCACATGTGACTTTTAATTTTTGTAGAAACGAGGTCTCACCATCTTGCCTAAGTTGGCCTCAAAACTCCTAGGCTCAAGTGATCCTCCCTCTTTGGCCTTCCAGAGTGTTGGGATTATGGCCATCAGCCAGCATGCCCGGCCACAAATGATGATTTTTCCAGTTCTATTTTTATTTATTTATTTATTTTGAGACAGAGTCTCGCTCTATCACCCAGTCTAGAGTGCAGTGGCACGATCTCAACTCACTGCACCCCCTGCCTCCTGAATTCAAGTGATTCTTCCGCCTCAGCCTCCCAAGTAGCTGGGACTACAGGTGTATGCTACCACACCTGGCCAATTTTTGGTTACTTTTAGTAGAGATGGGTTTTCACCATGTTGGCCAGGCTGGTCTCAAACTCCTGACTTCAGGGTGATCCACCCGCCTAGGCCTCCCAAAATACTGGGATTACAGGTGTGAGCCACCATGCTCGTCCGATTTTTCAGTTGTATTATTACCTCCGCATTTGATGAGCTCAAATGCTTTAATAAAAATAACTTTCCTGCCGGGCACAGTGGCTCAAGCCTGTAATCCCAGTACTTTGGGATGCTGAGGCAGGCAGATCACTTGAGCCCAGGAGTTCAAGACCAGCCTGGGCAATATTGTGAACCTTGTCTCTACAAAAAATACAAAAATTAGCCAGGCAAAGTGGCGCACACCTGTAGTTCCAGCTATTCGGGAGGTTGAGGTGGGAGGAACACTTGAGCCTGGGGGGTGGAGGTTGTAGCCAGCCAAGATCGCACCACTGCACTCCAGCCTGGGTGACAGATCAAGACTCTGTCCCAAAAACAAAAAAAACCTTTTCCTCATCAACAGGATGATTTAGTAGACTTGAAATACAGATCATGGGACTGGGCATGGTGGCTCACGCCTCTAATCCCAGCACTTTGGGAGGCCAAGGCAGGCGGATCACTTGAGGTCAGGAGATCAAGGCCATCCTGGCTAACACGGTGAAACCCGTCTCTACTAACAATACAAAAAAAATTAGCCAGGCGTGGTGGCAGGCGCCTGTAGTCCCAGCTACTCAGGAGGCCGAGGTAGGAGAATGGCGTGAACCCAGGAGGTGGAGCTTGCAGTGAGCCGAGATTGTGCCATTGCACTCCAGCCTGGGCAACAGAGCAAGACTCCGTCTCAAAAAAAAAAAAAAAAAAAGGAAAGAAATACGGATCATTTTTTACCCTTTATATGGTTGTGTTTTTTTGTTTTTGTTTTTTGTTGGTTTATTTTTGTTTTGTTTTGTTTTTTGTCTGTGAGAGCCTGTTTAGGATGGCTTCTATGTACTTTTGATGTTAGTTTTCAGTAGTTTCCTTACTTTCTGGCCGTATCCAGGCAGCTCTTGTGTATTTTCTGTCCCAGACTTAGATTTAGCTGTTCCTTGAATTGCTTTCTGAATTCCCCAGTAAAAGGATGTCTGATTTACTAGTCAGTTCTCAGGCCCATTTGACCCTGGTTCTGTTCAGTGGAAATGACATTTAAAAATCACGATCTGAGTGCTATGTGTGTTCGTTGCTGCTGGGGTATAATTGCTTCTAAGCCTTTTCAGTGGGAAGAACCAGGAAGTATGTATTTTTCAGAAGAAAAATAATCATAAGTTTGCATTAGTATTTTATCTTCAAATATAACATTACAGAGTTTTTATTTCTTTGGTCATTTTTTTTCTTTTCTTTTTTTTGAGACAGAGTCTCACTCTGATGCCAGGCTGGAGTGCAGTGGTGTGATCTCAGCTCACTGCAACCTCCGCCTCCCAGGTTCAAGCAATTCTTCTGCCGCAGCCTCCCGAGTAGCTGGTGTTACAGGTGCTTATCACCATGCCTGGCTAATTTTTGTATTTTTAGTAGAGACAGGGTTTCACCATGTTGGTCAGGCTGATCTCGAACTCTTGACCTCGTGATCCACCTACCTCGGCCTCCCAAAGTGCTGGGATTACAGGTGTGAGCCACTGTGCCTGGCCTTTTTTTTTTTTTTTTTTGGAGACAGGGTCTCTGTCACCCAGACTGGAGTACATCACCACAACCTCTGCCTCCTGGGATCAAGCGATCCTCCTACTTCAGCCTTCTGAGTATCTGGAACTGTAGACGTGTGACACCACGCCTGGCTAATTTTTTGTATTTTTGGTAGAGACAGGGTTTCACCATGTTGCCCAGGCTGGACTCAAACTCCTGAGCTCAAGCCATCCACCTGCCTTAGCCTCCCAAAGTGCTGGGATTACAGGTGTGAGCCTCTGTGCCTGGCAAAATACTTTCAAGATAACACCAGTATAACTAATAGATATGAGTTCATCAAGTGCTGTTTTCTGAGGTCACGTAAAATAACAACTGGTACAGTGTGGTATGTGCGTGTAATCCCAGCTGCTTGATGGGGTGAGGCAGAAGGATCTCTTGAGCTCAGGAGTTTGAGACATGCCTCGGCAATATAGCAAGACCTCATCCCAAATAATAATAATAATAATAATTTTTTTTTTGAGACAGGGTCTCACTGTTGGTCAGGCTGGAGGGCAGTGTTGTGATCTTAGCTCACTGCAACCTCCGCCTCCCGGCTCAAGCAGTCCTCCCACCTCAGCCTCCTGAGTAGCTAGGACTACAGGTGTGTGCCACCATGCCTTGCTAATTTTTAAATTTTGTATGGAGACAGTGTTTTGCTGTGTTGCCCAGGCTGGTCTCAAACTCCTGGGCTCAAGTGATCCACCTGCTTCGGCCTCCCAGAGTGCTGGGATTACAGGTGTGAGCCACTGCATCCGCCCTGGCATTATTATTATTTCCCCTGGCAGTTTTGTCACCAGTTTGATAATACAGTTACACTAAGTTGTGTGTGTTCAAATTATTGTATTTTTTTCTGTCTTATTTGCTGCTGTTTTTTGAATATATAAAACATTTCCAAAGTCAAATTATGAACAAGATATATTCAGAGAAATCTATCCTTTCACTGTTTCATATTTTGCAAAGATTAAGCAAATACATAATTCATTCATATGTACATACACACTGCTGTTACAGAAAAGGTATCGGCTACATATACTATTCTGTGCCTTCGTTTATTCATTGAACAATATATACTAGAGATTGCTGCATACTGATGTATAGAGATCTTTCTCATCTCTTTAGCCATTGATAATCCTTTTGGATTATTTCCAGTCTTTTGCTATTACTCATAAAGCCACAGTGCCATCCTATGCATATGCCATTTTCTGTTTTTGCTGTTGATCTTTAACATAGCCTCCTTGAAAATGGAATCTCTGGTTTAAAGATATATATAATTTTTCTAGATACTGCTGCATTGTGTTCCATAGAGATTATACTGTTTTGCATTCCCATCAACAGTATATGAGTGGCCGGGCGCGGTGGCTCACGCCTGTAATCCCAGCACTTTGGGAGGCCAAGGCAGGTGGATCATGAAGTCAGGAGATCAAGACCATCCTGGCTAACACGGTGAAACCCCATCTCTACTAAAAAAATACAAAAAAAATTAGCCAGGCATGGTGGCAGATGCCTGTAGTCCCTGCTACTTGGGAGGCTGAGGCAGGAGAATGGTGTGAACCCGGGAGGTGGAGCTTGCAGTGAGCCGAGATTGCGCCACTGCGCTCCAGCCTGGGCAACACAGCGAGACTCCATCTCAAACAAACAAACAAATAGTATATGAGTTTCTGTTTCTCCACAACCTGAATTTTGCCAATTTAATTTCCCCTTCAATATATATATTTTATTTATATGTTTATACATATGTGTCTGTGTGTGTGTGTTTTAATTTAAGAGACGGGGTCTCACTGTGTTACCCAGGCTGGTCTCGAACTCCTGGCCTCAAGCAATCCTCCCACCTTGGCTTCCCAAAGTGCTGGGATTAGAGGCATGAACCAGTGTGCCTGGCAATAATACCAATTTTTTTTAACCTGCCTTTTTCATCAAGTTATGTTTTCTACTCTTTATTTCAACTGTAGTGAGTGTTAGGTAAGGCTGTTGATTGGGGTTTAAAGCTGAGAACTTCAGGCCTCAGTTGGATCTAGTTCCAGCATTGCTTTTCACTTCTTTGAGTTTCATTTCCTTCCATGATAATGAGAGAATTGGGCCCTTTGACACTAAATAACACTGAGTGGGTGGATCTGAAGACATTTTATCTGCTTATTCTTTTCACTGTCATCTCTCTGTCAACCTGATTAATTGACAGATTACTTATGTTTTCACTCTAGTCCACAGTACATACTCGGACTGCTTGAAACTCTTATACTAAACATGGTTCCTTTAAAAGCAATATGCCAGGAAGTAGGAGGGCAAGCCAGGAGATCCCTAATTATGAACATCATGTCATGCCTATTCTGCGTTTAACAGAATTACAATGGTATCGTAACCTAAGACTTTGGAGTTAACACATCAAAAGATCTAATCTCTGCCTAGCATTAGAACAGACAGACTCTTAAGACAGGCTTACTTCACTTTTTGGATGGTAAAGTCAAAGGATTGAGCTCTGTTTAACCTTTTGAATTTTGAACTTTTACCTAATGGTGAGATGATAAAGGAGTTTAGAAAGTAGATTTAGGTCTGACCTCACCTGATAAGGAAAAATGTTTGATTTTGTACATGATTTCTTTTAAGAGGCCAGATTTGGAAAGTAGGTGTAAGCCAGACATGGTATTCAACAGAGAAAAATGAGGACCAGTTATGAAAGCTTTAGAATAATTTTATATTGGGGCCGGGCGCGGTGGCTCAAGCCTGTAATCCCAGCACTTTGGGAGGCCGAGACGGGCGGATCACGAGGTCAGGAGTTCGAGACCATCCTGGCTAACACGGTGAAACCCCGTCTCTACTAAAAAATACAAAAAACTAGCCGGGCGAGGTGGCGGGCGCCTGTAGTCCCGGCTACTCGGGAGGCTGAGGCAGGAGAATGGCGTAAAAACCCGGGAGGCAGAGCTTGCAGTGAGCTGAGATCCGGCCACTGCACTCCAGCCTGGGCGACACAGCGAGACTCCGTCTCAAAAAAAAAAAAAAAAAAAAAAAAGAATAATTTTATATTGATGAAATGGAATCAATCCAAAGAACACACTGTTAAATACGTAGCTGATCTTTTGCTACTTTGATCAATGTAATTGTCATGATTTTCTTTCCCTAATTGAAGAACCGAACCACAGCCCGATGAGAGACTGAGTTACAGCACGTTATGTTTATTGGCTGGAAGTAAATGCGTTCAGTACTCCTAAGAGTAGTGCTCACTCCATCCCTGGCTTTGCCAGCCTTGTTATCTACTTCCCTTAGATTCCTGAGTGTGACTTCATAAGATGTATGTGGGACTCTAACGTCAAGGTTGCTGTTTTTGTTGATGTTCACTTCCCTACAGCCTTGTGGCGTGTGCTGCTACTATGGAATCTCCTTGAAGGAGTGGCTTCGGCTTCAGACCCAGTGTCCTGGAAGTTACTTGGTTTAGCACAGCATTGTTACCTGATAGATGATCTGAGATGGTTGACCACAGTCTGAAGGCATAGAAATGCTATCTATTTTATTATAAAGTCCGAGCCAGGAAAGAAATAGAGGATATTGATAATTAGGCCTCTGCCCTGTGGGAGCTGTTTTTCTATGCATTCCAAAAATGCTTGAGTGCTTGTGAGGTGTATAGTACTGAAGTAGGGATTTCAAAGAAGACTGGGCTGCAAAGGGGTTTGTGATCTGTTGGGATGTAAATTAAGCCATACTTGGGAGAAGTTCAACAGTGCAAGGTGTTGTGTGGTTAAAAAGTTTATCTTTTACTCTGAGTACTCTGGCTGGGTATTCTGCTGCCATTTCAAACTTAGCTATGTCTCCATTTCAGTTCCCAATATCATAGTTTGCCTTGTCAGGGTCAGAACCTGTCGCGTCATTTTTTTTCTCCTCTTCCTCAAGTCCATCTGCTCTCATTATATCTCTTGTGTCTGCCCTTCCCTTCCATTCCTCCTTCAGGCACCCTCATTTCTGCCCCCACTTACTACAGTTCTGAAGTATGGCAGGGGCTCATCTGGTCTCCCTGGCTCTACCCTCATCTATCTACAGAACACCACCCTGTTTATCTTCCTGGTGGAGGAACTTCCTGAAATAGATCAGCTTGCCTCAGAAACTGTCAGTAGCTCTCTGTGGCCTGCAGCAGGGTTTTTGGTTTTGTTTTGTTTTGGTTTTTTGTTTTGTTTTGTTTAACCTAAGGTCTCTGACTGTAGAGAGTACATGCCCCTTGAAATGCGATATAAAATGTTGTAAGCACACAACTTTTGCCAGGGTCACCAACAGTCCGATGAGCCACAACAGAGAAGAACAGCTAACCTGCAGGCCATGTCCAGCTCTCTGACTTGACTGTCAAGGCCTTCCCACCCCAGTCTGCCTTCCTTCTCACTACTTTCCCCTCCAGGCCCTAGTGGTGTGGGCCCTACTGTTTTCATGTTCTTGACCTCATTAGCTTTACTTGGTTTTTCCTGATTCTTACTACCCTACCATATTCATTAACTTAGAACACAACTTAATAAATACACTCTCCTGTCAAAATTCCTTCTGCTTTCTTGCCTCAGTTCACCCATTCTCTCTTAATTCTTTCTGATGCTTTCTCTTTCAGTGCCCAGCTGGCAAATCCTAGCACATCCTTCCTTGGCTACTTTGTTTCAAAGTGATTTCTTTTCTTTCTAAACATATTTAGCTCTCCAGTTTTTGCCATTCGTTTGGTACATTGCCTTGAATTGTTAAATACATGCTTAGCTCCTTGTATTTAATCTCCTACAATATATAACCTTACATATCATGGTAAAGAAGGAATTATTTTGCAAATTTATCTAAAATTTTTAAAAAGATAAAATTTAAGCCTAATATATTGTTTAATAAATATGTTCACTTACTCTTCCCCAAACAGATTTCTTGGTTCTAGACTTAATATTTTTATGTTATCTTCATTGCCAGTTTTGTCTCTTTTTTTTTTGAGACAGTCTCACTCTCTTGCCCAGGCTGGAGTATAGTGGCACAGTCTTGGCTCACTGCAAACTCCACCTCCTGGGTTCAAGCGATTCTTGTGCCTCAGCCTCCCGAGTAGCTGGGATCATAGGAATGTGCCACCATACCCAGCTAATTTTTGTATTTTTAGTAGAGACGGGGTTTCACCATGTTGTACAGGCTGGTCTTGAACTCCTGATCTCAGGTGATCCACCCCGCCTCCCAGAGTGCTGGAATTGCAGATGTGAGCCACCGCACCTGGCACATTGGCAGGTTTTTGTTTGTTTATTTGAGATGGAATCTCGCTCCATTGCCCAGGCTGGAGTGCAATGGTGCGATCTCGGCTCACTGCAACATTGACCTCCCAGGTTCAAGCGATTCTCCTGCCTCAGCCTCCCATATAGCTGGGAATAGAGGCACGCACCACCACACCTGGCTAATTTTTGTATTTATTTATTTGAGACGGAGTCTTGCTCTGTCGCCCAGGCTGGAGTGCAGTGGTGCGATCTCGGCTCACTGAAATCTGCCTCCCGGGTTCACACCATTCTCCTGCCTCAGCCTCCCGAGTAGCTGGGACTATAGGTGCCCACCACCACGCCTGGCTAATTTTTTGTATTTTTAGTAGACACGGGGTTTCACTGTATTAGCCAGGATGGTCTTGATCTCCTGACCTCATGATCCGCCTGCCTCGGCTTCCCAGAGTGCTGGGATTCCAGGTGTGAGCCACAGCGCCTGGCCTAATTTTTGTGTTTTTTTTGTTTTTTTTTTTTTTAGTAGAGATGGGGTACATCATGTTGGCCAGACTGTTCTCAAACTCCTGACCTCAAGTGGTCCACCCACCACGGCCTCCCAAAGTGCTGGAATTACAGGCATGAGCCACCGCATCCGTCCTTTTGTCAGTTTTATCTGATAATAACCTTATGACTCCTTTATTTTGCAAAATGAGAACATGGACCTTTTGATTAAGTTCTCTAGCCCCACCCCCAATCAGCTATTTCATAACAAAGATGATAAGAATACGTGCTTCCTTGCTGGGCACAGTGGCTCACACCTGTAATCCCAGCACTTTGGGAGGCCAAGGCAGGCAAATCATGAGGTCAGGAGATTAAGACCATCTTGGCTAACACAATGAAACCCGGTGTCTACTAAAAAACACAAAAAATTAGCCGAGTGTGGTGGCAGGCGCCTGTAGTCCCAGCTACTCAGGAGGCTGAGGCAGGAGAATGGTGTGAACCCGGGAGGCAGAGCTTGCAGTGAGTTGAGATCACGCCACTGCACTCCAGCCTGGATGACAGAGCGAGACACCATCTCCAAAAAAAAAAAAACTACATGCTTCCTTAATGTACTCCAAAATCAGCCGGGCGCAGTGGCTCCCATTTGTAATCCCAGCGCTTTGGGAGGCTGAGATGGGCAGATTGCTCGAGGCCAGAATTTCGAGACCATCCTGGGTAACATGGGGAAACCCCATCTCAACAACAACAAAAAAATACAAAAATTAGCCAGGTGTGGTGGCACACGCCTGTAGTCCCAGCTACTTGGGAGGCTGAGATGGGAGGAACCTGAGCCTGGGAGGTGGCAGTTGCAGTGAGCCATGATGGTGCCACTGCATTTACTCCAGCCTGGGTGACAGAGCAAGACCCTGTCTCAAGAATAAATAAATAAAAATAAAAATTTATTCCAAAATCAAACTATATGACTTTGCCATGTAACGTAATGCACATTTACATTTTTTTAATTAATTAATTTATTTATTTATTTTGAGACAGAGTCTTACTCTGACACCTAGGCTGAAGTGCAATGGCGTGATCTCAGCTCACTGCAACCTCCGCCTCCTGGGTTCAAGCCATTCTCCTGCCTTAGCCTTCCAGTTGGCTGGAACTACAGGCATGCACCACCGCGCCCGGCTAATTTTTCTGTATTTTTAGTAGAGATGGGGTTTTACCATGCTGGCCAGGTTGATCTCGAACTCCTGACCTCAAATGATCTGCCTGCCTTGCCCTCCCAAAGTGCTGGGATTACAGACGTGAGCCACTGTGCCCAGCCTACGTTTATTTTAAACTGGTATCATTGATCTTGAGTGAAAACTATCCCCCATTTGTATATGGTTTTTCAAAAGTGAAGGCCTATTTTTCCCTTTTTTGATTGTTGCTTTGTCAAAAAATGCCTGTACTATGAAGTCTAATCAGTGTGTTCTTCATGGAAAATTAACAGACAAACCATACATATTCACTACTTCAGTATTCTCAGATAAAATTTATTTTATTGGCTGGGTGTGATGGCTCATGCCTGTAATCCCAGAACTTTGGGAAGCCAAGACAAGAGGAAACCTGAGCTCAGGAGTTTGAGACCAGCCTGGGCAATATAGCAAGACTCCATTTCTATGAAAAATTCAAAAATCAGCTGGGCATGATGGCTCATGCCTGTAATCCCAGCACTTTGGGAGGCTGGGGTGGGCAGAATGCTTGAGCCCAGGAGTTGGAGCCCAACCTGGGCAACATGATTAAACCCTGTCTCTACAAAAAATATATAAAAATTAGCCGAGTGTGTTCGTGTGCGCCTGTAGTTCCAGTACTTGGGAGGCTGAGATAGCAGGATCATTTGGGCTCAGGAGATTGAGGCTGCAGTGAGCCAAGATCCCGCCACTGCACTCCAGCCTGGATGGCAGAGCAAGACCCTGTGTCAAAAATATATATATATATATGGTGTTGAATTTAAACTGCTAGAAAAAAAGAAAAGTGTCATTTGTCACCTACACTTGATATAGCCAGAACGGGGAGCAAGCTAGCGGGCAGCCTCCAGTACGAGACCAATGCAAGGAGCCCGCTCCCCAGGAGCCTGGCCCCAGAGCAGAGTTCGCCGTGCCTGTGGGAACCTCCCCTCCATGCTGTAAGAGGGAAGGGAAAAATACAGACTCTTGAAACTGTGGTGAAATCATTAGATTCCAGCACCATCAGTCTCAGTCAGCTTCATTCTTCCTGCGTCCTGTAACATAGAGTGTTACTTGTGCTCCTCATTTCAGCAGTGTCCTTGGTTACTGGACCTTTTGCCACAGCCCTGCAAAACCTGGCCAAACTTGCGCCACGTTGATTATCCTGTGTTTCATATTTTGTTGAACATCTATGCATTTTAAAGTATTGGCCTGGTTAACTTTCTTGATGTTAACTTTTTGCCTTCCTGAGGAATGTATGAGGACTAGTTACCAGAATGGTTTCGTTTTGCAGGTCGCGAGAAGAGAATGCCTTCTAGATGCAAAATCACCTCCAAACCTGCTACCTTTCTTGACTTGCCTGTTTTGGCCATCAGCTGCCTTAAACGTTAACAGCACATTTGAATGCCTTATTCTACAATGCAGCGTGTTTTACTTGGCCTTTTTTACACTTTGGTGAATTACGTGCCTATGTAACCTGAACTGTGCCGACTCCACAAGACAATTATGTACTCTTCTAAGATAGAAGATGCTGTTCTTCTGAGAGATACATTACTCTCTCCTTGGAATCTGTGGATTTGAAGATGACTCCTGCCTTCTCACATGGGAATCAGTGAAGTGTTGAGAAACTGCTGCAAGACAAACAAGACTCCAGTGGGGTGGTCAGTAGGAGAGCACGTTCAGAGGGAAGAGCCATCTCAACAGAATCACGCCAAACATACTTTCAGGATGAATTTCTTATTTCTGCCATCTTTTGGAATAAATATTTTTCTCCTTTCTATGGAAATCTGGGTTCAGTGTTTGTAAAATTCATTTTTATAAGCTTTTCTATCGCTACATAATGCCTTTTAAAAAAATGATTTTGTAGTCTAAACTTAGGTTGGGTATATAAACCCTTCCATGTAGCTTGAGATGCCTGAAAAGACTGGTAAGTGCTTTTCTTAATCATTCAGTAACCATTTGAGTGCCTGCTGCAATCAAGGCACTGGAGGGATCAAAGATGTGTAAATTGGAGTCCCTGCAAGTCCAGAAGCTATTTGGAGAGATAAGGCTAGTATACACAGAACTGTAATATAAGGCTGTGTTGGAGCATTGTCCTTAAAGATGGTAGCATGATGAACAGGCCAAGGATATCTGTCAGCCACAGAACAAGGCAGCAAATGCTCCTGAAATGGAACCATCACAGCCTCAGACACAGGACTGAAGAAGTCAAGAGTGATTAAAAAGCCAGGGACAGGAGACAACAATTTTGTGTTTCAGTAACAGGCATCTCGATATACTAATTTGAGGGCTTTATGACTTTCAAGAAATTAAAAATTAAAATGAACCTAAATTTTTACCAGCTCATGGCTTTTTGACAGCTAGCCAAGAATGGATTTCCTGTTTTGCAGTTTGTACTTTTCTATTCCTCCCAAACTGTCTGAACTCATTACTTTGCTATTCTTATGACCAAAGTGAGTTTCAAGTTGAAGTGACTCTCCTGCTCTCATTTCTTTTCATTCTTTTCTTTTGTTTTGTGCAGTCTGTTAGGCAACTCCATACTTTCCATTTCCAGCAGGAGGGCCACATTAGCTAATTTCATGGAATCCATGAAACATTGATGATTTAAAGTTGAAGGGGCCATGGTGATACAGGCTAACCCCATCATTTTATAGATCAGGAAGCTCAGCCCAGATGGGGAATTTCTCGCCCAGCTTAATGCAGTTGGTCAGAGGCAGACAGGGGAGTAGGATCCATGTTTTCTTTCTTTTTTTTCTTGAGACAGAGTCTCGCTCTGTCGCCCAGGCTGGAGTGCAGTGGTGCGACCTCAGCTCACTGCAACCTCTGCCTCCCGGGTTCAAGCAATTCTCCTGCCTCAGCCTCCCAAGTAGCTGGGATTACAGGCATGTGCCACCACCCCCAGCTACTTTCTGTATTTTTAGTAGAGACGGGGTTTCACCATGTTGGCCAGGCTGGTCTTGAACTCCTGACCTCGTGATCTACTCACCTCAGCCTCCCAAAGTGCTGGGATTACAGGTGTGAGCCACCACGCCCAGCCAGGATCCATGTTTTCTAATTTTCACACTAGAGCACTTTTCACAGGCTACCCTGCCTCCCTCAGAGTTGCTTTGGCCGGGAGCCAACTCTGGGTCTCGGGTGGGAGGGAAGAACTCTGCCATTACAGATTACCAAGCTGTCTCTCACCAGAACAACTTCCATGACCCTTAGTATTTGTCGTCTAAGAAAGCAATGCTGGTGGTTACTGCGGCTACATAAAAGGATGCCACAGTCTTTGAGCGCTGACGGTGTGAGGAAGTGTGACTCCAATGCAGCTGTGTTTCCAGATTCTACAAGTCAAGCCCTGCAGCCTGTCATCACTGGGGGTCAGTCTGAAACCTTCCCCACTCCCACCCTACACTGTTTTCCAGCAGATTGCAAGGTTTTTGAAACAATGTTTTCCAAATTGAGCCTCATGGTGCCTTCATGTGGCAGCACTTGCCTTAAGTGTGGCTTTTGTGTATCTTGAGTTGAGTTTATGCATCCGCTGACAGGGAGCCTGCCTAGGTTCGGCACAGCAGATCTTAGCTGTGGTGCGCCTTCCGCTAGTGATGGAGGGTAGCTTTGGGGTTTCTTCGCATGGTTATCACAGTTTGGTGCATTTTTAATTACATGACACAGTTGAAGGCAGAAGCCATGACCCTGACTGATTCAGGGTTATGAGTTCTGCCTTGTTCTGTCAGTTGGTAGCGGTCCATTTTTTTTCAGAAGCCCCATTTGTCTTTTTTTTTTTTTTTTTTTTTTTTTTTTTGAGATGGAGTCTCGCTCTGTCGCCCAGGCTGGAATGCAGTGGCGCAATCTCGGCTCACTGGAATCTCCGTTTCCCGGGTTCACGCCGTTCTCCTGCCTCAGCCTCCCGAGTCGCTGGGACTACAGGCACCCGCCACCACGCCTGGCTAATATCATGTATTTTTAGTGGAGATGGCATTTCACTGTGTTGGCCAGGCTGGTGTCGAACTCCTGACCTCAGGTTATCCACTTACCTTGGCTTCCCAAAGTGCTGGGATTATAGACATGAGCCACTGCACCCTGCCATCATACTATTGTTGAAATGGGGGAATGACGAAATCACCTCAGGTTTTGTGAGAGGAAATTCGGTAAGTCTCCTTTGCCCAGGAAGTCACTTTACCCTTGAGCCCTAGTTATCTCATTTATTAAATTCTTGAGAAGATTCAATGCCATTAATACATAAACCCAGACATATGTTCTCTCCTCACCTCACCCTTAATAATGGAGCTATTTTGTTACAACATGATCAGGCATCTGAGACGGATGTTGGTGAATCATATTTTCCTAACGCCTGGCCAGAGTATCATATTTCTTAATACGCCCGGCCAGAGTATTTTCCAAATAAATGACCAAATCCCCAGGGCGCATTGACAGTACTTTTCTCTTAAGATAGGACCCAGAGAGGGGCCGGGCGCGGTGGCTCACACCTGTAATCCCAGCACTTTGGGAGGCCGAGGCAGGTGGATCACGAGGTCAGGAGATCGAGACCATTCTGGCTAACACGGTGAAACCCCGTCTCTACTAAAAATACAAAAAAGTAGCCGGGCGTGCTGGCGGACACCTGTAGTCCCAGCCACTCGGGAGGCTGAGGCAGGAGAATTGCTTGAACCGGGGAAGTGAAGGTTGCAGTGAGCTGAGATCGCGCCACTGCACTCCAGCCTGGGTGAGAGAGCAAGACTCCGTCTCAAAAAAAAAAAAAAAAAAAAAGATAGGACCCAGAGGGAGAGCCAAGTGCTTTTTTTTTCTACATAGGGTTACACTTTGGGTTTTTGTGTTTTGTTTTGTTTGAGACAGAGTTTCGCTCTTGTTGCCCAGGCTGGAGTGCAATGGCGTGATCTCGGCTCACTGCAGCCTTCACCTCCCAGGTTCAAGCAGTTCTGCCTCAGCCTCCCGAGCAGGTGGGATTACAGTGGCCTGCCGCCACGCCCGGCTAACTTTTTGTATTTTTGGTAGAGACAGGTTTTCACCATGTTGGCCAGGGTGGTTTTGAACTCCTGATCTCAGGTGATCCGCCCCCTTCGACCTCCCAAAGCGCTGGGATTACAGGCGTGAGCTACTGTGCCTGGCCTATGGTTACACTTTTGATTAGTCATTTGTACCTGGAGGTAGAGGTTTACAGAAAAATAAAAGGCGCCCTTATTAGGCCCCCAGGCTTGAGTTCAGAACCAGAGCCTAAGTGGCTGGACCACACCCTTTCTGCCCTTCCAGGTTCTACCAACTCTTATACCAGGATGGAAGTATTTCTGGCATGATTTTGAAGATGAAGTGTGAGGATTGATTGGTTTCTTTTAGCACTGTTTTTGTTGTTTTCTTTAAACATATAATCATGTCTAGACATGTGTCACTACCCCAACTTAATATTTTATCTTTGATGTTGCTTCAAAAGTAGTACCTTTTTGTTTAGCCTTTTTTTTTTTTTTTTTTTTAAAGCAATGGTAGGTGTTTGGTCATGCTGAAGTAAATTTAGAATTTGAGAAATGATTTAAAATTGTTGCCAAGAATCATGAAAAATCTGGCAAGAGTTAACTGCTCCTTTATTAACATAAATTATATTTTAAAATATGTGTCTACACATTTTAGAACAGTTTCATACTCCCATCCTCCATGCAAAAATTCTTTTTGGTTTGGGAGAACATATGTGTTTAATACGGAGATGGAGGCCAGGCGCAATGGCTCACACCTGTAATTCCAACACTTTGGGAGGCCAAGGCTGGCAGATCACCTGAGGTCGGGAGTTCAAGACCAGCCTGACCAACATGGAGAAACCCTGTCTCTACTAAAAATACAAAATTAGCCGGGTATGGTGACACATGCCTGTGATCCCAGCTATTCGGGAGGCTGAGGCAGGAGAATCGCTTGAACTCGGGAGGCAGAGGTTGCAGTGAGCCAAGATGGTGCCATTGCACTGCAGCCTGAGCAACAAGAGCGAAACTCCACCTCAAAAAAAAAAATTAGTCCACTATGGTGGTGGGTGCCTACTAGGGAGGCTGCCACTAGGGTGGGTGCCTACTAGGGAGTCTGAGGCAGGTGAATTGCTCGAACCTGGGAGGTGGAGGCTGCAGTGAGCCAAGATCGCGCCACCGCCCTCCAGTCTGGGCAACGCAGTGAAACTGCATCTCAAAAACAACAACAAGAAAAATGGAGATGGAGACTACAGCAAACGTTACGTGTTACTTTTCCCCTGGCCCTTTTATTTCAACTTTCAAGAGTTGAGTGGATGAAATTAATTGCAGAAAATTCATAATTTTCAAAGGAAAGCACAACATAAAACGTTATTGTAAAGAATGCTTATCACAGTACAGTTAACTAGAAATAACCTAATGCCGACGTAAGGAGCTGTTTAAATCATGTTGCTGCATCCAAATGAAGTAAAATCAATTTTGTTTTCAAAATATATGCCTAGAAAAGAGACAGAAAAGAGAACAAAATTACTAGCATTGCTTGCCTCTAGATGGTAATTACAAGTCATCTTATTTTCTGTTTTCCTTTTCAGCATTTTTTCCAATGAAAATGTAATAGTGTAGTAAAAAGAAACAATAGAAGTTACCTTAATAGCAAAAGATAATGGTCAGAATATTATGTTACAGGAAAAAAAAAAAAAAACAACCAGAATTTCTATACACAGAAAAAAGCCTGGTAGGAAACAGACCAAGATGTCAAATGTGATTATGTCTTTTACAATATTGTGTCTTCCAAATTTTCCATAAACAGCATGTATTACTTTTATAATCAGGAAGAAAAAAAGTATATTTTTGAGGGCATCATTGTCAGAAGTGTTAGTACTTCCTTCAGATATAATTTAGTGCACACATACACACATTCAGGGTCAGGGGAAACGAAGTCAGCTAGATTTATTAAAACATTGAAGCTACTATGAAGCAATGAAAATCAGTGAGTTCACACAGAAGTTGTGATTGTTTTCATTGTGCAGGACAGAGCACTGATCATTCCGTGTATAAAACTCTAACCTTTTGTATAGGTGCTCACAGTGACTGCAGGGGGAAATGAAAAGGGAGCATTGATTTTGATTCTTTCCACATAGAAATGTGGAAGCCTAGGGTATCAATGCTGTGGGGTCCCACACCGGTTAGAGAAAGCCCCACTGTTCTTCCATGCCCAGCTGCTCCAAGCAAAGCTTTCATTCAGGCTGCCCCTGCTTCAGTTAGAATCCCATCTCAATGAAATGTATTGGCCCTCTTTTCCCAACTCCCACTGCCCCCAAGCCAGCTCCAAAAGAAGAGGGTATTCCAGTAGCTGAGGATGCTCAGCAGCTAATACTGCCCCCCGGCATGAATGCAGTCAAGATTCCATTTCTGTCAGGACGTTGACATGGTTTCCCTGGTTTCTTTACGCTGTCCACAGTGTGGTACTACTGTGGGTTGCCACTCCAAAACAGGACAAGCAGAGCAGATATTTTGTCAAAGTAAGCCTGTATTTGAGGAAGGGTAAGTTAAGAAGCTAAGTGTGACTTTGTCCAAGCTGCAGATGCTTTTCAACAACAGGTTGAAAAAGTAGTTCAGCCAGATTCAACCAGGTTGCACAGATATTTTCAGCTCCTGTTTTTTGTCCTGATATTAGCTGCTTGAGCAAAAAGACTCAGCAACCTGACTTCCTACAGCCTAGAGTTTAGCAAGGAAGAGAATTCAACAGTAATGATGAATGGTTATTTATGCTACACCAGTGCTTGTCAAATGGTAATGTACAGATTGCCTGGGGATTGTGTTTTAACAGATTCTGATTAAATCAAGATGGGAACAATGATTCTGTAGTTCCAACAAGCTCCCAGGTGCTGCTCGTGCTTCTGGTGAGTGGACCACACGGGAGCAAGGTGCTATATGTTAGGGAAGTACAGGTTTCTAGGTAAGAGTGAGCCCTAGAAACATTAAACTTGTGGTGGGAGGAAGGGTTATTGAAGGAAATGACCTTTCAGGGTAAACCCCAAGGATGAGTAAGAGCTTAGCAGAGAGGATCGGGCACGATGGCTCACACCTGTAATCTCAGCACTTTTGGAAGGCCGAGACGGGAGGATCACCTGAGGTCAGGAGTTTGAGACCAGCTTGGCTAACATGACGAAACCCCGTCTCTATTAAAAATACAAAAATTAGCCAGGCGTGGTGGTGTGCGCCTGTAATCCCAGCTACTTAGGAGGCTGAGGCAGGAGAATTGCTTGTATCTGGGAGGCAGAGGTTGTAGTGAGTCAAAATCACGCCATTGCACTCTAGCCTGGGGGACAGAGTGAGACTCCGTCTCAAAAAAATTTTTAAAAATTTAAAAAGAGCTTAGCAGAGAGGAGTATCTGAGGTATTTCCAGCAGACCTGTGAAATTGTTGCAGGGGTCCAGGAGAGGTAGGTGCCCCAGAGTGTGGTAATGGAAATGAATTAGGAGAGGAAGCTACAATGGGGCCATAATTATTAGTTCATACACATAAACTTCAGTGAGTGATTGGTTATGTGGGGGCAATAAGGGACAGGGAGGAGTTGAGAATTACACCAGGTTCCCACTGAGTGATGGAGCCCTTTACTAGGATGGAGGCACAGGGGATACAACAAGCTTGTTATAGCCTGATGGATTCTTCTTGCCTGCTGCCCAGAAATGCCAATGCACTGAAAACAGCTGAAGTGTTGCAGCAGAGAAACAATTTAATATTCAAAATGCCAGTCAAGCAGAAGGACTGGAAATCATTCTCAAATCTGCCTCCCCGAGAATTCAGAGGCTAGAGATTCTATTTTATTTTATTTTTTATTTTATATTTTATTTTATTTTATGTTATTTTATTTTATTTTTGAGGTAGATTCTCGCTCTGTCACCAGGCTGGAGTACAGTGGTGCAATCTCAGCTCACTGCAACCGCTGCTTCCTGGGTTCAAGCGATTCTCCTGCCTCAGCCTCCCAAGTAGCTGGGACTACAGGCGCGTGCCACTGCACCCAGCTAGTTTTTGTATTTTTAGTAGAGATGGGGTTTCACCATGTTGGCCAGGATGGTCTTGATCCTTGACCTCGTGATCCGCCGACCTCGGCCTCCCAAAGTGCTGCAATTACAGGCGTGAGCCACTGCACCCCGCTGAGGCTAGAGGTTTTTTTTTGTTTGTTTGTTTGTTTGTTTGAGACGGAGTCTTGTTCTGTCACCCAGGCTGGAGTGCAGTGGCGCGATCTCAGCTCACTGCTCCTGGGTTCACACCATTCTCCTGCCTCTGCCTCCTGAGTAGCTGAGACTACAGGCGCCTGCCACCATGCCTGGCTAATTTTTTTTGTATTTTTAGTACAGACGGGATTTCACTGTTAGCCAGGATGGTCTCGATCTCTTGACCTTGTGATCCGCCTGCCTCAGCCTCCAAAGTGCTGGGATTACAGGCGTGAGCCACCCTGCCCGGCCCGCTGAGGCTAGAGTTTTTAAAGGAAAGCTGGGTGGGCAGGTGGCTAGGGAACAGGGAATGCTGACTGAGTTGGGGATGAAATCATAAAGGGTTGACGTTGTCTTGTACTAAGTCAGTTCCTGGGTGGGGGCCACGAGACCAGTTGGGTCAGTTTCTTGGTTATAGGTTACCCATCTGAGTGGCACCAGCTGGTCCATCAAAATACAAGGTCTGAAAGATACCTCAAACACCAGTCTTAGGTTCTACAATAGTGACGTTATCTATAGGAGCAACTGGAGAGGTTACACATCTTGTGACCTCCAGCTACATGACTCCTGAACCATAATTCTGACCTTGCGGCTAATCTGTTAGTTTTATGAAGGCAGTTTGGTCCCTGTGTGATGAAGGGATTTGCTATCTTTGTTTTAAAGTTAAACTATAAACTAAATTCCTCCCATAGTTTTCTTGCCCTACACCCAGGAATGAGCAAAGACGGTTAGCTGGTGAGGTTAGAAGCAAGATGGAGTCAGCAATGCTGGATTTCTGTCACTATCATAGTATTTGCAAAGGTGGTGTCAAGCTTAGGGACACAGTGGAGTCCAGCTGTGGACAAAGATTTTCAGGAACCTGAGGTGTCCATGCAGGGACACCCCCAGTGGACAATTGTTATTTGGGCCTGGAGGTTAGAATGTGGGCACCAATGCAGAGATAATGGAAGCTGTGGGTGTGGATAAGGGCCAGGAAGAATGTGTGTAGAGTGAGAGGAGAGGCTGTCTAAGCTGCAGGCCTGAGGAGCACCCACTCTTAAGGGGTGGGCAAGGAAAGGGGAGGACTCTATAAGGGGCAGCCATTGTAAATGGCCCTGGTTTGGATAGCTGTCAGCACCACCATCGCCCCCAGCTTATTAAGTATTTTACATACATTATCCTAGGAAGTAAGTGGGACACATATTGCCCCTCTTTTATAGCTGGAAAAACAGATCAACAGTACTTCAAACCTACTGTCATTCCAACAGCTTGGCTGCCCTTCAGCTGGGATGTTTACAGGGACTCCACCCTGCCCTCACTCAACCGACAGCCAAGCTGCCCATTTCTGAGATTCTAGGAGCGGCTTACAGCTGTTTTTTTTTTTTCTACTTTTTCTTCATTGTTATCAGTCCTATGGCTAATAATAATACCTAACACACAGCAGTTCCACATACAGATGTTACTTTTTTTTTTCTTTTTTCTTTTTTCTTTTTTTTTTTTTTTTTTTTGAGACGTAGTTCCACTCCTGTCCCCCAGGCTGGAGTGCAATGGCATGATCTCAGCTCACTGCAACCTCCACCTCTGAGGTTCAAGTGATTCTCCTGCCTCAGCTTCCCAGGTAGTTGAGATTACAGGCATGCGCCACCATGCCCAGCTAATTTTTGTATTTTTAGTAGAGATGGGGTTTCACCATGTTGGTCAAGCTGGTCTTGAACTCCTGACCTCAAGTGATCCACCTGCCTTGGCCTCCCAAACTGCTGGGATTACAGGCGTGAGCCACCACACCCAGACCACAGATGTTATTCTTAGTGTTTTACATATTTTAACTTGTTTAATCCTCACAACAACCCTATTAAATATATTTATTATCTTCATTTTATAGATGAAGAAATTGAGGCCCAATGTTCCAAGCTATTATCAAAAGACCAAATTATAACAAACTGGTTTAAAGATTTCAATTGGCTTTATTTGCAATTCTAGAATCAGGCAACACTTCATTCCATAAAACTGAGTGAGTTCCAAAGAGCTGAGGAGAAGGACTTGGCTTTATACACAGAGAAGGGCTGAAGAAAGCAGAAGGAAGGAACAGAGCATATTAGTTACTTTTAGACAGAACTATAGAAATGTAACTGGTTAGTAACATTGGGTTACTTCAGGCTACCTTTTTTGTTTAAGGATTAAACAGAGGAACTTCCCTTATCATACTGATTGAAGATTGGAACTAGCCTGCTTGGGAAATTGGTTGTTGTCTGTCCCTCCTGTTTTCTTGCAAGGTCAGAAAACTCTTTAGGTTTGGTTATCTGGAACTTTAACATGGCTGACTCCATTTTGATTTTTAGGCTGGTCTGTTGGGGCCTAGTGCAGGAGCTTATTCCAAAACAATGGCCTCCTATAATGGTTTATTGAACAGTGTTAATTAGAGGAAATGGGGTTTAAACCTAGGGGAGTCTGACTTTAGGGTTCAGGGCTGTCACTGAGCCTCCATTTTTCTGAGGTAAAATTCCTCACCTTACCCACTGATGATGGTCTTGTAGTCTTAGCTTCTTGGCCACACTTTCAACCTTTCAGTGCCTATAGTTGTTCCTAGCCTGGAAAGGTCACATGGTTCGTATACTACCTTCTGTTGAGAAGCCAATAGCTTTCTGAAAATAAGGCCAGAGGCCATTTGGAGAATCCTAAACCTGCTGCCTGGGAATGGGCAGGGTCTTGTGCTTCTCAATGTCCTCAGAATGAATTTCCTGCCATGCCTGGGATTCCAGCTCCCCTCTCTCCCCAGCTCCCCACAAGACAGGGTTGGAATTGCTAATCCCCTGCCTTTGGGACAGACTATCAGACCCAAAGGTAGTTCTTTGTTTGTTTTTGTTTGGTTTTGTTTTGTTTTCCGGTGACACGTCAATGCCCTTATGCAATAAAGGGGATTGCCTTGATTTTCCTGAGTTGCCCAAGGGGGCTGGTACCTGCATGTCCCAGGGAGGGTGCGTACTTCATGCTCTCTGCCAGCATTTCTGAAGCATGGGGTCGGAATGGGATTTTCCAGTGTCACATTGCATGTGGATAGACGGTGCTGAGAAAGTACCACCCCATCTCACCTCCCTCTGCCTGGAAACTTTCACCCCTCTCAGCTCGGCCCCAGGGGCACGTCTTGGAGGCAGTGCCCCGCCTCCTTCCCTGCAGAGGTGTGCGCTCTTTGCTTCCCACAGCAACCTTTGCTTGTCTCCATTATCACAATTGTACGTAACTCTCATGTCTTTCCCAGGGGCTGCAGAAGCTTTACTGGGCAGGATCCCTTGTTTGTTCCAGTTTGATCCTACCATGCACAAAAAGGTGTTCAGTAAATGTTGATTTACTGAAAGTTGGCTTGGAAAAAAAAGTCTTGTGAGAGATCAGCTTTTTTTTTTTTTTTTTTTTTAAATTCCAGTCTCTAGGTATTGAGTTTTCTTAAAGGATGGTAGAACTGTCTGACCTGGCGCTCTAAGGTCTTAGACGGTGAATTTCATGGGGCAGTCACACAGGGACCCTGGCTTAGAAGACCCCTGCACTGGGTTTGATGCTCTGCTCTTGTATTGATATTCTTAGTAATTTTTTTTAATTTCTTTTTTTTGAGTAGGGGACGGAGTTTTGCTCTTGTTGCCCAGGCTGGAGTGCAATGGCGCAATCTCACCTCACTGCAACCTCCACCTCCTGGGTTCAGGCGATTGTCCTGCCTCAGCCTCCCAAGTAGCTGGGATTACAGGCATGCTCCACCACGCCTGGCTAATTTTTGTTTTTGTTTTGCTTTTAAGACGGAGTCTCACTCTGTCACCCAGGCTGGAGGGCAGTGGCGCGATCTCGGCTCACTGCAAGCTCCGCCTCCCAGGTTCACGCCATTCTCCTGCCTCAGCCTCCTGAGTGGCTGGGACTACAGGCGCCCGCCACCACGCCTGGCTAATTTTTTGTATTTTTAGTAGAGACGGGGTTTCACAATGTTGGTCAGGCTGGTCTCGAACTCCTGACCTCATGATCCACCTGCCTCGGCCTCCAAAAGCACTGGGATTACAGGCGTCAGCCACCGTGCCCGGCCCAACAATAGCCATCTTTTACCTAGTGCATATTGTGTGCCAGGTCCTAAGGACATTATGTAACTGTGATAAGGACAGGAGGCAGGAAATACTGGGTAGAAGAGAGTGGTTCTGGCCGGGCGCGGTGGCTCAAGCCTGTAATCCCAGCACTTTGGGAGGCCGAGACGGGTGGATCACGACGTCAGGAGTTCGAGACCATCCTGGCTAACACGGTGAAACCCCGTCTCTACTAAAAAATACAAAAAACTAGCCGGGCGAGGTGGCGGGCGCCTGTAGTCCCAGCTACTCGGGAGGCTGAGGCAGGAGAATGGCGTAAAAACCCGGGAGGCGGAGCTTGCAATGAGCTGAGATCCGGCCACTGCACTCCAGCCTGGGCGACACAGCAAGACTCCGTCTCAAAAAAAAAAAAAAAAAAAGAGAGTGGTTCTCTGGTAAAGGCCTACCCACAACCCCAGGCCTGGGGCCCTAAATGAGAACTTCATATCCCTATTTTCCCACCTAAATGTTGCTTTTTCCAAAACCACCCTGGCCTGCCAGACCCCCCATCCTGTACCCATAAGAACCCCAAACTCCACTGGCAGAGAAGCAGAGTAGCGCGGCAGAGGAGAGAAGAGAAGAAGCATCTGAACATCAAAGAGGCAGCTGATCGGCTGATGAGTCCCCAACCAAACTCATTCCCACTCTGTCCACTTTCCTGCTCCCCATCCTGCTGATAGCCACCTTCATCACTCAGTAAAACCTCCACATTCACCATCCTTCAAGTCTGTGTGACCTGATTCTTCTCGGATGCCGGACAAGAACCCAGGTGCCAAGAGGGCAGGGTGTAAAAGGCTGTCACCCCGACTCTCCACTGAGCTGGTTAACACTTAGCTATCGACGGACGGCAAGGGCTGAAAGAGCATTAATTGTAACACACCCCTAGAGGCTACCGTGGGGCCCGAGTCCAAAAGCGCCCGCCTTGGCTCCAGCACCCACTCACCTGTGTGCTCTCCCTCCAGTAAGGGGTTTGAGTAAGCAAGCCACACCCCTGTCACAAGTCCCCCGAAGGGGTCCCAGGTTCATTACCTGATGCATAACAAGTCAATGCATGTGACACCGGGTTGCAGCAGACAAACAGGTTTAATCACAGGGTCATGAAACAAGGAGAGGAGAGGGAACCTTAAATCCATTTCCCTGAGGAGTTTGGGGCTAGGGTTTCTAATGGTTTTGAAGTGGGCCAAAGTGTGGAGATGGCTGATGGCTTGAAGAGTGCAGAGTGAAGTCATGGGACAGGGAGCTGAAGAAGCTGGATTGTCATGCCGATCCCATTCTCCTGTGAGGGTCTTCAAACTGGGAGCTGGAGTTGGGGTCTGGAAAACATCTTAAGTGAGCCTTAAACAAAAGTCTTATGATTCTCATGTCAGAGATCCTGTCTGTAGGAACAATGGGGATGGAAATTTAAAAATTTTTTTTTTTTTTTTGAAATGGAGTCGCCCAGGTTGGAGGGCAGTGGCACGATCTTAGCTCACTGCAAACTCTGCTTCCCGGATTCAAGCGATTCTCCTGCCTCAGCCTCCTGAGTAGCTGGGATTACAGGCACCTGCCACCGCGCCCAGCTAATTTTTGAATTTTTAGTAGAGACAGGGTTTCACCATATTGGCCAGGCTGATCTCAAACTCCTGACCTCATCACCCACCTGTCTCAGCCTCCCAAAGTGCTGGAATTACAGGTGTGAGCCACCACGCCTGACAGGAAATCAATTCTTAAGCGGTCTGATGGCCCTGATGTCAGAAATCCTACCTGTAGGAACAACAGGGATACAATTGGTCAGTGCCTAGTGCTCCATTACCATTTTTTTTTTTTTTGAGACGGAGTCTCTGTGGCCCAGGCTGGAGTGCAGTGGCGCCATCTCTGCTCACTGCAAGCTCTGCCTCCCGGGTTCACGCCATTCTCCTGCCTCAGCCTCCCGAGTAGCTGGGACTACAGGCGCCCGCCATCACACCTGGCTAATTATTTTTGTATTTTTAGTAGAGACAGGGTTTCACTATGTTAGCCAGAATGGTCTCGAACTCCTGACCTCGTGATCCGCCCACCTCGGCCTCCCAAAGTGCTGGGATTACAGGCGTGAGACACTGCACCTGGCTGCTCCATGACTTTTAGCAACAAGGAAGTGGGGCCAGAGGGAAGCCTGATGAATGCTTAATTATATTTCTGTTCAGAACCTGGCATGCAAGTCTTGTCAACACTGTGGGGACAGTTTCAGTTACATTTGTTGCCTTATGCTTCACCAGATTTTAATTGGATTGGGGCAGGTCACAGAGTAGTATGACACATTTCCTGCCTTCTTAAAACTCCCAGCTCCTCTGTTCCTCACCCAGAGAGGAGAGAAAAAAACCACGTACTGGGTCCTCTCGTCTCCCACGGTGTTCACAGAAGCCTGAACCTGTGTCATTACTCCCTTTGTTAGGAGGAGGGGAGAACCATCCCCTACTTTGTCCTAATCCCTACTTCAAGTCCCACCATTACTCCCAATTTTCCCAAAGGTGGTTTCTTCTTTCGCCAAGCTGGGGAGAGATGACTGGGTAAGTAGACAAGAGGCCCCCTCTTTATTTTTTTGAGACTATTGCTCAGGCTGGAGTGCAGTGGTATGATCATAGCTCACTGCAGCCTCAACCTCCTGGGCTCAAGCGGTCTTCCCACCTCGGCCTCCCAAGTAGCTGGGACTACAGGCATGTGCCACCACATCCCATTAATTTTTAACTTTTTTGTAGAGACAAGGTCTCGTTATGTTGCCCAGGCTGGTCTTGAACTTCTGGCCTCAAGGAATCCTCCCGCCTCAGCCTTCCAAAGTGTTGGGATTACAGGTGTGAGCCACCACACCCGGCCTAAGACTGGCTGTCATGCTGATGGGTTGTCATGGCAACAGGAATGTCCTGTAGCCAGCTCACCTGTGGCCTGTGGCCAGAATCCCTCTGGTTTTATCTGTAGGTAGATCCTGAGACATGAGAACTGAGTAATGAGAAGGAAACTTGGTCCTTCCCCCTGGTACTGCCTCTCTTAACATAGGACAGGAGGCAGGAAATACTGGGTAGAAGAGAGTGGTTCTCTCTTCTAGATGCCAGCTACAGCTGGCATTCAGGTCTGTTGATGTGCTTTACGTCCCACTATTGTGGTTTCAGAATGTTGTACCCATTTACATTACACTTTTCATCTTGGAGTCTGGACCTTGTGAAAACAAGATGAAAACTCAAAGTTAAAAAAAAAACTGTTGGCCATAGTCCCAAGTTTTGCTGTCACATGAGGGCAATCTATGACTTTGTAGATTTGTGGGTTAAAAAAAATACTTTGGATAATAGGATGCCCTAACTTCATCATCAATTTTCCGAACTTCGGCAGCCTCTCTGAACAATTGACTTCCTTCACTTGGGAATCTAACTTCACTGGGTTAATCGGATTGGGTTATTTGGTCCACGCCTTCATTTGCACTTCAACAAACTATTCTCAAGGCTACAGGTCTTGATCTTCTTATCGATCTGTTCCTCCACTTTGTTTTTATCATCCTACTTCTGACCTCATCAACAAAATGTCTTACCGTACCTGTCATTTGGGAGTATTTTCTATAACAAATGCTAAATTGTTTTCACTCCTTAGCTTCCTGGTTTGCTATCAGTTAGAGTTGCTGATACTACCAGTGTATGTTCAGCTCAGCACTGACAAGATGAAACAAAACAAAAAAGCCATAGCAGCTATTAGTTGTCCTAGGAGTTTCCAGTCTTAGTGAAACAGTCAAAACAATTTTGAGAGGAATGCTGCCTTGGAAGATAACAGAATCCCAAAGCCCTCTGAGTCGCTGGCTGCCTTCTCTTTGCCAGGCTACTTTCCCTTCTCTGCTGCTTCTCTACTAAGAAGCTTCCAGGCACGTCCCTCCCTGTAAAGTGGAGAAGGGGGGCATCTATTTTTAAATTTTATTTATTTATTGAGACTGAGTCTTGCTCTGTTGCCCAGGCTGCAGTGCAGTGGTGTAGTCTCGGCTCACTGACCTCCGCCTCCCGGGTTCCAGCAATTCTCCTGCCTCAGCCTCCCAAGCAGCTGGGATTGCAGGCGCCTTCCACCATGCCCGGCTAAATTTTTCTATTTTTAATAGAGACGGGGGCTTCACCATGTTGGCCAGGCTGGTCTCAAACTCCTGAACTTGTGATCTGCCTGCCTCAGCCTCCCAAATCGCTGGGATTACAGGCGTGAGCCACCGTGCCCGGCCTAAATTTTATTTTAAATACAGATAGGGTTTCACCATGTTGTTCAGGCTGGTCTTAAATGCCTGGGTCAAGTAATCCTCCTGCCTCAGCCTCCCAAAATGCTGTGATTACAGGCGTGAGCCACCATGCCCAGCTGGGGGTATCTATTATGCATCAGGCCCTGCATTTAATCCTCAGAATCAACCTGTGAGGCAAGTTATTACAGAAATTAAGGAACAGACAGGTTAGTTACTTATTCAAGTAAGTTTTTCTAGCAAAAAGGTGGTACTGAAATGCATATGCGTCCTGCTCTTAACAACCCTCTAAGGGCTCCCTTCTGATGAGCTCTGTGTTGGATTTTGGGGTCAGTCTCCTCCACCAGGTTCTGAGCTCCTCCAGGGCAAGGATTGTATCTTCAGTGCACACATGAGGCACTCCACAGATGTCAGTTTATTTCTCTCCCGTTCCTATTCCTAACCCCCGCCCATCACTAAACACAGGCTGGAAGATGGTTATCTAATGAAGTGCTTTGCATTCTTTCTTCATAACTCGAGGATTTGTGTTTATGCCCACTTGATTTTATTGAAGAAATAGTATCAACACACATGATATGAATAATACAAAGCAGTAAGTACATTAAGTGCTTAGTTCGGCGGTAGAGGAAAGGAGATTAATGAGGGCAGAAATAGACCTGGTAGAAACAGATTCCATGAAAGAGGTGAGATCTTGAGCCATGGAGGTTGAGCAGAATTTAGATATTAATCTGTCCATTCAGACCACAAGCAGGCTCCTATTCTGTAGTAGGACTGGTGCTAGGTAAGCGAAATGGGATGGGGTGAGGAATCAGGGTAAATAAATGGGAGACTAGAGAAGGATATTTGGGACCAATGGTAGTGCTTTCTGTGGAAGTAAGAAACCGAGGCTCAGAGCTGTCACATGAAGAACACTGTGTCCTCTTGAGAGATCAGGCAGTGGGAAGAACTGACCTTTCTTCTTCCCCCAAATAATTATTTTCTTTTATTTCATTTTTTAAAGATTAGTCAAGTGCAGTAGTCAGGGAAAAGAGCAGAACAAGGAGTTCCATCTGTAACTAACTGTGAACAATAGAGATAATTCACTACCTTTGGACCAGCCCAAATAATTTTTTTTTTTTTTTGAGACGGAGTTTTGCTCTTGTTGCCCAGGCTGGAGTACAATGGCATGTTCTCAGCTCACTGCAACCTCTGACTCCCAGGTTCAAGCGATTCTCCTGCCTCAGCCTCCCGAGTAGCTGGAATTACAGACACCTGCCATCACGCCAGGCTAATTTTTGTATTTTTATTTATTTTATTTATTTATTTTTTTGAGACAGAGTCTCGTTCTGTCGCCCAGGCTGGAGTGCAATGGTGCGATCTCACCTCACTGCAAGCTCTGCCTCCTGGGTTCATGCCATTCTCCTGCCTCAGCCTCCCTAGTAGCTGGGACTACACATGCCCACCACCACGCCCGGCTATTTTTTTTTGCATTTTTAGTAGAGACGGGGTTTCACTATGTTGGTCAGGCTGGTCTTGAACTCTTGACTTCAAGTGAGCCATCCGCCTCGGTCTCCCAAAGTGCTGGAATTACAGGCATGAGCCACCATGCCCAGCCCCAGATAATATTTTTGGTAAGATGAACGAAGGATGGAGGCCAACTGCCAACCATCAATCAGTATCTCTTTTCAATTCACTCCAGTCTTCTCAGAAAGAAAATCAGTTTTTAGTGTCAGAAGGACACAGCTTTTCCTGGAGATCTTCCAGCTTTGAGTTAATTAATCTCACTTCTAAAGCTGTGAAGTCTTATTTAACAAATCACACAGGTCTAGAGGGGTCGGGAAAGAAAACATTTAGACTTGAAATAACACTCTCTTAAAAGATGTCTATGTGAGCAGCAGGCAGAGCTCAATCTACTGTAATGAAGATTTACACACAGTGCAAATTTATGACCTACAGGTCATATGGAAAATTAGGACCCGTGCCAACCATTTTAATTCTTTCAGGATGTGGGCTCAGTGTTGAAGTTAAAAAGATCATAGAGAATACCCAGTTTTAGTCCTGATCCCTTGTGGTGAAGAAATCGGAACTCAGAGAGGTCACCTTGGATCTTATAGTTAGTGGTACAGCTCAAATTGGAGTCTTGGCTCCAAGAACAGTGTTCCAAACACATGAAGGTTTAAACCAGGTAAAATGCCTGCACATACAAAGGATACCTCTGGAAGAAGACACAGCATGTGGGTAACTGTGGTTCCCTCTGAGAAGGGAAAATGAGTAGCCAAGAAACAGGAACAGGACAGAGACTTAATATTCACTGAATACTTTTTTGTGCCTTTTGAATTTTGTACCGTGTATATATGTTAGCTAATCGAAAATAAAAAAATTACTTTAAGAATGAAAAGGAGTTAAGTATCTATTGCTTTGTTTCCCCCCATTGTATCATATTTGTGTAAAGCGTGTTTTTTCTGACTCATGCTATTCCGGAATGTAAATTATTCCGCAGGAGCCAGGTTAAACACTTTGAAAGTGGTGATGCCAGTTGGTTACTACTTTGTGGCTAGAACAAGAAGCCAATGATATTAGAGAGTTCCAACTTCCTGCCAACTTTGACTGTGACAGAATCTGGCAGGATAAAACCCAGAGAAACACAAATCAATTCAGAGCCAGTGATTTCATTCATTTCGGAGCAGGATATAGTAATTAACAAACCTTGATGGAAAGGTCTCCTTTAGCCAAAACCTCATCCTTTCCAAGACAACGGAAGAGGGAAAGGTGGGAATCCAATGTGATTCACTAGTAAACACCTTCAGTGGGCCGAGTCTCACACTAGGAGATAAACCTGGCTACCCACTGACCCCAAGGAACTGCCCGGTAGAGGAGATGAGCATGCCTGTGTCCAGAGGGCAGTGTATCAATGGAAGGTCTAATCATCTCCTGGAGCCTTTTCAAATATAGTATTACAAAAGAGGATGGTCTGTGATGTACGCCGGGGAGATTTAATGCATGAATCTCACGTGAATGAGTCAAGGGAACTTGGCTCAAACGTCCCAAGCTAGTTTTTCTCTTTTTCAATTTTAAATTCCAGTTGATGTGGAAAATTAGAATGTGGTGTGTGTTAGACTTAAAAAAATTATAATCCAGGTACTCACTGTGCAGTAGGGGAAATCCTCATTCCTTCATTGGGCATGGAGGCCCTACTATGTGGTTGGTATTGTGGGGGCTACAGAGATTTATGCTTTTACTTTCCTGTTAGGTATCTACATATAGCTATCTATTAATTTTGTGTACAGAAGTATTATTTTAGTGGCTGTTAACCTGCTAAAGTCTAAAGTTATCTGTACTTGCTATTTAGTCTACAGTACATCTTCCAAATGATGCCCTTAAACAATTTAATAATTCAACTATTCATTAAGTGCTTACTATATGCCAGGCACTCTGATAAGTGCTTTATATGAATTATTTCACTTAGTTCTCATATCAACCCCAGAAAGTACTAACGGAGGAGGAAATTGAGCTTCACAGAGGTTAATTTGTGTTGCTTTACACGTGGTGAAACAAGCATTCAAATCCAGACTATTCATTCAACCAGTGTGCAATGACTGGCTATGTGCCAGGCATGGAAGGTACAGGATAAACACTGCCCAGTCCCTGCTCTCCTGATGATTATGATCTGTGCGTCTTTTTCATTCCAAAGTCCATGGTTTTGACAACAACACTATACTACTTCTCAAAATCTGTGCAAAAGGGAGTCACATTTTCAAAGGCGATTCCTCCCGACAGAAACCTGGGCAGGCGTCTTTATTCCCCAATCCTCCTTTCCCTATGCTTACTAAAATCAAATTTCTGTTGTGTGTTCGTATCAATTCCGTGCCTTTAAGATGTATAAAAAGCATCTGGAAGAATAGGCTGTGATAAAAGACAAGGGCTCCAGCCCTAGCTAGTTCACTTACTAGCCGCCTGACCTCCCGCAAGCGACTTAACTCCTCTCAGCCTTAATTTTCCTGTCTGAAAAATGGATATATTACTACTGCATGTGCTTGCAGGGAAAACTAATTGAGACGATAAGCCCACCATATAGTACTCGTTCAATAAAGGGACGCTGTTGTTATTAAGAGGATCAGGAAGTGCAAGAAAACCTCAGGACCATGTGTCACGGAGGCTTGTCTAGGCGCTTCTGTAATAGTGGCATTCTGTTCGTGCAGTCGTATACCGGTCTCTCTCTTCAAAGGTGCACGCAGTCTGATTGATCCCTGTGTCTCGGAATCCGTGCTAAATATTGAGTCGGTGAATGAATGAACGAACGACAAAAGGTAAGGTTTGTCTCTCAATTAAGACGTTCAGATGGGGAGGCGGTCCATCACCCAGGTCATCGATACAATCCCCCTACTAATGAAGTTAGTTACTTCAAGTTTCAGTGAACTTAAACTACAAAATGGGCAAACGGACACCTCAGATCTCACAGCGCAGTACTGAGATCTGATAAAACGCTGGATTTCAAGCCTTTGTAAAAGGAACATCCTCTCCCAACCTGGGCGTGCTGCCGGGTATCGGAGACGTCCCCGCCCACACTGCAGAGGCCGGCGCCGAGCCCCCGCTCCGCCCTCTCTTCCTGGTTTTTCCCGGCAACCCGCCCCTCCGGCGACACGTGACAGGGGTGCCCGGCCGGACCCAGCCCCTGATTGGCCGGGCTGTGGAACGCCTCGCGATTGGCCCGAGGCCGGCGGGCCCCCGCCTCCCTCCTCCTCCTCGCCGCGGCCCACGTGAGGGGGGCGAGTCACGCGATTTCCGGGAACCCGTCAGGAAGGACATAAACAAAACAAACCCGAGGCAGCATGGAGAGGGGCCGTGGCCCCTGCAGCGGAACCGGACCCAGTCCCTGAGCCGCCCCTACACCCACAGGTGAGCGCCGCCACCCGCTGCCCGGAGCCCCCAGGGGCCTGGGCTGGGGGACGAGCGGAGCGGGGGGCAGAGGGCCGCTTGCCTAGGCGGCAGCAGCGCTGGGGCTCTGGGCCGGGCCGGCGCGGGGCGGGGGCCGGGACCACGGCCGAGTGCGAGGGCGCGCGGGCCTTAGGCCACCGCCTGCGGGTCACGGGGGCTCCGCTCCCCTCCCCCACCCCCGGCCCGGGACGGTTACATAAAAGCGCGGGGCGGCGGTAGATGGGACACGCGGGCGGGCAGTAGGTTAGGCCGGGGGTGGGCAGCGCCGGGCGTCTGTCCTGCCGGGCCGCCCGGCCCTTCCCCGCTGCCTCCGAGCCCGGGGCCGCTGCTGCCGGCAGTCGGCCTGTCAGAGAAGAGAGCGGGTGGGAGGGGCCCGAGAGGGGAGGGGAGGCTAGACTGGCGGGGGAGGAGGGGAGAGAGGGGCGTGTGAGGAAGGGCCGGGGCCGCGGAGGTTGGATCCAGGCTGGCAGGAGATGAAGAGGCGCGGGCTGGGGGTAGGGGGGGTCCAAGCAGGGCGTCTCGGGGGTAGCCGCTCCCCCTTCTGTCCCCGCCTCGGAGGCGACGGGCGAGAGGGGCCTCCCTCCCGGGATTTGTTTATATGTCTTCTCAAAGCAGCTTGAAGCGGCTCAGGGGCGGAGCCCTCGGAGCTGAGTGGCAGGCTCTGGTGTCCAATGGACCGGGCCGATGGAGACTTCTGCACCAATGGGCGTGGGGGAGGCGGTGCCGCGGGGGCCACCAACTGGTTAGGCTGTGCCGGAGGTGGGCCGGGCGGGGCGGCCATGTTAGATGGGAGGGGACCAGTGGTGGTGGGTCACTGAGAGGGGAGGAGACAGGGCAAAGGGCGAGGGAGCCGGGCCGGGGTGTTTCGGGTGTCCGAAGGCGAGTCCGATCGGACCAGGAAGTAGCTCAGGGGAGCCTGACCCCGACCCGCCTTTCTCCTCACACGAGCTGAGGAGGCAGGGAAGTACCGAGGGCAGTCAAGCCTCCCCTGGGGGTGGTTCCTGGGACTAGATGGAGCTCAGTCTCTGGATTCTCCCTCTTTCTTGGCCCTATGCTTCCTGACAGACCTGGCCGCCAAACCCTGTAATCGCCCTCCTGTTAACCCAAGAAAGCAAATCTTTCTGCCGTTTCTGAGCTGGCTTGAGCCTTAAGACTACCTTAAGGAGGTACTTGGATAAATAGCGGTCTGAATTTCTGTACCAGGCCTCAGATAAGAGACAGGGAGTGAGGGGGAAGTTTTGCTTTTCTCAATTTTATAAAAGAAAACGGGACTAGAAAAGCTGAGAAAGTTGAGGGCTGGGCGGGGTTTCTCTTCCCGCCCCCCCCATCAGGATGCCTTTTAAAGATTAGGCCCCGTGCTTGTCCTAGTCTTAGTAGTAATTTGCCCCTCTTGCTAACATAAGTTGGTAGCCCACATTAATCAGCTTCTTGAGAAAACTGAGCCCAGAGAAAGTTATTTAGTTTCGAAGGTTCTTTAGGACTTTCTCTTGCGAATAGCCTGCAGGTGAAAAATAGGATCAAGGCCTGGAATTTCTTTTCTTTCTTTCTTTTTTTTTTTTAAAAAAAGCAGAAAACAAGACTTCTGTGTAAATCTTGTGATCTGTCGTAAACTAGTTGTCACTTGATTGTACTTTTAAATATCTTTAATCTTTTAATCCAAAATAGCTAGGATATACACCAGAGGCAGGGGAAAATGGTATGAATAATTTGAAAATAACTTATTTTAATGTATTATGATTATTTTGGCATCCTTTTGGCCTTGTTAAATGCTTAATTTAGGCTTGTGTTTACATCGGATTACAACCTGTGGCTACATTGGTATTGTCAATGGTACCAAACTATTGATGCATCTTTGGTTAAGTACTTAGGCGTAGGAACATGCCTTGGATAGATCGTGCAGGGGCTAATCAAGAGTTAGCTGTATTAAGAATTTGCTTTATCTTCTATTTTATTAGCTGGAGAAAAAGAATAATTGGTAAATGATTCATCAATTTTTTTTTTTTTTTTTTTTTTTTTTTTTGAGACGGAGTCTCGCTCTCGCCCAGGCTGGAGTGCAGTGGCGCCATCTTGGCTCACTGCAAGCTCGGCCTCCCGGGTTCACACCATTCTCCTGCCTCAGCCTCTGGAGTAGCTGGGACTACAGGCGCCCGCCATCACGCCCGGCTAATTTTTTTGTATTTTTAGTAGAGACGCGGTTTCACCGTGGTAGCCAGGATGGTCTTGATCTCCGAATCTCGTGATCCAGCTGCTTCGGCCTCCCAAAGTGCTGGGATTACAGGCGTGAGCCACCGCGCCCAGGCTTTTTTTTTTTTTTTTTTTTTTTTTTTTTGAGATGGAGTCTCCCTCTGTCGCCCAGTCTGGAGTGCAGTGGCACGATCTCGGCTCACTGCAACCTCTGCCTGCCAGGTTCAGGCAATTCTCCTGCCTCAGCCTCCCCAGTAGCTGGGACTACAGGTGCGTGCCACCATGCCCGGCTAATTTTTTGTATTTTTTTTTTTTTTTTTTAGTGACAGAGTCTCGCTCTGTCGCCCAGGCTGGAGTGTAGTGGCGCGATGTCGGCTCACTGCAAGCTCCGCCTTCCAGGTTCACGCCATTCTCCTGCCTCAGCCTCCTGAGTAGCTAGAATTACAGGCGCCCGCTGCCACGCCCAGCTAATTTTTTTTTGTATTTTTTAGTAGAGACGGGGTTTCACCGTGTTAGCCAGGATGGTCTTCATCTCCTGACCTTGTGATCCGCCCGCCTCGGCCTCCCAAAGTACTGGGATTACAGGCGTGAGCCACCGCGCCCGGCCTGTATTTTTAATAGAGACGGGGTTTCACCATGCTGGTCAGGCTAGTCTCGAACTTCTGGCCTCAGGTGATCCACCCATCTCGGCTTCCAAAGTGCTGGGATTAGAGGTGTGAGCTACTGCGCCTGGCCTGATTCATCAGTTTTTGTAGTTCTTTGGCATGACTGACTCGGTTCTGTTAATAATGATACATGAAAACATCCCTGATTATTTGATAAACTTGAGTTGTTAAGTATAACTTTTGGGGTCAATAAGGGTATTAGCTTATTTATCAGTTCTTATTTTTTTCTTTTTTTTTTTTTTTTTTTATGGGAGACGGAGTTTCCCTCTTGTCGCCCAGGCTGGAGTGCAGCGGGAAGATCTCGGCTCACTGCAATCTCCGCCTCCCGGGTTCAAGCAATTCTCCTGCCTCACCCTCCCCAGTAGCTGGGACTACAGGTGTGTGCCACCATGCCCAGCTAATTTTTTGTATTTTTAATAGAGACGGGGTTTCACCATGCTGGTCAGGCTGGTCTTGAACTTCTGGCCTCAGGTGATCCACCCACCTCGGCTTCCAAAGTGCTGGGATTACAGGCGTGAGCTACTGCGCCTGGCCTGATTCATCAATTTTTGTAGTTCTTTGGCATGACTGACTCAGTTCTGTTACTAATGATACATGAAAACATCCCTGATTATTTGATAAACTTGAGTTGTTAAGTATAACTTTTGGGGTCAATAAGGGTATTAGCTTATTTACCAGTTCTTATTTTTCTTTTCTTTTTTTTTTTTTCCGAGTTTTGCTCTTGTCACCCAGGCCGGGGTGCAGTGGGAAGATCTCGGCTCACTGCAATCTTTGCCTCCCCGGTTCAAGCAATTCTGCCTAGCCTCCCGAATAGCTGGGATTACAGGTGCCCGCCACCACACCCGGCTAATTTTGTATTTTTAGTAGAGACGGGGTTTCACCATGTTGGCCAGGCTGGTCTTGAACTCCTGACCTCAGGTGATCTGCCCGCCTTGGCCTCGCAAAGATTACAGGCGTGAGCCACCACGCCTGGCCTGTCAGTTCTTATTTTATCAGGTGGCATTGTGTTGCTTTTGAAACCTTAGCCCTTACAATGCCCTAGTTTAACAGAGAAGTATAGTGAAAATTAAAATAAAAATTTTATTGATACCTAGAATTTTCATTGATACCTAGAATATTCCAGGCAGTTTTCATTGTTGCATTGGTTGATAAAGTCAATCAATTAGCATTGCTTATATAATGCTCTCTTATTCTGAGAATGGCAAATAGATGCAATAGAACTTATTTGGGTATAATTCCTTCATATGACTGGTATATCAGCTTTGGGATTTTTATGTTCATAAACATAGAAGAGGTTAAATACTTCCAGAAGAGAGTCTGGATGCTCGATTTACCATCATTCTCTGTCTGTCATGGCAGGTGAAAGCAAACTTTTATATAGACAATGTTCTACTTAGTTTACAGGGTGGATGTGTGTGGGTTCTAGGATACTAGTGTGAGACGTAAAGGAATAACTAGCATGGTTCCTGGTGGTGGTTAACTAAATACAAGTGACGAGTACAGTAAGTTTGTGTATTGATTCTATTAATGTAACTCAGTTTTTAAAAGATAAAGAGCTAAAATCACTGTTTGCTTTTAAAGCTTAATTTTCGGTCAAGATCGGCATTTATATATTTATTTAAAAAGTACATATATATATTTTTTTGAGACGGAGTCTAACTCCGTCGCCCAGGCTGGAGTGTGGTGGCATGATCCTGGCCCACTGCAACCTCCGTTTCCTGGGTTCAAGCGATTATTCTGCCTCAGCCTCCTGAATAGCTAGGATTACAGGCGTACCCCGCTATGCCCAGCTGATTTTTGTATTTTCAGTAGAGACAGAGTTTCACCAAGTTGGCCAGGCTGGTCTTGAACTCCTGATCTTAAATGATCTGCCTGCAGTGGCCTCCCAAAGTGCTGGGATTACAGGTATGAGCCACTGTGGCCCCCCCACCCCGGCCTCAGTTTTGTGATTTTGAAATAAATCCTTGCAGGGTTGAACTTGGAATTTTTTTTTTTTTTTTTTTTTTTTTTTTTTTTGAGACAGAGTCTGGCTCTGTCGCCCAGGCTGGAGTGCAGTGGCGCGATCTCGGCTCACTGCAAGCTCCGCCTCCCGGGTTCACGCCATTCTCCTGCCTCAGCCTCCCGAGTAGCTGGGACTACAGGCGCCCACAACCGCGCCCGGCTAATTTTTTTGTATTTTTAGTAGAGACGGGGTTTCACCGTGGTCTCGATCTCCTGACCTTGTGATCCGCCCGCCTCGGCCTCCCAAAGTGCTGGGATTACAGGCGTGAGCCACCGCGCCCGGCCGAACTTGGATTTTTTTGAGAAACAATTCACTGATACTTTCAGCATATTCAGTAGCTCATTTTGGGATAGATAAACTCTTAGACTAGACATAAATTTGTCAGATAATTGGTTCTGATTATTTTAAGACAAGAGTTGACAGACTTTTTTTTTTGTACAGGATCAAATAGTTAATATTTAGGCTTTTTCAGCCTTATAGTCTCTTCCACAACTACTCAACTTTGCAATCTGTAGCATGAAAACAGCTGTAGAAAATATGTTCTGCATATTTTTGGGCTGTATTCCAATAAAACTTTATTTACAAGATCAGGCTGTGCCTCTATTTGTGCTTCCACGGCTATAGTTTTGTCAACCCCTGTTGTAAGACATCAGTCACTGAGGTTTTTTTTTGTTTTTTTTGTTTGTTTTTTGAGACGGAGTCTAGTTCCGTCCCCCAGGCTGGAGTGCAGTCGCATGATCTCGGCTCACTGCAACCTCCGCCTCCCAGATTCAAGTGATTCTCCTGCCTCAGCCTTCCAAGTAGCTGGGATTACAGGCGCCTGCCATTGCGCCCAGCTAATTTTCGTATTTTTAGTAGAGATGGAGTTTCACTGTGTTGGTCCGGCTGGTCTCAATCTCCTGACTTCGAAATCTGCCTGCCTCGGCCTCCCACAGTGCTGGGATTACAGGGGTGAGCCACCACCCCCGGCCCAGTCATTGAGCTTTAAGTACTTAGATGTTAAGGTATTTCAGAATATACAAATAGACACTTTAGGTAAATTTGAGCATTTGTAGATTGTACACATCTCCTGCCTTGAAGAATTTTTAGTACAAGAGCATATGGCAACATTGTATTTTGTATTTTTACTTCATTTACATATAAATGTTTTCTTGAAAAGCTGTTTAAAGCAAATATTGGTACAAATCTTGTTGATTTTAGAGACGCATTCTGATTGAAAAAACTTTGGCCTTAAGATATATTCAGGATATGGTTGTCTTGAGGTTTCCAAGCACATTTAGCATATAATCCTTAACAAAACTGGCTGTTTCAAGAGATGATAGTCACGTAAATAGTCAACACATGTAGTTCTTATATTCAAATATACAGTTAACTTAGAAGCTATGAAGACATTGAGTGCTTATTGCCTGAGATGCTTGAAGAATTAAAGAGAGAAGGATGATTTTTCCAGGCCCAAAAGGTACAGGTTACCTCCTCTCTTTTTTCGGGGAAAATGTCAAGTGGTGCTAAGTGCCTAGTGAAGCAGAGATGCCATAATCTAAAAATATAACTGGCAAATACTTAATTTTTTTGATAGCTTTTGCTTTGTTTTTAATGTAATATTTCACCATTTTTGTTGACTTGAACTGGATTTCAAGTGGAAGCATAAAAGTTTAGAAAAGAGAATAAATTGACCTTTATGAACTGAAAAACATGTGGCCTGCAATCTTGTTTCTGGTTCTAGCTAGCCTAGGTTCTGGCTGGATGACTACAGATAATCTCAGTTTATTAATTTGTAGTGGTAGGGATTAATGATGTTTTCCATCTCACAAGGGGATACTGGGAAATTTTTAGTTACTATATTCTGAAACTCTTGTACTTTGAATATGCTAATATTTTGGGCTGCTTGAAACCACTTCTCAAATCTGGATTCGATTTTCTCTTGGCTTATTTGTCTTCTTATTAAACTGTGAGCTCCTTGAGGTCGGAGTCTGTGTTTTATTTCTATATATTCACTGCCTCACACTGTGCCTGATACCTTTTAGTGCTCTTGAACTGTTTAAATGAATGCATGCATTGCTAAGAACCGCTTATCTGGTAAGTAATAAAGTCTACTATTAGAGATGTTGGGCTTTTCTTAGTTAGAAGGGAGGAATTAATCACCATCTGTTCGAACAAAAAGCCTTCATTCTAAAATTGATCCGTTCTTTTAAGAAAGTTTTTAGAGAAGCTATTTTGATGATGTTTAAAAATCTCTTTAATTCCTTTGTTAATTTGTTTTCAGATGAACTCCATTAGTTAGACTTATTGAATATTCCTTGCAGGTATTAAAAAAAAAAAAAGTTGTGCTTTGTTCTTTGGATTTGTCCTATTTGGCAAATATGGATGGAATCTCTTATTTCATGTAGGTTTGGGATAATTTTTCATCTGCATAGTAGAATCTTTTTTTTTTTTTTTAGGGGGGCACTGTAAAATCATTCTTGCTAATAAGGCTGACTCACCTTTGTGGGGTAGGCTAGGATTTGGAGCGAGTTTGATGCAGGGTGTGGCAATGGTATCACTAGCCAAGCCTTATATGCATTTTTACCAATTTATGACCTTTCCTCCAAATTCTATGTTGTAACTCTCCTTCCTAAACAGCTTTCTAAACTACTGCTTTCCCTACTTACTCTTGGCAACTTAAATCATCCTCCACTGTCCTTTCAACACCAAAACCACTTTTATATCTTTTGGGTATTATTGATTTTGAGAATTTCCTATGAAAGCCTCACAAATTTGCTGTTTTCTTTTTCTCTCTTTTTTTTTTTTTTGAGACGGAGTCTCACTCTGTTGCCCAGGCTGGAGTGAAGTGGCGCGATCTCAGCTCATTGCTACCTCCTCTTCCCTGGGTTCAAGCAATTTTCTTGTCTCAGCCTCCTGAGTAGCTGGTATTACAGGAGCACGTCACCACACTCAGCTAATTTTTTTGTATTTTTAGTAGAAATGGGGTTTCGCCATGTTGGCCAGGCTGGTCTTGAACTCCTGACCTCAGGTGATCCACCCGCCTTCACCTCTCAAAGTGCTGAGATTACAGGCGTGAGCCACTGTGCCTGGCCTGCTGATTTCTTTTTCTTATTTTTTAATTTCTTAATTAAAAAATATTTTTTTCTTGTTTTTTTTAATTTTTTTTTTTTGAGACTAGAGTCTCACTCTGTCAACCAGGCTGGAGTGCAGTGGCGCGATCTCTGCTCACTGCAACCTTCGCATCCTGGGTTCAAGCAATTCCCCTGCCTCAGCCTCCCAAGTAACTGGGACTACAGGCATCTGCCACCATGCCCAGCTAATTTTTATATTTTTAGTAGAGTCAGGGTTTCACCATGTTGGCCAGGCTGGTCCCGAACTCCTGACCTCAAGCCATCTGCCCGCCTTGGCCTCCCAAAGTATTGGGATTACAGGCGTGAGCCAATGCATTGGCCTAAAATTTTTTTTCTTTTTTTTTTTTTTTTTTTTTTTTTTTTTGAGACGGAGTCTGGCTCTGTCGCCCGGGCTGGAGTGCAGTGGCCGGATCTCAGCTCACTGCAAGCTCCGCCCCCCGGGTTTACGCCATTCTCCTGCCTCAGCCTCCCGAGTAGCTGGGACTACAGGCGCCCATCACCGCGCCCGGCTAATTTTTTGTATTTTTTTTTAGTAGAGACGGGGTTTCACCGTGTTAGCCAGGATGGTCTCGATCTCCTGACCTCGTGATCCGCCCGTCTCAGCCTCCCAAAGTGCTGGGATTACAGGCTTGAGCCACCGCGCCCGGCCAATTTTTTTTTTTTTTCTTAAAGACTAGTGTGATAGTAAAGCTTGCTGGTGTTTTTTTTTTTTTTTTGCCTTCCATTTTTTTTTTTAGATTCTTGTGCATTTGTTTTCTTCAGTGTAATGTTTTGTCCTGAAGGTTTGAGGTGCTCCTTTTATACAAGCAGTTTCCTTTTTGGCTGCTGATGGAATTGCTGCTTTTTCTATTATAGGTTAGTCATTTACTGAGAAATTTAAAGCATTACAAAAATAAAACATTTAAAAAGGTCTTTGATGATATGGGGGGGAGGAATTAGGGGTAGGGTAGATGTACTTTTGAAAATATTCACTGTAGAATTCCTTAAAACAGCAAGGCTTCTAGCATCCTAGTGGTGTGGTATAAATGAGGTGGACTCGTGCAGTTTTTGTTGTTGTTGTTTTTTGAGACAGGTTCTTGCTCTGTCACCCAGGCTGAAGTGCAGGGGCACGATCATGGCTCACTGCAGCGTTGACTTTCCAGGCTCAAGCAATCATCCTGCCTCAGTCTCCTGAGCCTCCTGAGTATCTGGGACTATAGGTGCGCATCACCACACCTGGCTAATTTTTTTTTTTTTTTTTTTTTGAGACAGAGTCTTGCTTTGTCACCCAGGCTGGAGTGCAATGGCACACTCTTGGTTCACTGCAACCTCCACCTCCCAGGTTCAAGCGAGTCTCCTGCCTCAGCCTTCCGAGTAGCTGGGATTGCTGGGATGCATCACCATGCCCAACTAATTTTGTATTTTTAGTAGAGTTGAGGTTTCTCCATGTTGGTCAGGCTGGTCGTGAACTTTCCACGCCAGGTGATCCACCCGCCTTGGCCTCCCAAAGTGCTGGGATTACAGGTGTGAGCCACCGCGTCTGGCCCACCTGGCTTAATTTAAAAAACTCTTTTTTTTTTTTTTTTTTTTTGAGACGGAGTCTCGCTCTGTCGCCCAGGCTAGAGTGCAGTGGCCGGATCTCAGCTCACTGCAAGCTCCGCCTCCCGGGTTTACACCATTCTCCTGCCTCAGCCTCCCGAGTAGCTGGGATTACAGGCGCCCGCCACCTCACCCGGCTAGTTTTTTGTATTTTTTAGTAGAGACGGGGTTTCACCGGGTTAGCCAGGATGGTCTCGATCTCCTGACCTTGTGATCCACCCGTCTCGGCCTCCCAAAGTGCTGGGATTACAGGCTTGAGCCACCGCGCCCGGCCTTTAAAAAATTCTTTGTAGAGAGGGAGTTTTACTGTGTTGCCCAGGCTGGTCTTGAACTCCTGAACTCAAGTGACCCTCCTACATCAGCCTCCCAAAGTGTTGGGGTTACAGGTGTGAGCCACTGTACCCAGCTGTACAGTTTTTGAACTGCTTTTTAGTAAGGTTTTCATCTTTGAATCCTCTACTAGAGTTGCCCATAGACTAGGAGAGGAGATACACATTGCAACCCAATGTTACGATGGTTTTTCAGAACAAAATGTTCTGAGATATGGAAGAAGGACTGCTGACTCTGCCTGGGGAAAGTTGAATATTCATAGAAAAAGTGGTGTTTGAACTTAGTTTTGAAGATTAGTGAAGGAAGCATTCTAGTACAGTTGAAATATAAAAGATGTGTAGTGTGGGGTTGGGTATGAGATGGTTTGAGCTAAGGCAGAGGTGGGAGGGAGAATGGAAGAGGAGGAAACTGATTTGTAAGATTTAGGAGGAAATAGCTGTTTTTGCTTTCACTTTGTCCTCTAATTCTCTTCAGTCTGTTCTATGCTGTCAGGTCTCCAGTCTCTTTTCTCTGTAGCTCTCAGTACCTCTGACTTTGGTTGATTTGTCTTTTCCCGTAGTGTTTCATTTTTCTTTTAGTCCCACCTTTTCTAATGTGTTGGTACTAAGGTACCTTTCGTTCTGACTCTATTTGTCTCTTGCCTTTATTTCACCTCCCACCCTCCCTCTCTCTCTCTCTTTATTCCCTTTGTGTTATATTTCTTTTCTCTTCTTTCTTTCTTTCCTCCTTCCTTCCTTCCTTCTTTCCTTCTTTCTTCTTCTTCTTTTTTTTTTTTTTTAAAGACAGGATCGTGCAGTGGCATAGTCATGGCTCACTGCACCCTTGACCTTGGATTCAAGTGATCCTCCCACCTCAGCCTCAGGAGTAGCTGAGACTATACGTGTGTGCCACCATGCCCAGCTAATTTTTTTTGTAGAGACAGGGTCTCCCCACATTGCCCAGGCTGGTCTTAAACTCCAGGGCTCAAGCCATCCCTTGGCCTCCCAAAATGTGCGCTGACAGGTGTGAGCAACCGCACCTGACCCCTTTGGGTTTCTCTTTGCTCCTACCTTTACATTTTATTTGCTTTATTTTTTATTTTTTTGAGGTGGGGTTTTGCTGTGTTGCCCAAGCTGGCCTGAAACTCCTGTTGTCAAACAATCACATCTCAGCCTCCTGAGTAGCTCAGGCTGCAGATGTGTGCCACCTCTCATTATGTTTTATTTAAAAGCAAAGCAAAATAAATTCTTCCACACTATCTGCTTATTTTGCATGTAAATAGCATATAAATTGACTCCCTCTTGGGAAATCTTGTAACATCAACTCCTTTTGATACCTGTCCAAGGACTTAATTATCCATTTTTATGAATTTCTTTTTCTGAAACATTTTCGCTTGTATTCAAAGATGCTACTTTTTTTTTTTTTTTTTTTTTTTTTTGAGACAGAGTCTTGCTCTGTCGCCCAGGCTGGGGTGCAGTGGCCGGATCTCAGCTCACTGCAAGCTCCGCCTCCCGGGTTTAGACCATTCTCCTGCCTCAGCCTCCCGAGTAGCTGGGACTACAGGCGCCCGCCACCTTGCCCGGCTAGTTTTTTTGTATTTTTTTAGTAGAGACGGGGTTTCACCGTGTTAGCCAGGATGGTCTCGATCTCCTGACCTCGTGATCCGCCCATCTCGGCCTCCCAAAGTGCTGGGATTACAGGCTTGAGCCACCGCGCCCGGCCAAAGATGCTACTTCTTCAAAGGCCAGAGTGTAGAATGTGACTGCCTGTGTGCCCTGTTTTCTATTTCTTATGCACCTACAAATTGTTCTATAACAAAGTCCAATTCACCTTTTCCCTAAAGCTTTCCCAAACTTTCCCAGGTAGTAGTCTTCTCGGTAGTTTTCTATTATTTTCTAAACACCTCTTTTTAAAATTCAGCTTTATTGAGTTATAATTTATGTAAGAGAAAATTCAACCAATTTTGAGTTTTGACGAATACATGGTGTCATCTAACCACTGTTATATCTCCATCATTTTTACCACCATAGAAAGTTCCTCATGCCCCTTTCATTCAGTTCTCCTGCCCTCACCCTTGGCTCCAGTCACTGATTTGCTTTGTATCAGTATTGTTTTGTCTTCTCTGGAATTTCATATAAATCTTTTGGTATAATGTGTTGTCTTTTGAGTCTGACTTCTTTTAGTTAACAGTGATTTTGAGATATTCATATTGTGTTGTGTATTCGTTGAGTCTTTTTGTTTGTTTGTTTTCTTCTTTTTGAGACAGGGTCTCATTCTGTTGCCCAGGCTGAGTGCAGTGGCATGATAATGGCTCATTGTATCCTTGACCTCCTGGGCTAGAGTGATCCTCCAGCCTCATGAGTGTCTGGGACTACAGGTGTCATCATGATGCCCGACTAATTTTTGATTTTTTGTGGAGATGGGGTTTTGTCATGTTTCCCAGACTGGTCTGGAACTTTTGGTTGCAAGCAGTCCTCCTGCCTCAGCCTCCCAAAGTGCTGGGATTACAGGTGTGAGCAACCTTTCTTACCCTGAGCCACCGTGCTGGGCCTGAGCCTTTGTTATTGTATGGACATACCACAATTTATCTGTTTACCAGTTGATAGACATCTGCCTTGCTTCCAGATTTTAGGCTATTATAACTAAAATGGCTTTAAGTATTCATGTACAAGTCTTTTAGATACCTCTCTTTTAACATTAATTACATTTTATTTGGAAGTTGAGTTGCAGAGCTGTCAAGAGTGAACCCCCAGCGTTCACAAATAGGCATTTTGCTAGTTCTGTGGTTTTGAGCATCTTTCAGCTTACATTTATCATCTGTAAAATGGGACAGGCTGGAGATCCAAGCAAGCTAAAGAGCACAGGCCAATTTAAGGAGATCTCTTTCTTTACTTCAAGTGATCATCTTTCTGGGAATATGTACCCAACGTCTAATTTTTCCCCCAAAAGAGTAGTATTTGAGATCAGACATCATATTTTATATGAAATTTCATGTGAAATTTAAATACTGGCAGTTACAATTTAAAAAACACTAATGCAACTGATTTGCAACTGAACACAACTTTGTGGGCATTGTTTTCTCGCTGCAGTCCAGTTTGAGACCTCAGCTGTAAATCTTCAGTTGATTTTGTCTTCTCTTTTAAAATGTGTATCCTCCCAGTAGAGTGCACTTGTTAGGTCCTTTTTACCTTAGTTTTATAGCTCAGCATAATAACTTGCTGGTTGTCAAAATTCCCAAGTTAAAAACTAACGTGTTACTGTAAATTTTATTCTTTCCTCTGATTGGAAGGATATTAAGAATACTGACTGCCTGATGGAGGAGTGGAACTAGGTTCTGATTATGTACTTCTCTAAGGGCTGCTGATTCTATTCAGTGCTATGTTTTCTCAGCAGTTGGAATAATCTGCCTCACTTGTTTGATTTATCTCAACACTTTTGAGACAAATATGGTATAGATTAAACTCTGTGTGTCTCTTTATTAGAAACTATGCAAGGTATTACAGATATACACATAAATTATATGTCACTCTATTTCCTCAAATTGTCTAGAACCATTTAGTGAAGCCAGTATAATGAACTATGAAAAGGTAATAAATTATATGTATTTGTTTGAACAATAAAGAGCAATAATCTCTCTAAAGAGGCCTTTTCCTCTTTATCTGCCATTTTTTTTTTTTTTTTTTTTTTTTTTTTTTTTTGAGACGGAGTCTCACGCTGTTGCCCAGGCTGGAGTGCAGTGGCGCGATCTCGGCTCACTGCAAGCTCCGCCTCCCGGGTTCCCGCCATTCTCCTGCCTCAGCCTCCCGAGTAGCTGGGACTACAGGCGCCCGCCACCGCGCCCGGCTAATTTTTTGTATTTTTAGTAGAGACGGGGTTTCACTGTGGTCTCGATCTCCTGACCTTGTGATCCGCCCGCCTCGGCCTCCCAAAGTGCTGGGATTACAGGCTTGAGCCACCGCGCCCGGCCTATCTGCCATTTCTTTATTGTGTATAGAGATGACTAGTTTGGAGCTTTATGAGTTACTTTGTAAGTTTAGAGATTCTTTTGCTGATTAAACCTGCATAATTGACATACACCCTCATAAGGCTGGGGGGTGTTAAGTGTCCTGTGTTGCCTGAGTATCCCATATTCACCCTGGTTCTAGCTTGGTGGAATGTGGAATTTAGACAATTTAGGATTCTGAGAGGGCTGGGCACGGTGGCTCACACCTGTAATCCCAGCACTTTGGGAGGCCGGGGCAGGCAAATTGCCTGAGCTCAGGAGTTCGAGACCAGCCTGGGCAACATAGTGAAACTCCATCAGTACTAAAAAAAAAAAAAAAAAATTAGCTGGGTGTGGCAGCATGTATCTGTAGTCCCAGCTACTCGGGAGGCTGAGGCAGGAGAATTGCTTGAACCTGGGAGGCGGAGGTTGCACTGAACTGAGATCGTGCCACTGCACTCCAGCCTGGGCGACAAAGGGAGACTCCATCTCAAAAAAAAAAAAAAAAAAGGATTCTCAGTTAACTTTGGTTTTATACCTTAATAGCAACATCCCAGGAGTATCATATACCAAGGAATAGATCTGAGAATAAAAATAGCCACCATTTATTGAGTGTCTGTTTTGTGCTAGGGCTAGATACTTTATATGTTGTTTTATTGTTAATCACAGTATCCCCACAAAGTAAAGGGGAATTCTTGCATTTATACGTAAAGTAAGGGAGATGAGAGTCTGGAATGAAATTCTTTTTTTTTTTTTTGAGACGGAGTCTCACTCTGTCACCCAGGCTGGAGTGCAGTGCCTTAATCTCCACCTCCCAGGTTCAAACAATTCCCCCATCTCAGCCTCCTGAATAGTTGGGATTACAAGTGTGCGCCACCACATCTGGCTAATTTTTGTATTGTTAGTAGAAATGGGGTTTCACCGTGTTGGCCAGGCTAGTCTCGAACTCCTGACCTCAGGTGATTCACCCACCTTGGCCTCCCAAAGTGCAGGGATTACAGGCGTGAGCCACCATGCCTGGCCATGAAATTCGAAATATTCATTCCCAATGCATAACCTTTTACCTAGAGTTTGTTCCTCATAAAGTAAGCTTTTTAGGAATGTTAGCGCCAAAGAGGTACCAAGCTTTTCTCAGTGTTAAAAGAGATAACTGCAAAACCATGTTCATATAACCTCTGTACTGGCTTTTACATAGTTTATGCTGGTAGTAAAACCTATTTCACAGTAGGAAGGAATTTGAAGAGAATTTGAAAATTATCTCTAGTATATTTCATGCTGCTTTTGAAACGGTGCCAAATCTGAGAAAAGAGGAAGGAAACAATTTTTTTTTTTTTTTTTGAGACAGAATCTATCCTGTAGTCTAGGCTGGAATGCAGTGGCGTGATCTCGTCTTACTGCAACCTGCGCCTCCTGAGTTCAAGTGATTTTCATGCCTCAGCCTCCTGAGCAGCTGGGACTACAGGTGTGCGCCACCACGCCTAGCTAATTTTTCTTTTCAGTAGAGACAGGGTTTCGCCATGTTGGCCAGCCTGGTCTTGAACTCCTGACCTCAAGTGGTCTGTCTGCCTTGGCCTCCCAAAGTGCTGGGATTATAGGCAGTGAGCCACCATGCCTTGCCCCTACAATGAATTTTGAAGAAGAGCTCAAATCCTTGCTAACAACAGCATCAAAGTTGTTAGAGTGTGTGAAGAATGTCTGGTGTCACTGGAATCCTGCTGTGTGCTCCAGTGTATTCTCGCATCACTGCCTGTTTTTATGCTGCTGCCATTAATTGTACTATTCTCTTTTTAACATTTTGTAGATTTCTGCAGAACAGCTTGAAAAACGAAGTGATTCTTTTTTTTTTTTTTTTTTTTTTTTTTGAGAGAGTCTCACTTTGTCGCCCAGGCTGGAGTGCAGTGGCGTGATCTTGGTTCACTGCAAGCTCCGCCTCCCAGGTTCACGTCATTCTCCTGCCTCAGCCTCCCAAGTAGCTGAGACTACAGGCGCCTGCCACCACGCCCGGCTAATTTTTTGTATTTTTAGTAGAGATGAGGTTTTGCCGTGTTAGCCATGATGGTCTCGATCTCCTGACCTCGTGATCTGCCCGCCTAGGCCTCCCAAAGTTCTGGGATTACAGGTGTGAGCCACCGCGCCTGGCCACAAAGTGATTCTTTAAAACTTAAATATTTAATATCCTGCATAAAATATTTTGTTTTAATATGATGAGTTTATCTTCCTGCTGTGTAGTTTAAAACATTAAAATACAATAATGACGAGGGAGAGAACAGCGTAACATGTATCAGTCCAGTGCCTGAATTCAGTTGATTTAAATTAAATTTAATTCTACTTCTTCCTCTATCCTCTTTTCCCTAGACAATAATTCTATCAGGTCTTTAAAATGGACTAAAATTTAAATATCACTCTTCTTGGAAATTAAAAAAAATTCAGTAGTACAATTTTTCATATTTTTACTATATGATATTACAGTGGTTCAAGACTCAATTTAACAAACTAAGATCTCTGGAGCACATAAAAGATGCTCAATAAATATATATTGAATGACTGACTTTTTTGTAATGTCCTCATTGTGAAGAGCACCGCACTTTTGACTCCTTATCCAGAAGGACATGTGGTCTTAGGGGATTTCCCATTCATTTTCAGCCAACTCTTGTGTGGATGACTGCTTGGAAAGGCATTGCTTTTGGCACTGTAGTGAAATAGATGTGAGATGTGATGGTCATTCTCAGAGATGTCACAATCTGGTAGTGGAAGCAAGGGAATAGGAGAGAAGAGGAAAAATATGAGCTAAGGTATGAAGGTCAGAGTCTCACTACTGGAAATTTTTAGTGGAGTGAAGTAGGATTGTAACTATCTTGAGGATTAGGGGAAATGGTAAAATCAATCTAATATTAGACTTTAAAACAGAGTAGTGGAAGACAGGGTTGGAAAGATAGCGTCATTGTGTATGAGTGTGTGTGTGTATATATATGTATATGTATATATATGTGTGTGTATATATATATATTTTTTTGAGATGGAGTTTCGCTCTTGTTGCCTAGGCTGGAGTGCAGTGGCACGATCTCACATCACTGCAACCTCTGCCTCCCGAGTTCAAACGATTCTCCTGCCTCAGCCTTCTGAGTAGCTGGGATTACAGGCATGCACCACCATGCCCAGCGAATTTTTTTTTTTTTTAGTAGAGACAGGGTTTCATCATGTTGGCCAGGCTGGTCTCAAACACCTGACCTCAGGTAATCCACCCACCTCAGCCTCCCAAAGTGCAGGGATTACAGTGTGAGCCACTGGGCCCGGCCTTGTTTTTGTTTTTTTTAAGAGACTAGGTCTTGCTATATGGCCCAGCGGGGCTCAAGTGATCCTCCTGCCTTAGCCTCCCAAAGTGCTGGGATTATAGGTGTGAACCACTTGTGTCTGGCCTAAGGTCTGAGTAGTTTGGACATTATCCAAGAAATGTATGGGAGTTGCTGATGACTTTGGAGCACAATGTTAATATGATGTGTGGTAGGTTAGAAAGAATAATTTTATCTTATACTAATAATTATTTTAGGCTAAGCGTGGTGGGTCATGCCTGTAATCCCAGCACTTTGGGAGGCCAAGGCAGGTGATTGCTTGAGCCCAGGAGTTCGAGACCAGCCTGGGCAACATGGTGAAACCCTCTCTACAAAAAAATGCAATAATTACCCAGGCGTGGTGGCATGTGCCTATATTCCCAGCTCCTCAGGAGGCAGAAGTGGGAGGGCTGCTTGAGCCTGAAAGGTGGAAGTTGCAGTGAGCTGAGATCACGCCACATCACTCCAGTGTAGGTGACAGAGCAAGACCCTGTCTCAAAAACTTATTTTAATAATTTTCATTAATTTTTAATAATTATTTAAAAATAATTTTTTTTTTTTTTTTTTTTTTTGTAAGAGACAGTGTCTTACACTGTTGCTGGGGCTGAAGTGCAGTGGCACAATCATAGCTCACTACAGTCTTGAACTCCTGAGCTCAAGCCGTCCTCCTGCCTCAGCTGAGTAGCTGGGACTATAAGCATGTGCCACCATGCCTGGCTAATTGTTTTATCTATTTTTTTTTTTTAAAGATGGAGTCTCACTCTGTCGCCCAGCTCAGGTCGTAGTGCAGTGGCGCAATCTGGGCTCACTGCAAGCTCCGCCTACCGAGTTCACACCATTCTCCCACCTCAGCCTCCCAAGTAGCTGGGACTACAGGCACCCGCCACCATGCCCAGCTAATTTTGTTTTTGTATTTTTAGTAGAGACGAGGTTTCACCGTCTTAGCCTGGATGGTCTCGAACTCCTGACCTCGTAATCTGCCTTTCTCGGCCTCCCAAAGTGCTGGGGTGACAGGCGTGAGCCACAGCACCCGGGAGGCTTGTTGCCCAGACTGGAGTGCAGTGGCGCAATCGCAGCTCACTGCAAGCTCCGCCTCCCAGGTTCACGCCATTCTCCTGCCTCAGCCTCCGGAGTAGCTGGGACTACAGGTGCCTGCCACCATACCCGGCTAATTTTTTGTATTTTTAGTAGCGACAAGGTTTCACCATGTTAGCCAGGATGGTCTCCATCTCCTGACCTCATGATCTGCCCACCTCGGCCTCCCAAAGTGCTGGGATTACAGGCGTGAGTCACTGCGCCCGGCTGCCTGGCTAATTTTTACGTTTTTTTTTTTTTTTTTTCCCTGTAGAGACAGGGTCTCACGATGTTTCCAAGACCGGTCTCGAACTACTGGCCTCAATTAATCCTCCTGCCTTGGCTTCCCAAAGTGCTAGGATTATTGGCATGAGAATAATTTTAAAATGGGGCATAAGAACTCGAGAGGAAGAGGAGGATAGAGACAGGAAGACTGTAGGGCAAATACTAGAATGGTAAATATAAGATGATGAGGGCCAAGTAAGGGTTGAAAAAGAGGGAAGGGCACAGTCAAATAGATGCATTTGTGTGCAGTACAAGGTAAGTGATCTGTATATCTTTGTTAAAAAGAATTGGTATGATTTAACAAAGCGAGTAGGGGAGAAGAAGTTAAAGAATGAAGGCTGAAATCAGCCGTCTATCCCTGAATGTCGGAGAGTGATAGTATTATTGACAGAATAGGAATGTTTGGATGGGGAGATGGCATATTGTATCTGAGGTATTGGAATATGAACATGGAGATATCCACATCTCAGATGATAGAGCTCATGCATACACATGTTTAGGTTCAAAATGTAGATTTGGGAGTTCTTTAGAAATGATCTTTGAGGCCCTAAGAGTAGAGATAGTCTTGTGACGATGGGTTTGCTTGGAGGCATCCATTTACTGAATGACCTTGGACAAACCTCTTATCCTTGCTGTACTTTTAATTTATTAATGTAAAAGGGTTGGACAGGGACTGGGGGATAGTGGTTATCCTGATACCAAGACTATATTAACTAGATGTTTTATCAAAATACTGGTTCTTGTTACTTCACCAAGTTGTTTTATCAAATGACAGGGTGTAGAAATGTACTTTAATCTGTAAACAGCTACACAGATACAAACTGTGAATATTTTGTCCCCAGTGGTAATCAGAGTTGGCTGGGATTAGAAATGCATCCTCTGGTTCTGTCTAAAATTGGTCCATGCTCTTATTCTTGTGCTCTGAACAACTTAATTGACAGATATCAAGGCTGCAGAAAACCTCCAATACCTTGCAATTGATAGTTTTCAGAAAAAAAAAGCAGTCCTTCCCATTCAACTCAGATTAATCTAGACACTTGCTTTAATAGTCTTCTTTTTAGGGCCGGGCGCTGGGTGGCTCACGCCTGTAATCCCAGCACTTTGGGAGGCCGAGGCGGGCAGATCATGAGGTCAGGAGATTGAGACCATCCTGGCTCATATGGTGAAACCCTGTCTCTACTAAAGATACAAAAAATTAGGTGGGCGTGGTGGCGGGTGCGTGTAGTCCCAGCTACTCAGGAGGCTGAGGCAGGAGAATCGCTTGAACCCAGGAGGCGGAGGTTGCAGTGAGCCGAGATTACGCCACTGCACTCCAGCCTGGTGACAGAGCGAGACTCCGTCTAAATAAATAAATAAATAATAGTTTTCTTTTTGGCAGGGCGTGGTGGCTCATGCCTGCAGTCCCATCCCTTTGGGAGTCTGAGGTGGGTAGATCACCTGAGATCAGGAGTTCGAGACCAATGTGACCAACATGGTGAAAAACTATCTCTACTAAAAATACAAAATTAGCTGGGTTTTGTGGTGCATGCTGTGTAAAAGTAGCTATGGTAAAAGTAGCTGTGGTAAAAGTAGCTGCGTAAAAGTAGCTGTGGTAATGCCAGCTACTTTGGAGGCTGAGACAGGAGAATGGCTTCAACTCTGGAGGTGGAGGTTGCAGTGAGCAGAGATCACACCATTGCACTCCAGCCTAGGCAAGAAGAGCGAAACTCTGTTTAAAAAAAAAAAACAAAAACAAAACTTCTTCCTTATTGGTTCCCAAAGAGCTTTGACTAAGCTCCCATATGTTGCCCCTGTAACCCAAAGATTAAAGTTGGATAGAAGCCTTTGGAAAGGAATTGAACAAAATTGTAACTGAGAGTTCTGTCTTCCTCTAACATGGCATTCTAAGGAGAGAGATCGCTTTTGAGATTTAGTATATTCTGTTTGCTTTTTAAGATTTTCAGTAAAAGGTGGTTTTCGTTATTTTGTTTAATTACATTTTTCGTGGCAGACCTAATTCACCTCCCATATTTTATTTTATTTTTTACATTTTTGTTCTTTATTTATTTTTTTATTTTCTGAGACAGAGTCTCACTCTGTCACCCAGGCTGGAATGCAGTGGCGTGATCTCAGCTCACTGCAGTCTCCACCTCTGGGGTTCAAGTGATTCTCCTGCCTCAGCTGCCCAAGTAGCTGGGATTACAAGTGCCCACCAACGCACCTGGCTAATTTTTGTATTTTTAGTAGCGAGGGGGTTTTGCCATGTTGGCCAGGCTGGTCTCGAACTCCTGACCTCACGTGATCTGCCTGCCTTGTCCTCCCAAAGTGTTGGGATTACAGGCATGAGTGACCGTGCCTGGCTACCTCCCATATTTTAAAAACTCTTGAGTGTGAGGATAAAAGACTATTGCATTGATCAGGTATACAGAGTGTGCAAGGTGGTATGGCAAAAGGATCACAAATTCTTACAAGGTCATTATGAGTACTGCTTTGGCTAGGAAGATGATCTTTTTTCACCTAATCTGAGGGAAAAGATACACCTTCTTCCTCCTTACTTTCCTCTTTTCCCATTGTCCTTCCTTAAAGACTAGCAGCAGCAGAATTTGGAAAATAAATAATGGGCATGTTTTACTAATAATTGTGACGTAAACTATGATAATGTATTTTGAATTTTACTTGCCTGTTTCTAAATTTTGGAGTCTAGAGAACTGCTCTCAAAGGGTAAAATATTGTGATTCACCTGTAGTTTTGGTTACAGGATTCATATTACATAATAAAGGGAGAACCTGAGCCCCACCTTTCCCCCAGTATATTCCTTGCATAGGCAACCTCTGCTGCTTAAATGTTTTGGAGACTTTGGGATATCTGATTTCAACTGTACCATGAAACAGGTAGTGGCTTGACTTAGTAAGCATCTGAAGGACTGTTTTGTTCTACTCTTGCAGAGTAGGGTAGTTTTCAAAAGGAAAGGAAAGGAATTGTTGAGCGGGACCTATGAAGTATAACAGGATGGACAGAATATAAGGCAGATGGGTCCTAGTTTGCTAAAGAGCTTGGGTAGTCTGATAAGTTGTCTTTCTTGCCAAACAAGGGAGTCACGTGGGATATACACATTGTATAACCTTTTCAATCACCAAGGTTGCCTGTTCTTCCTGCCTCCCTGTTTCCTTGCCTCCTTGCCTCCCTTCTTCACTTCCCTTCCTTCTCCACCTCCCTGTCCATACCCCTCCCTTCCCCTGCCTCTCTTCCTTTCCCTTTCTTTCTTTCTTTCCTGCCCTCCTGCCTACTTCCCTATGTCCTTTACCTCCTGTCTTAGTCTGTTTTCTGTTGCTATAACCACAGATTAGATAATGGATAATTTTAAAGAAAAGAGATTTATCGCTGAGCATGGTGGCTTATGCTTCAAATCCCAGCATTTTGGAAGGCTGAGGCAGAAGGATTGCTTGAGCCCACGAATTTGAGACCAATATGGGCAACATAATAAGACCCCGTCTCTACAAAAAAGAAAAAAAAGTAATTAAGTAAAAAGTAAAAGAAAAGAGATTTATTTGGCTCATGATTCTGAAGACTGCAAAGTCCAAGAACATGACACTGGCATCTGTTCAGGGTCATCCCATAGTAAAAGGCGAGAGGGTGAGAGCACATGAGACAGAGGAAGTTGATCTGAATTCATTTTTTTCTATCAAGAACCCACTCCTGTGTCCAGTGATAATGTCATTGATACCTACCTCTTAAAGGGTCAACATTCCAGTACTGGTAGGATGGCAATTAAATTTCAAACATGGCCGGGCGCGGCGGCTCAAACCTGTAATCCCAGCACTTTGGGAGGCCGAGACGGGTGGATCAAAAAGTCAGGAGATTGAGACCATCCTGGCTAACACGGTGAAACCCTGTCTCTACTAAAAAAATACAAAAAACTAGCCGGGCGTGGTGGTGGGTGCCTGTAGTCCCAGCTACTCGGGAGGCTGAGGCAGGAGAATGGTGTAAACCCGGGAGGCGGAGCTTGCAGTGAGCTGAGGTCCGGCCACTGCACTCCAGCCTGGGCGACAGAGCGAGACTCCATCTCAAAAAAAAAAAAAAAAAATTTCAAACATGTTTTGGAGGGGACATTCAAACCATAGCATCTTCCTTGCCTGTCTTTTCTTTCCTTTCTTCCTCTTTCAACTTTAATGAGGATTAAGCCTTAGGAGAAATGATTTATTTAAATTAGGGGTTATGGCCAGGCACAGTGAAGTTGAGGTGTGGTGGAGGTTGCAGTGAGCTGAGGTGGAGGTTGCAGTGAGCTGAGATCGCACCACTGCACTCCAGCCTGGGGGACAGAATGAGACTCTGTCTCAAAAAAAAAAAAAAAAAAAAATTAGTGTTTAGAACAGTTTCTGCCTCTTAGAATTGTGGATCTGGAACAGTTTAAAGACAACAGAGAGAGGAACAAGACCCCTGGTCACATGAAAGAAATGAACATGAACCAGCAAAGATTAGGAAAGATCAAAGTAGACCATAGTACATTAACTACATAGCAGTATAAATTTATTGGCATTCCTTTTTTGTTTTTCTTTTTTGAGACAGTGTCTCACTCTGTAACCCAGGCTGGATTGCAGTGGTGTGATCTCAGCTTACTGCAACCTCTGCCTCTCAGGTTCAAGCTATTCTCCTGCCTCAGCTTCCTAAGTAGCTGGGATTACAGGCACCCGCCACCATGTCCAGCTGATTTTTTGTGTTTTTAGTACAAACGGGGTTTCACCATATTGGCCAGGCTAGTCTCGAACTCCTGAACTCAACTAAGCCTCCTGCCTTGGCCTCCCACAGTGCTAGAATTACAGGATGAGCCACTGCGCCCGGCCTGTATTCAGGCACTTCTTATCTAAAAAACTTAAAAAAAAATTGTTTTGGTAAAATATATAAAAATTTACTATTTTAACCATCTTTAGCTGTACAATTTTATGGCATTACGTACATTAACAGCATTGTGTAACCATCACCACTGTCTATTCCAGAACACTTTTTTTTTGAGACCAAGTCTCACTCTGTTGCCCAGGCTGGAGTGCAGTGGCACGATCTGAGCTTACTGCAATCTCTGCCTTCCCGGTTCAAGCGATTCTCCTGCCTCAGTTTCCCAAGTATCTGGGACTACAGGCGTAAGCCACCACGCCTGGCTAATTTTTGTATTTTTTGTAGAGACAGGGTTTCATCATGTTTTGGACAGGCTGGTCTCAAATTCCTGACCTCAAGTGACCCACCCGCCTCAGCCTCCCAAAGTGCTGGGATTACAGGCATGAGCCACCACCCCCAGCCCCCAGAACACTTTTATCTTCCCAAACAGAAACTGTGTACACTTATTAAATAATAACTGTTGCAGCCCTTAGTAACCGCTGTTCTACTCTCTTTCTCTATTCTAAGCACCTCATATAAGCCTAATCATACAATATTTGTCCTTTTGTGTCTAGTTTATTTTACTTACCATAATGTTTTTAAGGTTCATTCTTGTTGTAGTGTGTATCAGAATTTCATTCATTTTTATGGCTGAATAATATTGTTGTATTTGTCATATTTTGTTGATTCATTCATCTGTTTGTGGACACTTGAGTTGTGTTTACCTTTTGGCTTTTGTGCATAATGCTGCCATGAACATGGGTGTACACATATCTGTTTCAGGCTCTGCTTTTAACTCTTTTAGGTATATACCTAGGAGTGGAATTGCTAGATTATATGGTAATTGGATTTTGCTTTTTGAAGAAATACCAAACCGTTTCCCACACCAGCTGCAGTCCTACCAGCAAATGCACGAGGGCTCTGATTTCTCTATATCCTTGCCAATATTTGTTATTTTCCACTTTTTGGATAATACTCATCCTAAATGGTGTGTCAAAAATGTTTTAGCATTTACTCTGATGAATGTTAGATGACTCAGAAGAGCTACTTACTGTTGTGAGGAACCAGTTTCCTTAAGTTACTAAAAGGGGGCAATGGCCTAAGTCAGTTCCATATAAAAGGGGAGCTGCAGGGATTCTGGCCATCATATACAGCATCTCCTTATTCATAAAATACTCTCATTTACAAAAAGGCATGTTTATTTACAAAAAGGTATGTTTATTATTAATATATAATATATATTATTATCAATACATAATAAATATATATTGTTTGTAAAATACTCTCATTTACAATGAGGTTTATATATTTCTTGATGTGAACTTTTTCTTTATATGTGGACTCAAGGATTAGCTGAAACTCTCAGATTCAGAAAGAACACAATTGAGGAGCTCTTGAAAATATGTAAGCTGCCAGGACACACCAGTCAAGTCTTGGGCTTGGCTTTTAAAGTTACGATTACTTATTTCGGCAGTTCTAGGGATGAGCTTTTTGTAAGAAGATTATACCTATTACTTTACCTTTTGTCTTGCCTATCATACATAGTAAGCCTCAATACATGTTCAGAGAAACAAAAACAAAAACAAAAGAAGCCCAGGATAAGACGTAGCAGAAAGGGGCTGTGTAAGAATTTGAAGCTGTGGCTATTTTCAAGTGATACCATTGAACCTAAAAAAATCATGTGTTCCTCCTCATGCTTCAGCCGTCTAGGATCTAGTTCTCTGTTACAGGAATATCTTTGTCTGCCTAACAGCTTTTGTTATTTTTAAATGAGCCTCAGGTACAGGAAATCTGTTGATAAATAATATTTCTAATGTACTACAGTCCTCTCTTGAAAAATCCATAAAACTGTATTGGGGGCCGGGCGTGGTGGCTAACGCCTGTAATTCCAACACTTCGGGAGGCTGAGGTGGGTGGATATCCTAAGGTCAGCAGTTCGAGACCAGCCTGGCCAACATGGTGAAACCCCGTCTCTACTAAAAATACAAAAATTAGTGTGGTGGTACTTGCCTGTAGTCCCAGTTACTCGGGAGGCTGAGGCAGAAGAATCACTTGAACCCAGGAGGCAGAGGTTGCAGTGAGCTGAGACTGCGCCATTGCCATTCCAGCCTGGGCGATGAGTAAAACTCCATCTCAAAAGAGAAAACAAAAACTGTATTGGGAACTGGTGGAACAGTGCTATGAATAAAAGAAAATAACGACTAGAGGAATTTGGCCTTTCCCTTTTTCCCCCAACTTCCCTGGAAGAAATACAAATCTTGAGGTAGGCATGAGGGCAGGATGGAAGATTTGATGATCAAATACATTTAGGAAATGGTACCTGGGTATACTCACCTTTTGGTGATTTATAAAACACATTAACACAAAGTTTCCATGAAGTCCTATATCAAAGGCAGTATACAACTTCATTTAATGTGTTTTTCAAACCTCACAACCCTTTTGTTGAGTAACCATTGAACATTCTTTGTAACAAATATTCCTTGGTTCACACTTTGGGAAATTGACAACTGCTTTGTAAATTGAATTTTGTGTTTATTTTTATTTTTAAAAATACAGACAAGGTCTTGCTGTTTGGCCCAGGCTCGACCCGAACTCCTGGGCTCATGCAGTTCTCCTGCCTCAGCCTCCTAAGTTTGGGCCTGCAGGCATACACACCATGGTGCCGGGCTACTAGACCGTTGCTTTTGATGTATTTTAATATCAAAGCTTCAAGTAAGATACGGATATTCTTGAGTCCAAAGACGTGTAAAGCCATCCTGAAAAGCAAGTTGTTACACCTTCCTTCTCACTGTTGTTATTCTTGCCTTTTTTTTTTTTGAGACGGAGTCTCCAGGCTCCAGGCTGTCACCAGGCTGGAGTGCAGTGGCACAGTCCCAGCTCACTGCAACCGCTGCCTCCTGGGTTTAAGCGATTCTTCTGCCTCGGCCTCCTGAGTAGCTGGGACTACAGGTGTGTGCCACCATGCCCAGCCAATTTTTGTATTTTTAGTAGAGACGGGGTTTCACCATGTTAGCCAGGATGGTCTTGATCTCTTGACCTTGTGATCCACCTGCCTCGGCCTCCCAAAGTGCTGGGATTACAGGTGTGAGCCACTGTACCCGGCCTTATTATTCTGCTTTGTAAATATTAATGTACCCATTGTATATGGTTTGCTGGTACAGGATACAGTTTTTGAGTAGTGTATCATTATGGAAAATGCTATGTAATGGTAAATTCTGTAGAAAACTTTTTTCTTCCTTCACTTTTGGGTGGGCACTTTCATTCTTTGTGGTTGTGTTATGATAAATGTTTTGGAAGAGTACTAAGCATTTCTGGAAAATGGGTATGAAATGTTGGGGATGAAGATAGTTTGTTGTGAAGTTGTATCATTAGTTTTAGAGACTGGGAGCCGTTTATCACTGAAAAGGAGTTCCACAGCATAGAGTAGAATTGGTCCTTTCCCTGTCCTATTTGCTGCCACTTGTGAGACTAGGAGAAACAACTAGGTGAACGAACTCAACCCATTACTTGGTAGAGACCCTCTCTGGGAATCAGTGCCTTGAAAACATTTAGCCGTGCTGCTAAGTTATCACAGGTATTGAGCTTTTGAGCTAGACTCGCTGTAGGACAAATAATGAAAAACTAAAAAACAAAAACGAACAACAGGCCGGACGCGGTGGCTCAAGCCTGTAATCCCAGCACTTTGGGAGGCCGAGACAGGCGGATCACGAGGTCAGAAGATCGAGACTATCCTGGCTAACATGGTGATACCCCGTCTCTACTAAAAATACAAAAAACTAGCCGTGTGAGGTGGCGGGTGCCTGTAGTCCCAGCTACTCAGGAGGCTGAGGCAGGAGAATGGCATAAACCCGGGAGGCAGAGCTTGCAGTGAGCTGAGATCTGGTCACTGCACTCCAGTCTGGGCGAAAGAGCGAGACTCCGTCTCAAAAAAAACGAACAACAACAACAAAAAAACAAAACCAGAAAGCATTGGCACAATATACCTATTGATGATAATCACCTTTCCAAATTAATTTTATTACTACATCATAGTGTAATATGTCATTCATTCCCATAACATTTCTATTACATGGTTAAGAGAGAGTAAGTGTTATTTCTCTGATCTAGGAGCTAAGGCATAAACTTAACAAATTTACTCCAGTTTGTATGGCTGTTTCAATTACGGGATCAAACTTGGAATCCAGATCTCCTAAACAATTGCCCTTTTTGCTAACTGCATTTACTCAAGTTTGTTTTGATGTGTTTAAATACATTTTTAAATAAATACATGTATTTGTATTGAAGTTTTATGGCTTAGACAGTTAAATAACCAGGAAAGAGTATTGTTTTTTTCCCTTCAAGATCAGAAAAGTGAGGCTTAGAAAGATGGCCTTACCTAGTGTTGTATAGTTTGGAGGTGAGAGCTGTGACTAGAATTTAGCCCTTTTTTTGTCCACTGTTGATAAACCAAGATGTCGGTAGATAGTGTCTTTACTGGATGCCAATAAGTGTGTATTCAATAGAACTCAATCTCTTCCTTTTTTTTTTTAAATTTTTAACAATTTTAAATTTTTTTGAGACAGAGTCTCACTCTGTCACACAGGCTGGAGTGCAGTGGCACTATCTCAGCTTACTGCAACCTGTGCCTCCCGGGTTCAAGCGATTCTTGTGCCTCAACCTCCCAAATAGCTGGGATTACAGGCGCATGCCACCACACCTGGCTAATTATTGTATTTTTAGTAGAGATGGAGTTTTGCCATGTTGGCCAGGCTGGTCTTGAACTCCTGACCTCAAGTGATCTACCTGCCTCAGCCTCCCAAAGTGCTGGGGTTACAGGCATGAGCCACTGCGCCCAGCTGACCCTATTGCTAGTAAGGTCAATTTTTCAGATTTTAAAGGATATCAAACTTTTCTCCCAGATCCAGGTTTTACACCAAGATTATACTAGTCCACTTTATTGAACACATGACTTGAATTAGATGCCTTTTGGGAGGCCTAAATCATAGGTCTAGAAAAAGTGACTGACCTTCTTATAGGAGTCAGGAGAGAGAATTAGGGCAATGACTATGACTACATACCAGTTGTAGGACAACGGCATGAGGTCACATAAGGAGAAACTGTGCAAGAACAGGCCTTTGGCAGGAACAGGGAGCAATCTAGTTATACTGTAGCACTGAATTGAAAAGCACAGTTAACTCTGTTTCTAGGTGGGCACTTGACATTGTTTCCTAGGTTAGACCAGTGAGTTGGGAATGACAGCCCACTGGAGGGGAGAGTGCAGCAAAGATGCAGGAAACACAAATTGTAGTCAGTTTATTAATCTAATTAAGTAGAACAATGATTGAGTCCCTGGGCATGGTGTTGTGTGCCTGTAATCTCAGCTACTTGGGAGGCTGAGGCAGGAGAATCACTTGAACCCAGGAGGTTGAGGTTGCAGTGAGCCAAGATTGGGCCACTGCATTCCAGCCTGGGTGACAGAGTGAGACTCTTGTCCAAAAAAAAAAAAAAAAAAAAAAAAAGGAAATTAATATAATGTATTACTCTAACCCTCTAGCCCCAGACAATGTGCTGATTTCAGAAGGCAAATTTGTTGTAAATTGATTGTTTACCAATATAAGAAGTGACACTACATCTAGACCAAATTAGATCAAGGATAGGGCAGTGTTTCTCAAACTTTAGAGAGGACCACAGTCACCTGGAGGGTGTATTAAAAAACATTGCTGGCACCCACTCCTAGAGGTTCTGTTTTGATTTTGCATTTTAAACAAATTTTTAGGTTGATGCTGATGTTAGTACTGCTGATCTTTGGATCACACTTTGAGACCCACTGATCTTGGACAGGAAAATGAAGCGAGTATAACTGTTCAGTTCCTCCTGATTAAGGTCTTCACGGAGAAGGGAAAAAACACTAACATTTAAGTCTGTACCCTGTCAAAATCCTGTGCCACGTGATTTGTAGTCATTGTTTAACTTAACCCTTGAAACCACTCTGCAAAGCAGTCCCCAGGCCCATTTTCCCTCAAACATACACCTGTTAAAAACTTGCTGGAGTAATTCTTTCTTCACTGGCAGCTTATACCTTATAACTGAAAGAATAATATTGACATATACCCGTACAAATGGGATTTTATTTAATGTAGAGGATATGTTAAGTTCCATTGCTGACTATTATGTATTCATTACTCTTCTTGTTGACTTACGAGAGAGATAAAATGTAGATTAATTTAGCAGTAATGATTATACAATAAATGGAATTAAATTTTGAGATATAGTTTCTCATAAAGAACATAAAGTGAATGAGAGCTTGACTTTAAAAATCAATATATTACATCTTTCAGATCACAGAAAAAATGAGCCTATGTTAATTTTGTGTGTGTTTTTTTTAATGTTGCCAATTGGTTATTGACCAGCTGTACTTTAGAAAAATACAGGAGGAGGAATGGTAAATTTCAGAATAGTAAGTATTAAGGTATGACCAAATCCTTGATAACTCAACCATAAGACTTATTTAAAGCACAGTATTTTCTGCTAATATTGTTTTTGAAAAGTCAACTTTTTTTTGAAACGTCAACTTGTTTTTCCTGGAACTCAGTGAAGTTACTTTGTGTTGTTTGACAGACAGCATCATACAGAATTATTAAAAAAAAAAAAAAAAAAAAAAAAAAAGCAGTGATCCAAGCAGTTGAATTGGAAGCACTCTGGGGAAACCTGCTGTTTATTGTGAAAATCATCTTCGATCTCGGAATTAAAAGTAAAGCTGGAAAGGAATTTACAAACGAGAAAAAAAAGAAGTTTGGAATCGGATTCACAGGATCTGGGCTTGGAAATGCCTCAGGTAAATCATACAGAGTAGGTGCAAAGTTTTCTATTTTCCCACTACAGAAAGTCAATACCATTGACTCTTAAATGAATCTTAACACAACTTTGCATACTACCTTTTTATGGTATCTTATTTCTGATCTCAGCTAGTTTTGAGTACATGTTCTTCCTTCCATTGGCTTCTATTTCTTTCTTTGCTATCACTTGAAGTTTAATGAGTTCTACATAGGTAGTATGGTGAATAGATTAGAAGGTAGACAGATTTCTGGCTTTATGGGGCAAAACCAACTCCCCTGAAAATTAATCTGCCACAGCAATCCCATTTCTGTCTCCTCACTCTTCCTGTTTCCCAGTTCTTACCTTTCACTTATGCCAGCTGAATTTAGAAGTAATTAAGAGGAAATAGTGAGAGACTTCAGGCTCCCTCCCCCAACCCCTCTCATCTCTCTCTTTCTCATAGACACACACACACATACATATGTGTGCACATATAAATATCTCCTTACAAAACATATCTAAGAATGATTGTATCTGTTTATATTATGGCAGCGACTCTGAATTGATCGGTTTTGGTTTGAGGCAATCACTGAGACAATCAGTGAAGCCCTGTTAGTCCCTATTCTGCTTGTCTAAACTCCTCCTTTTCTTCTCCAGTGTTTAGCTCTTGCCCCTCCCCTGTTTGTTTCAGTGCTGGGGAGAAACCTAGAAGTAATGAGTGGGCAGGGACTCTTGGGTGACTTTTTGTGTCTGAGCTATCCTTTGAGCATAGGGAATCAACAATTTGCTGGGATTGTCTGGTGACTTGAGACAGGCAGAAGAGGCAAAGAAAGGGGACTTGGTTAATGGATATTGAAAAGACAGTGGCCGGCCAGGCCCAGTGGCTCACGCCTGTAATCCCAGCACTTTGGGAGGCCAAGACAGGCGGATCACAAGGTCAGGAGATCAAGACCAGTCTGGCCAACATCGTGAAACCCTCTTTACTAAAAATACAAAAATTAGCTGGGTGTGGTGGTGTGTGCCTGTAATCCCAGCCACTCGGGAGGCTGAGACAGAATTGCTTGAACCTGGGAGGCAGAGGTTGTAGTGAGCCAAGATCACGCCACTGGACTCTAGCCTGGGGAAAGAGGGAACTCCGTCTCAAAACAAGAAAAGAAAAGACCAGCGGCCTACTGCCACCCCAACCTCTGTGACAGATGGACTGCACATACCCTTTTAGAGTGGTTGCCCATTCGAGGTTTAGTTTTATATTTACTGAGTACTTGAATTTGGGGCTTAAATTTTAAACTTATTTTCTCAAGCTAACTTTTTCTAGGAAGAAAGGTTCTGCAGGCCTGGAAATGTTGGGGGAAGGTAAGAGAAAGAGAAAAAGAAAAACAATAAGATGGGACGTACCAATGAAGAAAAATACGATGAGAAGGTCTATGAAAAGTCCAGTTTGCAAAAGATAGAAAGTATATGAAAAGAATAAGCAAATAGATTAATACCATTTAAAAACATTTCTGTAGAAACTTGTTAAAAAAAAAAAAAAAAAAAACTAAGAGATTTTTGGCCTGGTGTCAGTGGTTCATGTCTGTAATCCCAGCACTTTGGGAGGCCAAGGTGGGCGGATCACTTGAGGTCAGGAGTTTGAAAACAACCTGGCCAACATGGTGAAACCCCATCTCTACTAAAAATACAAAAATTAGACCAGGTGTGGTGGTGCGCACCTGTAGTCCCAGCTACTCGGAAGACTGAGTCAGGAGAATTGTGTGAACCCGGGAGGTGGAGGTTGCAGTGAGCTGAGATCACGCCACTGCACTCCAGCCTGTGCGACAGAGCGAGACTGTGTCTCAAATAAAAAAAAAAAAAAAAAAGCTGGGTGCGGTGGCTTGCATCTGTAATCCCAGCACTTTGGGAGGCCGAGGCAGACTGATCACTTGAGGTCAGGAGTTAGATCAGCCTGGCTAACATATAGTGAAACCCCCATCCCTACTAAAAGATATAAAAAGTAGCTGGACTTGGTGGCGTGTGCCTATAGTCCCAGCTGCTTGGGAAGCTGAGGCAGGAGAATCGCTTGAACACTGGAGGTGGAGGTTGCGGTGAGCTGAGATCTTGCCACTGTACTCCGCCTGGGTAACAGAGCAAGACTATGTCTCTCCAAAAAAAAGAAATTTTTTTATTCTTTCTCATTCTCTTTCTTCAGCTCAGTTAGATTTTAAAGTGAAGCCTTTCTATTATTTGACCCACTTTAGAAGGGTGAGCCCAGACTTGACTCTGAGGGATTTGTATAGATGTTAAAATGTAAACAGAAGATAGAGAAAAAAACAAGAAGGAGAATTAATGCTGGGTCTCAAGTCTTTTTTTTCCCCCCTTTATTTATTATGGAATGGACTGTGCCCTTTTTGGGAATCAGGATTAAGGCTACAGCGTTCATGCCCAAGTTACTGGTCTTACCAAGGAGATCTTTGGGTATTTAGTTGATTCTGTTTCCGTTACCTTCCTGCAGGCATTGGTTATACTAGATAGTGAATCCCAAACTGTCTTCCAGCTTGCTTTGGAAAATAAGACATGGGACTCACTTAGCAGCACAGAGTGAGAGTGATTTGCTGTATCTGCAGACCCCAGGAAAAGACAGGGAATCCTCTACTGATGATAGTTAAAATAGTGTTGTTAGACAGGATGTGAAGAAATGTTATATAGCTAAGTGAAAGTACTTGATAGGTGCTGTATGGTGACTGGTGGCTAAATAAGCTTTAGTTTCTAGAAGATATTAATTGCTGCTGTATATTTTTTCAATTTTTTTTGACAGGGGAAACACTTCTTTAAATTACAAACTCAATTCATTTGGTGTATTTCTTTTTTTTTTTTTTTTTTTTTTTTTTTTTGAGACGGAGTCTCGCTCTGCCGCCCAGGCTGGAGTGCAGTGGCCGGATCTCAGCTCACTGCAAGCTCCGCCTCCCGGGTTCACGCCATTCTCCTGCCTCAGCCTCCCGAGTAGTTGGGACTACAGGCGCCCGCCACCGCGCCCGGCTAGTTTTTTGTATTTTTTAGTAGAGACGGGGTTTCACCGTGTTAGCCAGGATGGTCTCGATCTCCTGACCTCGTGATCCGCCCGTCTCGGCCTCCCAAAGTGCTGGGATTACAGGCTTGAGCCACCGCGCCCGGCCGGCCATTTGGTGTATTTCAAAGGTGCAATACTTTTCTTCATGTATCAGTGAAAGAAGTTAGAAATTAACTCCCCCCAAAAATAAGCAAATGGCAAACCAATGTCCGTGAAAGTCACAGTCATATATAGTGTGGCCTAGAAAACAGAGGGGCAAGACAGGCTCCAGCCACTTTCATGAGTTTCATCAAATACTGGATCTACTCAAGGGTGGAAAGAAAAGGCAACTTTCAAAAAGGAGTATGTTATTAAATGAGGCGTTTACTATACTCCTTCTTGAAAGCACCAGATGGGGAACATGTTTTCTAAACTAGATCTAGGAAGTGGATCCGTCCTCCTCCCCTTAAGGGCTATCCACTGGTTAATTAATAAAAAAAAAAAAAAGACTGAAAAATCGCACACACACTCCCCTCAAAAAAATAGGAGAAAAAAACCAACAACATACCAAGATGTCCCAGATTACTCTCCAGAGTGGAACTGGGGAACAGCTTCAACAATTCCAATTAGTTTATTACAGAGTCATCCATAAGCATGCCTTGCTTTTAAACAAATAATAAGTTTTAAAACAACAAAACCTAGTACTAATCACTTTTCTGACAGTACACAATTACTCAAAATTAGCTAGTACTGGGAGGGGGAAAGGTGGACCCATACCTATGGGCCTTGTCCTACACAAGTGCATGTGGGTAGGTACACGGCATTTGTCATTATTGCAAAAACGAATTTACTTTTATTTTTATTTAGTTATTTATTTTTGAGACGGAGTCTCGCTCTGTCGCCCAGGCTGGAGTGCAGTGGCACGATCTCTGCTCACTGCAAGCTCTGCCTCCTGGGTTCACACAATTCTCTTGCCTCAGCCTCCACAGTAGCTGGGACTACAGATGCCTACCACCACACCTGACTAATTTTGTATTTTTAGTAGAGACGGGGTTTCACCGTGTTAGCCAGGATGGTCTCTATCTCCTGACCTCGTGATCCACCCGCCTCGGCCTCCCAAAGTGCTGGGATTACAGGCGTGAGCCATTGCGCCCGGCCTATTTTTTATTTTTTGAGATGGGAGTTTCGCTTTCGTTGTCCAGGCTGGAGTGCAATGGGACGATCTCGGCTCACTGCAACCTCCACCTCCTGGATTCAAGCGATTCTCCTGCCTCAGCCTCCTGAATAGCTGGGATTACAGGTACATACCACCACACCTGGCTAATTTTTGTATTTTCAGTAGAGACAGAGTTTTGCTACATTGGCCAGCCTGGTCTCGAACTCCTGACCTCAGATGATCCGCCTGCCTTGGCTTCCTAAAGTGCTGGATTACAGGCTTGAGCCACCGCACCCAGCCTGAATTTTAACTTTTAATCTTTTGTTTGATTTAAACATTGCTTTTAGTATGATGCTGACACCAGCTGTGCAGAAAGGGCTCTGGAGAGATGTTCATAGCAGCACACACCTGCAGCTCTTCTTCGATTCTGGAGGCTCCAGGGCAGCCAATATTGCATCGTCCAATATGTTCCTTTTTTTTTTTTTTCTGGAGATGTACTTTCGCTCTTGTTGCCCAGGCTGGAGTGCAATGGTGCAATCTCAGCTCACTGCAACCTTTGCCTCCCAGGTTCAAGCGATTCTCCTGCCTCAGCCTCCCGAGTAGCTGGGATTACAGGCACCTGCCACCATGCCCAGCTAATTTTTGCCTTTTTAGTAGAGACAGGGTTTCACCATGTCCGGGCTGGTCTCGAACTGCTGACCTCAGGTGGAACACCTGCCTCAGCCTCCAAAAGTGCTGGGATTACAGGCGTGAGCCATCGCGCCCAGCTGTCCAATAAATTCTTTAGGTCTTTTTGTGTGAGTGTAGAACACTCCATGATACCTGACAGCCTTCAGGTCACGGGCCAGCTTTTTAGCAGTCTCCAGAGTGATAGGCTTCTGTTTGTTCTTGGAAAGTTTCTCAATAGTAGAGGGGTTATCTCTGATATCAGTTTGGGTCCCAACAAGCAAGAAAGGAGTCTTTGGGACGGTTATCTCAGGCACCCACTTTTTTCACATTTTCAAATGAAGATGGAGAGACCACTGAAAAACAGAGTAGAAATATATCTGTTCGTGGATAACTCAGCGGTTGTAATCTGTTATAATCCTTTGCCCTACAATATCAAAAAGTCCAAGAGTGTATGGTTCTCTACCAGTCGTAACGGTGACTGCATAGTTGTCAAAAACAGTACATTATTCTGATGGAAATTTGTTTGTTGTGTAGGATATCAGGAGACATGTTTTACCAACAGCAACATCACCCACAACACACTTAATTGTCTGCATTGCTGAAATAGTTTTGTATCCACTTTAAATATTTCAAATCTGATGTTGACCTCAGCTTCTCCACCAGGGCGTTGGCAGCACTCTATTTTTTCTATTTTTAGGCATTTTCCTAATTTAAGTCTACAGTTCAGTGTTAGCCAAAGCTCTTAAATATACTATACAGTAGAAGAAAGTATAGAAATGTTTTCTGAAAAGAATAAGTTACTTAGTGGGTGTGGAGTTGGGACTCACATGTGATAAATTGGTTTCAAAATAGTCTTTAACTTTCTAAAATAAAAATCACTCTGTTGTAGCCTAGTGTAAGCGGAATGGATCCGCCTTTCGGGGATGCCTTTCGAAGCCACACCTTTTCGGAACAAACTCTGATGAGCACAGATCTCTTAGCAAACAGTTCGGATCCAGATTTCATGTATGAACTGGTAAGCAACATTTTCTTGGTTTTGGTCTTGATTGATTTGGGGTAAAAGTTTGTGGGAGAGTTTTTTATTTATAAATGCCTGGGAAAAAAAAAAAAAGATGTGCTTGGGCCAAGTTTAATTCTTATGATTATACCTGTAGTAATTTTGTTTGTTTTTATTTTTTTGAGACGGAGTCTTATTCTGTTTCTCAGGCTGTAGTGTGGTGGTGCAATCTTGGCTCACTGCAGTCTCCACCTCCCAGGTTCAAATGATTCTTCTGCCTCAGCCTCCCAAGTAGCTGGGATTACAGGCATGTGTCACCACATCCAACTGATTTTTTTTTTTTTTTTTTTTTGTGACAAAGTCTCGCTCTGTCGCCCAGGCTGGAGTGGTGCAATCACGGTTCACTGCAACCTCCGTTTACTGGATTCAAGCAATTCTTCTACCTCAGCCACCCAAGTAGCTGGGATTACAGCCACCTGGCACCATGCCCAGCTAATTTTTGCATTTTTAGTAGGGATGGGGTTTCACTACATTGGCCAGGCTAGTCTTGAACTCCTGACCTCAGGCTATCCAACTGCTTCGGCCTCCCAAAGTCCTGGGATTACAGGCATGAGTCACCGTGCCTGGCCTACTTTTTGTATTTTTAGTGCAGACAGCATTTCACCATGTCAGCTAGACAGGTCTTGAGCTCCTGACCTCAGGTGATCTGCCCGCCTTGGCCTCCCAAAACGCTGGGATTGCAGGCATGAGCCATCGCACCTGGCCTACACCTAGTAATTTTAAAAGTATGCAGCTGTTGGCTGGGTGCGGTGGCTCATGCCTGTAATCCCAGCACTTTGGAAGGCCAAGGCAGGTGGACCATGAGGTCAGGAGATTGAGACCATCCTGGCCAACATGGTGAAACTCTGTCTCTACTAAAAATACAAAAATTAGCTGGGCATGGTGGTGCGCACCTGTAGTCCTAGCTACTCAGGAGGCTGAGGCAGAAAAATCGCTTGAACCAAGGAGTCAGAAGTTGCGGTGAGCTGAGATCGCCCCATAGCACTCCAGTCTGGCGACAGACTGGAATCTCAAAAAGAAAAAAAAGCATACTGCCGGGCATGGTAGCTCACGCCTGTAATCTCAGCACTTTGAGAGGCCAAGGCGGGTGGATCACCTGCCTGAATTTTAATTTTTAATCTTTAGTTTGATTTAAACATGCATTTATTTATTTGTTTGTTTGTTTGAGACGGAGTCTCTCTGTGTAGCCCAGGCTGGAGTGCAGCGGCACAATCTTGGCTGACTGCAACCTCCGCCTCCTGGGTTCAAATGATTCTCCTGCCTCAGCCTCCCGAGTAGCTGCGATTACAGGCCACCATGCCCGGCTAATTTTTTGTATTTTTAGTAGAGATGGGGTTTCACCATATTGGACAGGATGGTCACGAACTCCTGACCTCGTGATCCGCCCACCTCGGCCTCCCAAAGTGCTGGTATTATAGGCGTGAGCCACCGCGCCTGGCCTTAAACATTGCTTTTAGTATGATGCCGACACCAGCTGTGCAGAAAGGGCTCTGGAGAAATGTTCATAGCCACACACACCTGCGGCTCTTCTTCGATTCTGGAGGCTCCAGGGCAGCCAATATTGCTTCATCAAATACTTTCTTTTTTCTTTTTTTTTTGAGATGGAGTTTCACTCTTGTTGCCCAGGCTGGAGTGCAGTGGCGTGATCTAAAATTAGCTGGGTGTGGTGGTGGGTGCTTGTAATCCCAGCTACTCAGGAGGCTGAGGCAGGAGAATCGCTTGAACCCGGGAGACAGAGGTTGCAGTGAGCCGAGATTGCGCCACTGCACTCCAGCCTGAGCAACAAGAGCAAGACTCCGTCTCAAAAAAAAAAAAAGAAACAAATTAACCCATCAAAAATAGTAAAAGATTATGTAAATATCTTCAAATCTAGTTTTTGATAAAGATAATGGACTTTTCAGTGGGAAAACGTTGAGCAAGGCATATGAATGACATAAAGAATGTGACACAAAAATAGCAGTTCCAAACAGGATCTGCCTATACTTATCATTTATTCTTGAGGTAAATAGACACTTAAAATTCATAAGAAAAACATTTTAGGCCGGGCGCGGTGGCTCACGCCTGTAATCCCAGCACTTTGGGAGCCCCAGGCAGGAGGATCACAAGATCGGGAGATTGAGACCATCCTGGCTAACACGGTGAAACCCCATCTCTACTAAAAAATACAAAAAAATTAGCCGGGCGTGGTGGCTGGCACCTGTAGTCCCAGCTACTTGGGAGGCTGAGGTAGGAGAATAGCGTGAACCCAGGAGGCGGAGGTTGCAGTGAGCCGAGATCAAGCCATTGTACTCCAGCCTGGGCGATAGAGCAAGACTCCATCTCAAAAGAAAAAAAGAAAAACATTTAAAAAACAGTTTTAATTACATCAAATTGAAAAAACACAAAAATATATAAAAACTGGAAAACTGAGTACTCAAATGCATAAATCTACTAAAAATTAGTGAATTGTATACTTAATATAGGTTGGTTTTATGGTATGTGAAATTATACTTCAGTAAAACTGTAAAAACATAGACAGGCCAGGTGCAGTGGTCACGCCTGTAATCCCAGCACTTTGGGAGGCTGAGGCAGGTAGATCACGAGGTCAGGAGTTCAAGACCAGCCTGGCCAAGATGGTGTATCTACTAAAAACACAAAAAATTAGCTAGGTGTGGTGGCACGTGCCTGTAATCCCAGCAATTCGGGAGGCTGAGGCAGAGAATTCCTTAAACCCAGAGGCAGTGAGCCAAGATCACGCCACTGCACTCCAGTCTGGGTGACAGAGTGAGATTCTGTCTCAAAAACAAACAAACAAACAAAAACAAAACGCAGACAACACACACACCCCCCCCAAAAATTAAAAAAAAAAAACAAAAAAAAAAACTCTGGAAGACTGAAAACTTCATTTTCTTCCTGTGCCTCCACCTTCCAAACCTTTTACCAAAACATAACTAACAGGTTTTTTTTCTATGCATATGTAAACATATGTATATCTTTTTTTGTATATATATACTTTTTAATTGGATAATATAGATAACAGTTTTCTGTAACTTGCTCTTTTAAAAATAAAAATGTATGGTGGGCAGTCTTTCATGTTTGTACATTAGAGCTAAGCTGCATTTATTTCAATGACTGCAGAGTCTTAACTGGTATTTGAAGTTGACATCTCCAGTGGCACAAGCCTGTAATCCCAGCAATTTGGGAGGGCAAGGTGGGCGGATCACTTGAGGTCAGGAGTTTGAGACCAGCCTGGCCAACATGGTGAAACCCCGTCTCTACTAAAAATACAAAAAAAAAAAACCTCTAAAATTCATGAGGAGTATTTTACTCTGCCTGCCCAAGTGTTGTTATAAGATCTTGCAAAAGATCTTACCATTCTGTGGCTGAATTCCAGCTCTCTTTGGATTGTTCTTTGCCTCTATATTTAAGTTCCCACTGAAAAGATATCTTCTTCTGTAATGAGGGTGTCTTTATTATTTTCATTGTTACTAATATTTAAAAATTTCCTCTCTCACATATCACATTATTTGCTTTTTAATTGAAGTGTGCCCCCCCACCACCACTGCTAAGGAGATCCCAAAATCCTTCTAAGATAAGGAAATGTAAACTATTTTCAGGAAGAATGTTTATGGTAAAACTCAAGAGCCCTTGATATTTGGATCATACCTGAGCCTCTCAAGGCACACACTTTCCCTCTTTTTTAAATTTAATTTTTAATTGTTTGTTGTTTGTTTTATTTTCACTCTACTTTTTCTTGCCTAGGGAAATGATGGCATTATATGGAATAATAAAGCATCACGTCAGTAGCCTTTATGTTAAAACAGACCAAAAGTCAAGTACTGATTTATCAGTTTGACATATGGAGGTGAATATTTCCTTCCTAAAATATGATGTGCAATTTCTTTTTTAAAACCTTTCTCAGGATAGAGAGATGAACTACCAACAGAATCCTAGAGACAACTTTCTTTCTTTGGAGGACTGCAAAGACATTGAAAATCTGGAGTCTTTCACAGATGTCCTGGATAATGAGGGTGCTTTAACCTCAAACTGGGAACAGTGGGATACATACTGTGAAGACCTAACAAAATATACCAAACTTACCAGCTGTGACATCTGGGGAACAAAAGAAGTGGATTACTTGGGTCTTGATGACTTTTCTAGTCCTTACCAAGATGAAGAGGTTATAAGTAAAACTCCAACTTTAGCTCAACTTAATAGTGAGGACTCACAGTCTGTTTCTGATTCCCTTTATTACCCCGATTCACTTTTCAGTGTCAAACAAAATCCCTTACCCACTTCATTCCCTGGTAAAAAGATCACAAGCAGAGCAGCTGCTCCTGTGTGTTCTTCTAAGACTCTGCAGGCTGAGGTCCCTTTGTCAGACTGTGTCCAAAAAGCAAGTAAACCCACTTCAAGCACACAAATCATGGTGAAGACCAACATGTATCATAATGAAAAGGTGAACTTTCATGTTGAATGTAAAGACTATGTAAAAAAGGCAAAGGTAAAGATCAACCCAGTGCAACAGAGCCGGCCCTTGTTGAGCCAGATTCACACAGATGCAGCAAAGGAGAACACCTGCT